>NC_070637.1:13884601-14245434 GCF_947347685.1 Pleuronectes platessa
TGAAATGAATAGAATGTGCTCCTATGTATAACCAAATATCAATAATTATTGTCACAAAACAGTCCTGTGTGTCTGCTTACAATCCACGTATTTAAAGATTTGGCAACTTAGCCTAAATGATGGGTTGAATTCATGATTCCTGCTATTTGAGGTCATAATCATCAATTTGCAATCTGTTATGGTTCTATGTTTCAGTTCAGTTGTTTGCATTTTACATATTCCATATTTAACTGACCTTTTCTTTAGTGATAGTATAGCTTTTCTTATGCAGGATTTATATATTTCGCTGTCACTACATTTCTAACATTTCCAACATGTTACAGGTCTTATTTTATATTTTGGTTTGGCCTCATGTTGTGTCTTATCGGTTATTACCGTTTTATTATCATCTCATTTTTAATGGGATGAAAGGGAGAAGGAGCTGGATGAAGAAAGAATGAGGCGTGAACACTGAGGTGTCTTGAGCAGAATGTGAACCCTCGCTCTCTGATGGTGTCAGAGATGTTCCGATACCATTTTTCTCTTCCCACTAACGATTCCGATACCTGGACTTTGCACATAATCCAATACCAAGTGTTGATCCGATACTGGTGCATTAAATAACAAACGTAAAAAAACCACTTGTGTAACAGCTGTATGCTTCCAACCCTGTATGGAAGTGATGATTGCTATCGTTGTTTGACGGCCTGGCTCAGGTTAAACCGTTTGAAAAGCAAATGCATAGAGAATGAATGTCATGCAACTTATTTTACTATCTAGTTTGAAAGTCATAACGGACATTTCCGATGCTGGTATTGGAACATCTGTTGGTGCATTTACCAGAACCACGAGCAGGAGATGTTCGTGCTGGACTGCCTTTGGTGGCCTGAAAATCTAAGATATCCATTTCCGTCTCACTAAATCAGGATACTCCCAAACTCATACTCAGTCCCCTGTACAGCTGTGAACTGTTAATTATTGCCTTTCAGTAATCTGGTTTTCCAATAATCATTATCTGAAAGATACTAATTTACAAAGCACAAAGAAATATGTGGCAATGTAGAAAAATTCTTATTTAATTTTCTTTATAAAAATTATTGAAATGTCTTTATTAAAAGTATTTTAAATGGAATATGAATACATAGGACATCTTTGTTGGTTAACATGTGCATGCCTGTCTTTTTGAAATTTTTGTAACTGATCTCGGAGCTGTGTTAGAAGTTTCAAATGAAGTTCAGAGGAATTATTTGTCACTTATTAGTCTGATGTGAGCATCTCAACAGCTGCTTCAAATACCATCGGTACTAAGACTGTGTCCCATTTCAACCTTTCTCGTTTGGTTATATGTTAAGAGTTCTTTTTGAAAAGAAAGTGTGGCATAAGTAATGCATGCAAGCCTTTTTCCCACATCAGTGAATGTTCAGTCATGGTTGTAAAACCACATTGCCTTGTCCGTGTTTACATTCTCCCCCACTGACCATTTTAATCCTCCTCTCGCTGTTTGTTTAGAGCTGCAGCGAATCTGTAAATAATCACTTCTCCAGTTTTCTCTTACTTCTAATGATTTGCCTTCTTTATTTGCTTTTTGACTGAATGGATTTAGTGCACTTTATTATTAAGATGGTATGAAATCTTAAAGAACCATAAGTTAAAACTAACCATACTTATGTGCTGTCACTCAGGTGTTGTAATAATCTGTCTCACTGTTCCTCTACTTTTTCCACACACACAACTTTACAAATCAGTTTCATATAAATCGATAATGCTACTTACAATCTGACAACAACAAAAGCCATTGTTGGACTCTTTTGGTTTGTTTTAACAGGTATACATGTATCACAGCCTGGAAGCGTGCCACAGAATTGTGCATCTGATGTTACGTGTGTGTGTGTGGGGGGGGAGTTGATTGTAATCTGACTTAAATAAAAGAAATAAATGAAATTGTACCTTTTAGTTCTTTTCCTAGGGCATCCAGTGTATAATTTCAATGAAAGTTGACCTCAAAACATTGTCTTTACGTTTGTTCAGATTTAACAAGGTGAGATAGTAAAGTGTAAATGTTGTTGCTAAAAGATGGTGCTCACCTTCATTAGTCAACGAAAGGTGTGCTAGCTTTCCAACAGGGCTATAATGTGTGTATGAAACGTGCATGTGACTGGACAGTTGAGTCGGAAGACAGGTGTTTTATCATAGGTGGAATAGTTACCTTGACAACCTGAAAACTGCCATGTTCCCATCAGTCCCAGAAATAGGATGTGACATTCACTTCATTTGTTTAACGAGTTCATCTGTTTGTTAGTGAGCAGGATTACGCAACAGCTACTGAACAGATTTCCATGAAAGAACGAACGGGACGTGGGCCACTTTGGAGTGGATCCAGATAAACAGACTGATCTGGTGCCCATTCTGCTTTTATTAACTTTTCTGACACAATCTTACATTAAAAGACACATTGGTGCAAATATCCACTGCATGATGTGATAGGTATTCCTCAAAAAGCTCCATGCATATCCAACATCCTTCAGCAAGTGTCTGATTTTAAAGTATGAGAGTGACACGGAACAAGATACTTAACCAATTTAACCAACCATATTTCATCAGGAATACTCTTTCACTTTTATTCGGAGACTCCTGTGCCAATCTCACAAAGTGTAACCTGGTAATAAAGCTATTAAGTCTGCAGTATCATCCTCAGTAGACTATCTCCTGACACATTATGAATTATTCAGTGGGTAATCAGCACTGGACTGAACAAACCTTCAATGAAGCACTCTGCTGTTCTGGCCTAAGTGCACATAATGTGTAGTGGGTTCACACAGTAAAAAAAATAAAATCCATATTGACTGTGGAAGTGAAACTTGATCATGCATAGACATCACTCTCATATAGTAGTGAGTTGTGATTGATTGTATTCTTGGCTGTAATTGCTACCCAGTGGCTGGTGTTTCTGCTACAAGTAGAATCACAGTTTGTTCAGATTAGTGGTATGTAGGACGTGTTTGTATGTTTTTGGTTCTTATTGAACGCCATTGGCTTGTGAGTCCTCCAGTTTTCGGTGATCCATGATCTTGATGTTCCTTTCAGTATTGGCAACGTTCCTCAGCAGGGTCTCCAGCCTCCGCTTGATCTTCTTCTGGTCCTCCAGAGAACAGCTGATCACAATGGCCTGGAACTTCTGGTCAATGGGGACGGGCGGCGCCTCGGTCACGCAGGCCGCATGCAGGGCCAGGAGCTGCTGGCGGCTGTCCTCCATGTTGTCCAGCAGCTTTTTCACTATTTCGTCGATTATAGTCGTGGCCTTGTGCAGTGCGTCCTCCTGCTGGGAGTTTCTGATTGTGCCAATGGAGATTTCCACAGACAGCGTCCGGCCAAGTAGACGGTTCGCGGTTAAGTTTAATTCTTCTTTCTCCCCTAGAAGACATAAACCGTGAAAAAAAATCAATGGCGTGTCTCAACATAAATAAAATACACTGGTAATAAGAAGTGGAACATATTTGCAATCTACTGTAGGAGGCCGCACTGTCAGTGTCATCCCACAATAAGGTAGTTGTCCTCAATGAATGTGTTTCAATGTTTGTGCTCCATTTTCTTCCCGTCATCTGAAGACAATATAACTCAGGTCAATGTAATTATCCTATTGCATCCTGGGATGTTGGTATAGGCTCCACTCAAGGGAACATAATGTAACTTTGGGTTGAACATTGGTGAGTTGAGGTCAAACTCTATTTTCCAATATTGATGGATTATTTATAAATTATTATTTCTTACACTAGATATAGTTCAAGTTATAAATTAGATGTCACACTTGCCAGATTATACCAACTAGCTAGTCAAATTGGGATGAGGCAAGTTACTTTTGGTTCGTGCTGTAAATTGAATGATGAAAAGCAACATCTTTATCATGCTTTATAACAGTCATCGTTATTCATTTGATGTGACGGTATGATTATCGGGGGGGGGGGGGGGGGGCGTTGCACAAGCTGGTTTAGGTCATCTTTTGGGACTTCAGGGTCTTTTGTTATCAAGTCTATTGTGTGAGGCTAAATTTCCATCTTCTTTTGGGTGGGGAGCAAAAACCTCATGTTGATCCTTATTAAAACCCCCTGAGATTCTCGAGCACCACCACCCAACTATTACAAAGCTTTCAGAGCATAACCTCACTGGTTCACAATATCACAGCGGCTGCGAAAATATGCTAAAACACACAATACATACAATGTTGTTCAGACAGTTGTGTAGTTATTTATCCCTCTGTGAAGCCAGCGTTACAAACTCATGTGTGGTCAGAGTCTTGTGGGCCTCACCGGCGCAGATGTTGTGCATTTCTTGACTGCCCTGTATGGACTGGAGCATTTCCAGGATGCACTCCCTTTCCTGCTCCATGGCTGCTGCTGCTTCACGTAAAGACTCCACCCTGAGAGAGAGAGAGACACACACACACACACGTTTGTACTTCTATCTCAGTGAGGACACTCATTGGCATAATGCATTCCCCAGCTCCTTACCCCAAACTAAAACATCGAAACTAAATGCCTAGCTCTAACCTAACTCTAATCTAAACCTAAATGTAATTCTAACTCTAAATCTAACCTAAACCTATTTCTAAACCTAACCCTAACCTAATTTTAACCCTAACCTAATTTTAACTCTAACCTAAACCTAATTCTAAACGTAACCCTAACCTAACTCTAACCTAAACCTAATTCTAAACGTCACCCTAACCTAACTCTAATCTAAACCTAATTCTAACTCTAAATCTAACCTAAACTTATTTCTACCCCAAACACAATTCCAAAGACAAGTCTCAACCCTCAAACATGCCGTTGAAAAAGTGAGGACCGGTCGAAATGTCCTCACTCTGTGGGTTTATGCTCAAAATGGTCCTCACAAAGATACAAGTACAGGAACACACCCACTTACATCATCACGATCTCACAGTGAAGACAACGGTTAACACAATGGGAGGGTGGATGGAGGAAATCACTGTTTTTCCATGCGAGGACACAATCAAATCTTATTTTGTCACACAGTGCAGCAACACTTTTAATGACACTTGATCTGCAGCATTTATAAAAGGTGTGACAGCCTTATTTTTAAAAGTTATTATTACATTTCCTAACTAAATAGCCGGGTTGGCTGTAGTTATAAAACAGTGGACCAGGCTTCAGCACACAGCTCCGGCACTGACTGCACATTACGCACATGGCTCCGGCCTGTTGCTTCACTCTACCTCATTTCCAGCTGATCCAAACTTTCCAGCAGTCTCCCGGAGCGATCCGCCATGGACAGCGTCCTGCTGAACTTGTTGCACGGAGGCTCGTTCATCTTCGCGTGAATCTTCGCCTGAGCCATGACGGTGAATTAATAATCTGATGTTTATGATCGGTGTCTCCTGTGCGCGGTCACACGCTCCTTGTCGGTCCGGCTGACGGTCAGTGAGTGCGCCCCCGGGACAACATGTCCTAACATGGGCTGTGGCTTCCTCCAGCGACTCCTCTCAGAAGCTTCCCGAGCAGTCCAGAGCAGAGGAGGAGGTTCCCAAAGTCTGGTTCGAGGACCCTTCAGGTCCCAAGAAGCTCTAGAAGGCCCCAACGAACACTTGGACTGAACTACAACGTGATTTAATATCCAGATGAAAAATTACTCTTTATTTGCAGTCGGGGTCTTTTCATTTGGTTCCATTGCAGTGCTCATTATTAAATGAAGGTTATTCTTGCGTCAGCTCTAATCGAGATGTAGGTTTTACCTCTATACAGTTCATTAAGGTCTCTGGATAATTTCTAGATAAATGTCCAGAATCTCCAGATATCATAACATTAAAGAAAGTGAGGGGAAATCTACCCCCTTAGCAAAGTTCTTGTTCCAAACCTAACCCTTCCACCAAGTTTGAAATAAATCAGTTTTGCATTATAATCAGACAAGTGGCAATAAAAACATAACCTCCTCGGAACTGGGAGTAACACACGGATCATGTGTTTTATAGGTTCTTAAACAAATTACCCTCTTGCTGCTCTGTTTATGTTTTACACAACTGGCTGCATGAGAACTGCCTCTTCTCACCAGAGGTTGAAATTAGACAGCAGCTGACAAATTCTACAACCAGGGAGATTCGATACTAATTATTTGTTCCTCAAGTCCATTTACAATCTCCGTTTACCAACTGGACCACAATCACTCTACTGTTTTAAGATGTTTCACAGTTTTCTTCATTATATTTGTTTTACTTTAATCAAACGAGCAGGGGAATGTGCATGGAAAGTAAACAAGCAAGCACCTAGCTTCATCCAGATAGATGTTATGAAATGTATTTTTGTGTATCGTGTAACCTGCGCTCCAAATGATATCATCACAGGAAAATAACGTGCCTCTTAAAACTGTTGATTTTAGAAGAATTCCGTCACATAATGTTGACGACCGGTGGGACAGCACTTTCAAGATAGATTGGGAAATGCAATTCACTGGATTTCATGTCTGCGATGAAAACAGAGATTGCAACCGGAGACACCAGCTCTTCGCTCAGCGGTCACAAGGTCAGCTACGGCATCTTGCAGCGTCATCATTGCCATATATAGCACACATGTCGACACTCAGGAGTGAGCATGAATCAACGGTTACATGGGATCTGCCAACGACAGTGGGATCAGGGGGGCACTCTGTGTTTCCAGAGGAATTCTCTGATGTCGATTATTTAGCAATTACAAATGAAGAAACGGGAAAAAATGTCAACTACTGCTTATTTTATGTACTTTGAGTTTAATGACATTGTACAGAGCATTTCAATGCAATAATGGATGAAATGTGTCACAGACCGCTTTCCCGTCATTAGAATTCCAGAAGACTTCTCTTAAGAGCTTCTTCTATTTCTGTATATAAAAAAACAAACAGATAACCAAAATCTTGTTACAGAAGTTCAAATAAAACAATACTGAGAACATCTTATGTTGATGAGTGTGAGATTGTTTTTCTCCCCATTACATTGGACTTTTAATGCACACTCTATTAACAATATGAAATGGGGTACTATCTTGAGTCAATACTTTTCCATACCTGTGGACTCTCTTGCTGCTTCTTCTTTCACGGACATTGCATTCTTCAATTCCTCATCCGAATCATCTGTAACAGAGTAAACGATAAAAGGAAAATGTAACAATTAGTAGAAGCTTATAGATAAATGTTATTAAGTACACAAAGCAGGTTATGTTTTCAGCCCTGTCCATGGGTTTGTTGGTTGATTCCTTTGTCAGTAGGATTCTGCAAAAACTACAAAACCGGATTTCCATGAAACTTTTTGGAAGGATGGGACATGGGCCTTTTCAGATTTGGGGTGTGTACAGCTTGGTTCAGCTTGAATCTAAGGGGACTGATGTAATCGATAGTTTAACATATTTCATACGTTTTGGAAACAAATTTCAAAACAGAACCACTGAAATGTGATATCATTTAAAAAATACAAAGCTACACTGCCTTTGCTTACTTGTCTTTTTGCTCCTATGCAGCATAAATTACATAGTTTATGGCCTACTTTCATTTGCTTCAGTCTCTTTGTTGTCTTGAGAGATGTTCAAAAACGTCTCCCTTGTCTCGTCTTCACTCTCTGCACACGACAATATAAAAACACACAAGTAAACGCAGCATGCAAACAAACAGCCGAGGTTCAATGTCAAAGATGTGATGTTAACTGATTTACCGTTGTCGTCAGCTTCGATGCCCACAGCACTGAATACATTGCCAGTGCCAGCTTTTGCTTTGGTGTCTGTCTCGGAGGTCCTGGAGTTGCAGGGATCCAGTGCACAGTGTCGGGAGTGGTAGTGATTGTGGAAACTCTGCACACTCTCAAAACTCTCTGGGCACGCTTTGCATTCTACATCAAAGGTCTTGTCCAGGTGCAAGGCGGTGTGTTTCAGGTGGACGTGAGTTTTCATCTGTGCGTAGGAAGGCACAGTTACTTCACACGGAGCACAGACGTACTGGCATCTACCCTCAGCGGCCAGATTCCTCATGCACTGTGTATACGTAGCCTTCATTTCCTCTTTGCTCTTTTCGGAACTCATGCAAGCGCACGTAGGCCGACTGGTGCTCTTGGCGACAGCAGGCTGAATGACGTCTCCATCATCCATCAGGAAGTAGTCCTTACTGTGGAGTCTCTTGTAGTGCTCCAAGAACTCGCCCTCAACTTCAAACTGCATGCTGTCGCAGAGGCCGCAGAAGTGGGAGCTCTTGATCTGCCCGTCGTGCTCGTTCGCACAGTGTCTCCGTACGGTGGACTCCTTGAAGAACTTCTGAGGACAGTGTCCACAGATGAACCTCTGGAAGCTGTGGCTGCTGGCGTCCCGGCAGTGTTTGTACGCGGCCGCTTCCGAGTCAAAGACGTCCTCGCACATCCTGCACATCCAGGTCTGCTCTGCTTTTGAAGACGATGGCTCCGCTGTGGTCTGCTGGACTGTGAAGGACTTGGAGGATGAATGAATGGAAACGTCGCGGCTGGTGGACGGCTCGGCATCGATGACTGTGGCGGCGTCCTCGGACACTTCTTGTTCGGCGACGTAGGTGTGTCCGCTGTGAGCTTCTGTCACGTGCGACAGGATGTCTTCGTGCCGGGGCATTTCCACTTTGCACTTGCGGCAGTAGAAGAAGAAGTTGGAGAGGTGAGCTCCCCCGTGAAACCGGCTCATGTGCAAACGGGTAATTGGAGACTCTCCCATGTGTTTGCCACAGACGCCACACTGATGGAAGATCTGGTTTATAGCCATGAGGTGCCTACTGGCTGCAGCCTCCTCAAGGAACTGCAGACCACACTCGCAGAACCAAGCCGTTGTCGGATTTCTGCTCGCGCAGCCATTCACACTTGGGCTGAGTCGCTTGCGTTTGGCTGGAAAACATTCACCGTCATTCTTCTTGCGTGTTCTTTTTGGAGTTTCAAGGCCAGTGGACTGCGTGGCCCCCGATGCCCCTTTAGCCATCCTGGCGTGTTGCAGAAGTGCATTGCCCATCGTCTGGTTGATCTCGACATCGTGCTGAGTCGACTCTTTGTGGCGCTCGATGTCATCTTGGCTGAGGAAGATTCGACAGCAGAGGGAGCACTGCCCTCGCACCTGCAGCTGTTTCATCACCTGAACTGTTGTTTTATCAGCTTTGGCAACTGCACAGCCCTGTCTGCAGAACACACTGAGAAAGAAAATAAGGAAGTTTTATAAAAATGACCAACACAACATGCACAGAATCAGTGGCTTCTATCCAAACACTGCATGTTAGAATAACCTCTTACTTACTTAAAGTGAGCTTGCGCTGCCTGATGCGAGATCAGTACTTTGTGACATAAAGAGCAGCGGACATTGAACCGTACATCCTTGCACAAAGCAATGAGACGGCTCTTAACAAACTGTGGGACCGGAACCGGCAGCGGCTTTTCTCTTGATTCTAACAAGACGACAAAAGTAGAAGTTAGACATACTCCTGAATATAAAATACCTCCTGATATTTGATTATGTGTAGTTTTGATTAAACTTTTTCAACAAACCATTCAATGAAAGAGCCTCTGTGAAGTGGTTTTTGGTCGACATGTGCTGAAGGCACTCGTCTCTGAGGTTGAAGAGGAGGTAGCAGGCAGGGCAGGCGAAACCCACAATCCGCTGATAGGTCTGAATGATGCTGTGAGCATTTTCAGCAGATGAATTTACCTAAAGTTCAAAATGAGAGCAGTCTTGAAATTTTACTCCTGTAAATGAATAGCAAACTATGACTTTTAAAATGTAATGGATAAGAAACATTCGCAGAGCAGAGAGTGTATAAACCTTTGTCTCTAGATGTGTTCTCCATGCTTCTTTGGTCTGAAAGTGTTGACCACAGGCGACACAGGCAAAGAGTTCAGATGGACATCCCCTCAGATTGATAGCTGGATCACAAGGGGAATGATCAAACCTGCACGCAAGATATTGAAAATCAAATTATGCCGATTCGGACACAGGCACCTGGTTCAAAGCATTTGACCTGCGCTGAAATGAACAGACGATTATTACCTTTTCAAGTGCCCATTAAGCAGTAAGGCGTTTTCATAAACACGACCACAGTTAATCACTGGACAAGTGTGTCTAGTTGAACTATTTCCGGGGAAAGCAGGAGGTCTGCGCCTTCTTCCAAAACCAGAGCTGATCGATCCAGGAGTGACACCTAAATAAACCCGGAGGTACAGTGTTATCAGGTGGACAGAATCAGTCAAATAACACAACAGCAACAGATCTATTAAAACCAGTACAGCCATGTGATGAACGTGAGTCGTCGCAGCAGCACGGAATATTAGAGAGGTAAAAGTATCAATGTCAGTTTCACTGATCCACATTACCTGGCATCTTTAACCACATGTCTACACAGTGCTTTGCTTCTCCATTAGCAGCACGGAAAGCCAACTCCTGCTGTCCATGAACTTTTTGTGAGATCTGCTTCTCCTGCAAAAAAAAGGCCCAGAGATGAATGATAACAGACAACATGCTATGTTTTATACTCATTGGAAAGTCACCCGGAAACCAGCAGTGTTCAATGATCTGCGACTATAATGTTGTATGAAGTGAGTACACAGATGTCGGTTCGTCAAAGCACAGTGGGTTTCACCAGTTACTATAAATTTTGTCCACAGGGTGGCACTGTTGCTATTGCAAATGGCTTTCATTGAACCCACATAACAACACAAAAATTACATCTTAGCTTTTTAATTGGCATTTAGTCTTGACACAAAAAAAGAAACAAGAATAATCTAGGGTTAGCACTGAAGCCACAGACTGGACTGGTCAAGTTCAGACACCTCCAAATTAAAAAGAAATAAATAATTCATTACAGTCTGACAAGCTACTAACGGTAGAAGCTTATTTTATGCTAAAGTGATCTTACCTTGAATGCTCTGATTTTATCTACCCGTTCCTTTTTCTCCAGCGCCACCTGCTGTGCTAGTTTGTCCAGTGTAGACGAAACACGTGCCTTGTGACGGGTGATCTTATCTTCAATCTGTATCGGAGAGATAGCGAACAAACATTTGCAGAAAACTCCAAAGACAGGTATTCACACTTCCTGATAAAAACGGTTCCATTCAGCCACTCACCGCTCCTGTGAATGATGAACATCCCTCACCGTCGCTATCATCACTCAGCAGATCAATACATTCCAGCACAGGTCTCTGCCGGTCCTCCTGAAGCAAGTGTAAGACACTGTGTGAGTTAGTGTTATACAACAAACCAGCATTCATCAAAGTCTGTAAACCCTGTACGATGTAGAAAGCGGGGAGGGGGTGTAAGGCGGGCAGGGTGGATTAATAAAACAATATTAATAATTATATCAATATAATTTTCCACAAAAAGACTACAACAAAGATTACATTTATATGGATATAATGTGTTTGTAATTGTGTAAGCAGACTAAACAGGTGTCAGAAACACTTAATCAACCACCGATTTTTTTAATGCTTTGCTGTTTATCATTTTTTGCTCATACAGAAGAATTTAAAACCACAACAAAAGAGGCTTTAAACTTATCAGTTATATCTATGTTTCATTTATCTCAGGTGCTATAAAAAAATGTATCTTGTCCAGATGATTTTGCACAAATAGTGAACCCGTCAGAGACCGAGAATAAGCAAGTGCTTATCTTATCAGGGGAACTTTAGTGGCTGAGGGGGTAGAGCGGTTGATACTAATCTCTGAGCTGCCCCATAGATGCAGTGTGTGTGTGTGTGTGTGTGTGTGTGTGTGTGTGTGTGTGTGTGTGTGTGTGTGTGTGTGAATGGCAATAACCTGTAGTGTAATAATCTATGAAAACTGAGAGACCATTCATTAATAGATAAATGTACTCATAACTCACAGATACAAACTCAACCACCTCATCCACCTCCTCCACCTCCTCCACCTCATCTATCTCATCCATCTCCTCCACCTCATCTTCGTCTGCTTGAACGGGAGAAGACATTTATCTGTGAAAAAAACAACAAACTAATTTAAGTTTGCATCTAGAGGGGATACACGTAAACATACACAGCTGTTGGGGATGCTGACTCTGGATCAGTCAAAAGTCTACAACAGAACTTCTCAGAAGGAAAATTATTATTTTTAAACCATAAATACAAGAACGGAAAAGCTCGCTGAGCTAGCACCCAACCAAACACAGCGTCCATATTCATTACGTGAGGTTGTGCAAATAAAACGGTTTGAATGCTGTTAGCTGGCCTTTATTCTACCCGTCATATCGGCCCAATGCACAATGACCTAAACACAACTTACTCCGGAGAAATTCACGTCAGTTCCACAAAATTCAACCAAAGTCAGCGCGAGGATAGTTTCCCTCGTCGCGTACCACCCTGCATCGCTCTTTAGTAGCGCCTCGTGTGGGTGGAGGCTAAACTACAGCCAACTGTGGTCCTGTTAAATGACGGTGTTGTTGCAGTACTGCCCTTTGACCTGTGACAGCAGCACTGAGCACCAAGCTGCTGCACAACTACACAAGTGGAGGAGGGAGAGTGAAGAACCCACAGGTCATCCTGGTTTGTAATGTGGATTTAACGATACTCCCTGGAAGAAACTCGGGTTCTAGCTGCTTTAAAACCCTTGACATTGACATCAAGTATCACATTGTGTCTCTGAGAAAATCCACAGGAGCTGAAATTGTGTTTTAACTCTCAGTTGTTGTATTTTTAACAACTTTAGCAATAGTGAAAATCTAGGGAGTTGCCAAACATCAGAGTGCGACACGTTTAAATTGGACTTGGCTTGACTGTTTACTTAATATGGTCGAACCTATATATACAGTCTATGGGTCGAACCCAATGTGGATGAAGCTGAGCATCGCGTTACCTGCAGTTTCCCCTCTGACTCCTGAAAACAGATGCAGTTTAGTGACAACCCCCCAAATCAAAACAAGCGCAGCTAGTCTGGTCTGTAACGTCATGTGTATATGGAGCGCTACTTTCCCTGCGCGGAGCGTTCCGCGAGGGAGGGGTTACTGGGTATTGAGACAGAAAAGGGAGGTCATAATATTATCCGCCCGTCTGGATTTAGTTGTTCGGGCTGAAGTGCGAACCTTTTGCCCACTATCACTGTAAATTCTCCAAGTCAGATGAGTAGAAAACCGGATGCAGTTGAAAAATGTGGGTTACAGATCAGTGTTTCCATAGTAACAAGCATTATTATATGCATACATTGGGTGACACAGATATCACCGTATACAAAGATTATGTTTGTAGATGGATATATGGATAAATATATAAATAGATGGATACTTTATTGATCACAATTTGGGTTATGATCACAGCAGCATGTCAAGGGGATTTCACATTGAGCAAAGAACAAAAGAGACGTGTGAAGTTGCAGTCGTTTTTTGCATTTAAAGACAATGTAATGAGGTAAGTAAGAATATGACGTACAAAATGAAATATTAATTTAAGATGTGCAAATTCACAGTTATTGCAGGAGTAAGCAGAGAGTTTTGGTTTGGACAGACACCATAAGGCTCAGGGTTGTGAGATATCACATTTTGACAGACGTGAGGAGTTACACAGTGTTTTTGCTGGAAAGATTTGGTAAGGAAAGATTTCCTGACCAAAATGTGTGGTCAGCCATTAGAGTGTCCACCCTGGAGTATAGTAACTGTAAGTTCAAAAATGTTTTAATGAAGCTTGTACAGAAAACCATTGTGATTATGCGGACATGTTGTAGCTTGACGTCTTCAACATTAACGCCTGTGAGTAATGTGCTCCACCCAATACAAAGCCTCTCAGATTAGACTTCTTGAACTGTGTGTTGTCATTATTTGCAGCCCTGTGCAGGCGTCTTGCTGTTTATGAACATAGTGTTAATGCACGGTATTGTTAATGCACGGTATTAGATGTATTATATTAAGTATGAGTAGCCCATACATGTACATCGACTACATATATATATATATATCTTAACACACAGCTGTTGGGGCTGCTGACTCTGGATCAGTCAAAGGTCCACAACAGAACTTCTCAGAAGGAAAATTATTATTTTTAAACCATAAATACAAGAACGGAAAAGCTCGCTGAGCTAGCACCCAACCATATATATATATGTAGTCGATATAGTAGTCGATATATATATATATATATATATATATATCTACAAGGAAATGTTGAGATGTAAAATTAATTATAATAAACTTATAAAATGTGTTTATGTGTAAATATCATTCATATGTTATCATTAATGTAAAAAAGTATTGATGAACGAAACTCACCAGATAAGACAATAACCTGGATTTGCATCCAACACCCACTGGCGACTCACAACTTCTCTGTTCCCTAATAGTATTATTGAATATTAAACTTCAAAAATGGCTGATACGTTTCTGATATATAGGAAAAAGAAACATCTATTGCATTACACACAAACAATATGGCTGTAAAAGCTCATGCTAACATACTATATAAGTACTATCAATATCTGGCTTTTAATTTGGGTGCAGTTCCTGACTCTGAACTTGTTTTTGTTTCTCCCATCACACTTGGCCTGCCTGAGTCTTTCTCTCTAACCGAAGGGGGAAGGGACACGCTCTGTATGATATCAGTTCATCCAAAAATGACATAATCCTATTTGGATTATGATTAGATTTGGTTTCTATTTTCTCCCCTAATCCTGAAAGTGTGTGATGGGCAAAGCACCTGATTGCTTTCAGGGCCTGGCACTGCATGAGGCTATGGAAGGCAAACCTCTACATCATAGGACAAACTGCTGTAGTAAATAATTTTGTGTTATCACAATATGAATAATCAATATAGGATGATAATGCAAAATACCTTCAATATTCAGTATACATAGTTGGAGGGTTGAGTTTCACAGACTCGTGTGAAACCATATCCTGTGGGTATCACTGGTACAGGAGCCTTCTCTGTCTGGGCTCTTTGACTCTGCAGCACATCACTGCGATGCTCTGGAGAATCTGCTGACTGTCCCTGCTCGAAAGAAAAATAAATAAATAAATAGAAACTTGCGTCTCTGCTGAGTCATGCATTATCCCTGGCTGTAATGACACCGACAGTCCGAGCTGTCCACTGTAAAGCGTCCACGCTTCATGCGCACGGTGCGATGCTCCACGTACATGTCAGCTGGAGAGTTTATTCTCATCCTGAGCCTCCAGTGTCGCGTTGGCGGAGGAGAGGAGAGGGGCCGGCTGTCTGAAGAAGGCTGCGGGGGTCCGTCCACCACACATCCCGCCTTATGATGATCGCTGCGGCGTTTCTGGTTCTGCTCAGGCCGTACAGCATTCAATGCGTGCTGCTGCTGCTGCTGCTCCTGCTCGGGACCATCGCGACGATCCTGTTCTTCTGCTGCTGGCACCGCAGGCTCCGTAATGGGAAACATCCAATAAAATCGGTGCTCTCCGGACGCGCAAAGAGCCGCGGTGAGTACCCGTGGCGCAGGCCGGCCAGGCACCGCACATCCTCTCTTCATCCCCATGTCATGTCTGTGACGTTACTGTGTTTTCTGTGTGAGTTCATAGTCTGTTTCCATCTACCATCTGCTGTAGCTCGCAGCGATACAGTCCCCAGCTGTTAGACGTATAGACACTGAACTGTAAGATGAAGTATAGTCTCCTGATGGTCTTAAGACGATGTAGCTTTGAATACCTTTAAGTCTTCATTCTATTCTATGAACGTGTAACTTCTAAGTGACATGTCATGCTTGTTGGGAACTGTTTGATCACAGCATCTCCTCCTCTCATCTGCTATCTGCCCTGTAGTTGGCCTCCGAACGCACCATTTTCGATCAGAGGTACGTAGGATGAACTTTTCTCATTATGGGCTTCACTCCGCCTGATCATTTACATCTAATTTCTTCAGGAAAAAACGCTATTTTAAATATGTTAATGCACAAACAGGCTCCATGGTATGTCAAAGTATAATGCGACAGATCAGACTATTTCCCACTTTAATCGAGGACTGCATGACTATTTTAAGAAGCATGATGTGCGCAGTGCGCATGTGTTGTCGGTAAATAGGTGAGTCTGCAGTTTCATGTGATGGAGATGAATCGAAACTGTTAGTGTCGTGTTCTCTGAAGAACAAGGCTGGAAAGTGAAGTCTTAGTGGGCCGATAGGAGGCTTCGTATTCAAATGTGGTCCATGTCTGATGCTTTCATTTTCAGCCCAAATCTGTCGAGCTCCTGTCGATGTCAATATCCGTTTTACGCACGTAATTTTCAAAATAAAATGTCATTTTAAAGCCTGTAAATATATTAAATGCATATAAAATACCCTCTCCTATGATATCTTGAAATAAAAAGGCTTGACTCATCTTCCTGGCAACATCAATACAAAGATTAGTCAGTGGTTTCATTAAAAGTGAAACTAAAATGGGTTGGTGATAAGACATTTTAGCACATAAACTTGATATACAGTGCCATATAGTTTTTAAGATTGTATTTGCATTTAATACATTGAGGTCATCTGTATTCCTTCTTACTTTTTTGTGATTCTCTGTGGTTTTGAAGAGGTTATTTTATTGAGCCATAGGACACTGAATCCCCAACAGATCAGGGCTGTAGACGGTAGGTGTTTAGTTTCATGTTCAAGGACACAACAGCAGGGCTGAAAAGTTTCCCTCAAAGATATTAACTGCAATAATAAACAGCTCATATAAAAACTCAGATCTAAAGACATGATAGAAATGTCAAAATGTCGTATTGAAATGTTTGCTTTCCCTGCATGAATTGAAGTTGCTGTATCATCTTCCTCCAGCACTTATGGTTCTGAAATCTAGGTCATGAAACAGTGCCTCCCTATTGTTGAGGCTGAATCGTATCACAGTCATTTATCACATTAAGATGAAACCTTTTATTCTCTTCAGCCAAGACTCTGCTGAAAGTCAAACCTGCTGTGGGCTTGACATTTGCTCCTGTTTCCCAGGGCTTCAGGCACAGTCCACGTCACGCAAAAAGGAGCCTGCATGCTCGAGTGACAGAAGAAAAACCCAATCTAGTCGAGATTCCTGAGAGCGAACCCGATTCATCCTCCACGCTCAGGAAACGCAAAGTGAAGAAGAGGGTCCTGCCCGAGTTTTACCAGTCTGTGCAAGTCACCCCCACACGCAAACCTGTAGGTACCAAGCCTAACTGTGACCGTGATTAACCCTGGTGATGAAGTGATTCTATGTTTATCTTGCTCTGCTCCACAGGGACACAGGATTCAGTACGTTGCTCAAGGGCACAGGACAAGTGTTTGTCTACAGGGCTTGAACCCTCGGTGTACTATTGAGGTGCTATGAAATGAAAATTACGTGTTGATACTTTGTTTCCATATTTTCTATTGATTAATCATTTCTAATAATTCGAAAAATATTCTGATGACAGATTTTGGGTGCAGTAGTGATTGGGGGATGAAGCCATGATATTGATGTCCCACCAATGCGATGGACAAACAATCAGTTGTCTATCAATTGTATAGCATCAAATAACTATTAAAGTCAGACTTATGGGAAATATAAGCACTGGAAATAGCATCAGTAATAAGAACTGAAAATATCTATTTGACTTATTATTTTGGTACATCAACATCAACTAGCAGGGTTTATGACCTCAGCCAGCCACCAGGGGTAGATCAAGATGATCTGGATTTATCTTTGGGGAGCAGTGACCCGTATACAGTCAATGGTTTAGCCCAAAAGAAAAGAGGCTCCAAATTTATACTCGTTATAATAGAGTCTCACATTTAGCATAAGTATAATTATAAGTTTTGTGTTTTAATATTCACATATCAGTTTTTAAATCATCATCCTCCATTTGAACAGACTTTGTGACTTTGTTAATTTTGCCTTGGTCAGCATGCTGTTACGTGTCCTTTCTAATCCATTCTGAGTCTTCTAAAGAATTTACAGTGTTGCTATGGATCAGTGGCTATACTCTTTGACAACTCACCACAGTTTAAGGCCTTCAGGTTTTCATGTTTCTATCTCTTCCTGTGAATGAGCTGCCCTGATCTCAAACAAGAACACGTCAACTTCCTTCAACCAGCTTCAGGTACTGCTGGGGAAGAGAGAGACATGAAACACATGGGCTGGACTGGAAGTATTTACTTAAGGGGACGTGAATCAGAGGCATAAACACACCTTCCCACAGCCACTCTTTCTTTACTGGTTGAATCTGAGACCGTTGTGGCCATGTTGAGTACTTGAATGTCATTTACTGTTTCCAGAATATTAATAATTCTATTCATTATCATCTCTTCTGCCAACATTTCTAGCCATAACTGTTGTGTGGAGTTAAAATTGAGGTCAAAACTAGACCCAAACGATGATGCTGGAACTGACTGTGTTGAAATTAACCTTTTGATCTGTGTGCGAACCCTTTGCAATGTCATGATTCAAGTAGTAGTGCAGAAAACACACTCAAACGGTTTGGTGCTTTTTGTGTTAAAAAAACATTAGAACTTGATTTCTAGGACATGGGTCTTCTTATTGATATTGTTGTCATTTTTGCTGCCTTTGAATCCAATGTTTTGTTGTCATGGGTAAAACAAAATCTGTATTTTTCATATTTTATTGATAAAACTGTGTTTGCTAATATTCTTACTGTATGAGAAAGAGCATTTCACAAAATACTGCCAGGGTCCACAGCAGGAATGGAAATTTTGAATATTATGAAATCATTACAGCTCCATTATGTGCAGTAAGTGGGCATATTTTAATATGTATTAGATCGGCATAAACTAGTGCAGGCCGAGATCAGCCCACCATGCATCATTCATGATTTATTTGCATGTTTAAAAATGAATGATGCAGAATGGTCGCTTTGTCTTATTTTTGTGTGTTTTCTGACTGATAATCTCTGTAAATAACCCTGACTTCTTCACAGTTTAAACGGAACACGGTCATAAACAGATTATTTTAGATTCAAGTGCATCTTTACATCTGTGCTCATTTTTTAAATGTTTATTTAGTAGGTCATTATGCCTTGATCATACTCGTTTATATCACTGATGGATGCCCTGCAGTCACATTTTCCAATGTTACCGACAAACAAAAGGAATTTTTAAATGCAACAGCTCCTGAGCAAAGAATGCCGGGTATTAACGAAGCAAAAAAAGAATGTTGTACATGCCCTAATTGAGAGGATAAGCCGTGTATTTAGTGATGGGGGAGGGCCTCCAATCCCTCAACTATTCTTAACCCGATTCAGTTATATAAAAGAAAATGAAAAAAGAAAAACACTACTCAGAGAATATTCCTGTAAAATCCTCAACAAATGATTATTTAATGATTATTTCATAATAGAAAGCATTAACTTTCCTCAAATCGTGGAGCTTTCCCCCTTTTTGGAAGGAATTATGAATAAGCAGAACGCTGATAAAATGCACAGCCAAGCTGCCCCCTTTTTTGACCCTGAGAATTATCCTGATGGAAAGTGATGTAATGAGTAAAACGCCTGCTGCTAATTTTGTGTGTCGCTTTTATCAGCTCTCGCAGATTTACACTGAATCTGAAACTGTCGGTTTAAAGCCAGGAATAGTTTTCGCTTGCCCCTGTCAGAAGTTTAAGTTTATCCTGTGCACAGTTTCAGGGATCCAGATTTACCCTTTGACACTTACTAGAATTGATAAAAAAAAAGAGTTTTCCCCTTTTTATCAATAAGCAACCTAAGTGTCATTAGAGAAGTATTTTTTATTACACCCCACCCATCTCCTTCATTTGTTCAGTTGCTCAATCTCAGGTGTGTCCTGGTGAAGCAGGAAACTGCAGCTGAGTCATTCATTTAATTGTTCATTATATCAGCAACTTTCATTTGCAATTTTATTTGGATTGGGAAAGTTACAGGAATAATAACAAATCTGCCTGAGGGAATCCTGCACTGTATTCATTTAATTTAGTTAAATTGACTTAGACCGAGTGTAATCTTTAGTTTTGCACCATCACTAGTCATTAGACCAATGCACGCTCTCCCTGCACCCTCCATCGCTGTTGCCTTCCCAGCAGCGTGGATCCCCACGGGTGCATTTTGCAGCCTTTGCCACGCGAAACTATGGGAGCGGCTGTCCTCCCATTACCACCCACCCCCCTCCCCTCCTGGCTTGTTTTGAGGTATTCGGAGCCATGCACCCCGCACCTTCGTGCAGGGATGGCGCTCTAACACCGCCGTGGTTGCTGCCGGAGCTGTCTACCGGGTATGACGCGCAGACACATGCAGCCTGTGACTCCAGCTCCGAGGTCTGCCTCGCCTGCTCACAGCAGCGCCCCATCCCCGTCAGCCCTCTGGAGATCTGACATCACCCTCGCATCCTTAATGCTTCTGCTCGATGAGGGACGAACTCGTGGCCGGAGCATCCCTCTAAGGGCGTGGCAGCGTGGGAAATTGACACACGCAATGTGTGCCTGAGCAGTGGCAGCTAATAACGCGAAGAATAGGATTGTTTTTCTTCCTCTCGCAGCAGCTGACAGGTCCCGATGTACACAGTGGTAAGTCTTACTGTTGACCTGGCGGGGGAGCTAGATGCTATTGATTCCATTGGCTTTATTCGACTCATTCCTTTATTGTGGATGGATGATTGGGAGCTGGTGTCCCGGGGCGTCCTCACACCTTTAACATGCGCGCACAATACGCACTTTGACCTGCGATGGTGAGAAATCATGTGGATGTTCGCTCCTGGTCCCTTTTCCTATTTCAGGGGGAAACCATGACAAGCATTGTTCCTTCATCTTCTTCACTACCCCCCGTTTTTTCCCCTTTCTTTTGTTTCGCAGAGCTCCAGCTCGGGGAACCCGTCCCTGCACGGCTCCATGTCTTCCTCGGCGGATTTCTCGGACGAGGATGACTACAGCGTTAAGTCCGGGTCGGCATCACCGCATCCCGGGGACACTCTGCCCTGGAACCTGCCCAGACACGAGCGGTCCAAGCGGAAGATCCAGGGAGGATCCGTGCTGGACCCGGCGGAGAGAGCGGTGCTCAGGATCGCAGGTGAGGAGCTGCATCCTTGTTGTCACGTCCAGTATCACCCTGAAAACAATGCTGCGATATACATGCATGCACATTGGGACTATACCCTATGTAGTTTTGCTGATGTCCTCCCTCAGTTCTATGTGGGAACATAAACACAGGCTCTGTTGTGACATGGATGTATGGTGCATGTGATGGTATTTTTTTCTGGATACCGTGCTTTTTTTCTGGATATGGGGCTTTTTTATTCTGGTTATGATACAATCAAAAATAGTGTAACAGTAAAATAAGTATAATATTGAATATAGCATAATATACAAAGCTACTGTTTTTGTCTTCTTATCAAACTTCAGTGTTACTTTTAATAAAACTGGTAGATTAAAGGCCCATTTAAAGACATCGTTTTACATTTCATGCACAACACATATGGACTCATCTCGTGTGTCTCCAATGTGATAGTGAAAGTCAGATTGGTTTAGAAAAAACACCATGAATCTGATGTCATTTTATATCCCAGCTCATGTCACTCTTGTGTTTTATAATGACACGTTGGAGCTCTTTAACGTTGTAAACCCGATAAATTGATAAGTCCTTATAATCGATTTGTTGTGGGAGAAGTTTATCAGTGAAACCTTTGCATCTTATGGACACGTGTGTGTTGGCGGTGGCCTCTGATGGGACACAAACACACACACACAAACACACACACACAAACACGTGTAAAAACAGTGGTCCTGTTAATGCAGGTTGTTTAAAAGCAGGTGGATAACAGTGGGAAAGGAAGCGGTCCATTTCACGAGCCGGTACTGAGACGCCTGACTGGGGAAAGGCGTTTATTTCTCATTACCACACTGTAAAAAATGAACCTTTAGTCGAGTCTGGTTCACTTTTAGGCACCTCATTTCACTTAATGCTTTGCAAACACAGGCAGACATGGTGAAATTATCCTCGTGTGTTAAAAAAGTAATATATAAAATGTATTTTTCAATCAGATTTCACCCTCAGGAGGAGGAGTGCGGGTTGATTGGCTCGTTACAACAGAGACACTTTTTGCAGCGCGGCACGTTCCTATCAATCAGTGAACTCCACAGAGGAAGTGTCGCCCATTGGACAGACCCCGGGCGAAGGGAGGGTCGTAGGGCGTTTCCTTTTCGTGCAACAACAGCGCCGATCACTCACACACACACACACTCACACACACACACACAATCACACACACACATGCTGTGTCTGCCCTGTGCGCCGCGCTTGTGAATGTCCAGTTTGCGGAGCCCGGGTTATGGCTCAGTACACACCGCCGCAGGGTTATGTGCTCTCGGACGAACAGGAATACCTCCAGGCGTACGAGGATGTTTTGGAAAGATACAAAGGTAGGAGATCGCCTATGATCTTATAGGTTGAGGTTTTTGGAACGATGAAGAAATGAGTGGGATTGCTCGTTTGACAGCTCCATGAATGTCAGCCTGCCCCTCTCTATCTCCCCCCCCTCTCTCTCTCTCCCCCTGTGGTGACTGGTCTGTAGTGTCCTCATCCCCACACTGGGAGTTGTGGTTTGATTTGCGGCATGTCATCACGTTAAGTGTGAATTATAGCAGAAAAGACAAAAGTTTTTTTATATGATGACACCTGATCATTAGACTATTTGTCCTTATTGGCTGTTACTTGAAATTGTCATGTCATCTTAGCCAGTGTCTGCACTTATTATATTTCAAATGAAAGTGGGCAAATTGTGCTTTTACAATGTGAATTCATATCAAAAATCAATTTCAATTTGCCTCATAGGGCTTAGCAAGGTGCAACATCCTCTGCCATTAACCCTTGACAAGAATAAGGACAAACTACAAAAACAAAACATAGAGAAAACGTAGAGGTAACTGCAAGGGATGCAATATATATCACATTTTACCTAACACGTCAACACAAAGTTATGCATTTGTATATTTTTGGGGTGATCGCATATAGAAATATCCCAGTTTGTCTAGTGTTTATGTGTCATGAGGCGAACAGGGCAATGATAAATCCAGATGAGGCATTAGCTCATGCGAGGAGTCCATGTCTCTTCGTGTAGCTGCTCCTTTTGCGTCCGTGTCATGTAATTAGATCAGATCCATCACGTTTAAGACATCTATGTTGTTCAGTGACTGCCAGAGCTCCCTAATGAAAATCCTGCTCATGCACTCTGAGGCTTGGGCCCGCGGAGAGCCGTTAGGAGCTGGATTCAAACTGACAGCGGCCTTTTTTTTTTTTAACTCTTGTGTGTCCCTCTCACAGTGAAGCAGAACACACCGTTAAATAACACACAGTGTGGACTGTTGTGGTGAATGCTCCCCAGAAGTGCGTTCTCTCAGCTGTTGGGAGCATTGTAGCCAGCAGGGCCAGTCAGCTATGACAAAAGGCTTAACCACCCTGACTGGACTGTAATGGGATCATATGATGTGGAATCATTAGGAATCTGGAGCTGTTGTCTTCAGGCAGCAGAGGAGCTGGGACAGTCAACAAGCTTACTTACTTCTTCCTGGTTTCTTCTTGTACTAACGACCATTGATTAGTTCTTGCTCTTTCTGTATCGATCTTTGGGAGAAATTTGACTCCCTGCCCGTTGTGGGGTGAACAATGAACCAATCAAAGAAGGGTAAGAGGATCTTTTGTGTTTTTATTTACAATTTTACCAAGAAATTTCAAGGTTTACCCGAAGCGTTGCAGCCTCTCAATGTTTTTGCTTTGCTGCCATAATTTATCCGACTGTTTCTTACATGAAATCAAATAAATTTGGTGTATTCATACCTTAATACCCTTTCTCTGCACCTTATATTTGTGGATATCGAGCTATCCAAGAACTTGGGATCAGCTGGGCTAATCATTACTTCTGGCAAACTCACCTACAACACTGTTTCAAGCAGCTTTGCTCTCATCTTGCCTCTCATGGCAGGAAAACAAATATAGTTCCAGCTCTAAAGCAGAAAGAATTTATCAACACTTATTTACGTAGCTGGTTTATAGGAATCAGTGAGATGATGACATGCAAATAGGATCCCTGAAAATAAAATCCTATTTGATTTAATAGGATAGGCTTGTGGTACCTTGTCAAAGTTATTCTTGTATATACTACTATAGTACAGTATATTTGAGCATATAACTGGATGATGGGAGTAAAAAATGTATCTTTACATCTGTGTGAACTACATTCCTTCTATAAACAAGGTAATTCTCAGTGTAGATTCGTCCTCCCTGTTCGTAAAAGAGGCTCAAAACTGTATTTTAACGTTTCAATAAAACATTTGTCATCTTCTCCACTGCGTTGACATTTTTCTAAAGGGCGCTGGCTATATGCTGGGGGAAAAAGTCCCTGTCTTATTTGTAATCTAAGTTTTGTTTGCAGTTGTTGGGATCACCAGGAGCCCCAAGCCTCTCCCCATGTGATGCTAAAGAGTATACAAGAGACACCTTTTCATAGGGAAAGCATCAACAGTAACCAAACCAACACTGGCAAACAGAGCAGTAAACAGAGCAGTAAACAGAGCAGAATATGGGCCCAATATGAAACAGCATTCTCTTTGTCTCATCATATCAGGGTCATTTTTATATTTTTCTGTGGTATTTTAGGCAAACACACTCTGACATATTGTTATTATCCACACTGGTGACTTTATCTTCCTGTGGGTGGTTATAATTTGCATTCTAGCTTTGTCGAGAGTCATCAGACAATGACAGCTGTCAGAAAGAGAAACTGCCACCAACCTGCAGAATGCACCTAGTTCTTATTTCCCGACTGTTAGGTATGCCTAGATAATTAGGTATTTGTGATAATAATACACTTAAGCTCAGTATTGCTTTAGGTCATGCTGAAATTCAATAGAATGTTTTTACAAAGGGCTGTAAACTTGAAGAATGAGTTAAAGACACGGTTTCCCAGACAAATACAACAGTTAAATGCAGTGGGCAGTGGCTGTGTGGGGTCACGCTGTTCCAGCAGAGCCTGCTTGGTAGCTCATCAGCACGATGGGAACATTAGAGTTTCCCAGTAGTTCATCATCCTCTGACATCAGGGAAGATTTAATGGATTAGACATTCGGTGGTTCAGTCAGCTCTTCTGGCAGTCTCTTCATGATGCCTTCATGACATTCGTATTGTGGATATATTGGAAAGGGGAGAGTATTCCTAAAACTGGATTTGTTTGAGCAGACTTTGCTTATTGAGAGAAAGTATATTCTTCCAGAAAAAAACTAGAAAATTGTAATTCACGCCAGAGTTGGTCACCGGCTGCTTTTCTGTGCTTGTCCATGGATTTTTATTTAGATATTTTTGTCTCGATAAAAGACTCTAAGACAGTAGAAGACAGTTTTTGAAAATACTCATAACAACCATGTCCGGCTTATGACACAAGGGCATGTTAGGCCTGATCTACCAGGCTCCAGCTTGCAGACATAAACTTCATCATATTGACTGTTATTCCTTGATGATTTCCTTGATGTTATTCCTTCAAGAGGCATCGACAGACAGATACAGGACAGGACTAGACTGTAGGACGGCTGTTATTGGAGGGTGTGGTCTCTCACTGGCTCTGACATTTCTGTCTGTGAATCACTGCGGCCTCTCTGATGATTTAATCGCTCATTACAATTTGCATTACCTTAGATACAAAAAAATGAGTGTGATATTATTGGTATTATCAGTCTTTTTATACTTGTTCTCTTGTATTATCTAAAACCGTGAAGAGTGAGAGAGCATTGTGATTTTTGCACAGTCACTGCCTTTGTCCATCCTCCTGGGCTGTGCCCAGCCCAACCCCTCTGCTCTGTGTCGACAGCCCACTCATCACATTCAAATGGCCCAGTGGCCCACACATGCTGCATGGCTGCTGCCTCTATGGATACTGCTACCGTACAAAAGACACTTTGTTTTAATGCAAGCAGCACCCAAGTTCCACAGCCTTTATGTGTCAAGTTGATGGTGGTGACACTCCTTTTCTGGCTTTGTGTTGAGGTTTTAGCAGCAACACATTGAAGGTTGTCTCCCCATGCATCTCAATCAGAAAACAGATTAACGTCTCTGGTGCTTGCTCAACTTGTCTGTATAGCCGCCTAAAAACTGAGCACAAATCCAATAAATTGTTTATTTCATAAACAGGAACAAACTTAATACGTTTAAACTTTTTCAGATTAGTAAAGAGAGAGAACACAAAACCATCCTGAGAACATACAGATCATGCTTAATCGATCAATACCTCCACCAAGGAGGTTATGTTTTCATCTGTTTTGTGTGTTTGTTGGTTAGATCCCGCAACTGATTGCAATGCATTTTTGTTGAGGGTTAGGATGTGAACCAAGAAAGAAACCGTTAAATGTTGGTATGGATCCAGGATTTTGTTTTGACAGTTTGATTGATTTCTCAGATATAATTCATTCATCTTAATGAGTCATGGTGAGGGCACAGATAATTACTGTGTGTTATTTGGTGCAGATCCAAATTAAAATCTGGATCTCATGAATTTAAATGTGGTGTCATGAGGTGGACTGTTGGGCCTTGGCAGAGGTAAGAACTTTAGGGAGTGCCATTGTAGGTTCATAATGAAATCACACAGTTTCTTATTTAAAGCAACTTACTTAAGTTTTTCACTGAAGAGCTCCTCTTGGTAAACATATAATGTATTTGATTGCTGGAAAATATGAGCTTACATCTAATGGATTCCATGTTGAACAAAGATATGACTAAATATGACTTAGATAGTTTAATCTCTAGGCTATCTGATAAGGAAGTCTGATTTCATAGCTACTGCAGCCAGAATCTGAAGTGCTAATGGCTAATTAAGTGCATGAGACCTTTGGATCAGTTTCCAACTCTGCTGAATTTGGTGCTCAGTAATCCCATAACAATATCCAACAGAGCCGATGTGAGGCAGCTACAGCTGTGTGGTGTCATTTTACACCAGTTTCACCGATGTGTGCTCTCAGATTATCTGTGAAACCTAAATATCTAGTCTGTGAAGGTTTGAATCTTTAAAAATAGATAAACCGTAAATACACTGTATGCCTAAAATACTGTAGTTATGCTAAATCATAAAGTTTTTGTTTTTTAGCTCTTCATTGATCTAATCAATATAATTCATTTAAAAAGGGTAATTCAAACCAGAGCTCTCAGGAAGCTTTTTACTGCTCCATTGGATATATTATTTTATTTAGTCTTCAATATATTGCTCCTTTAGAGATGTAGCGTGCACATTGTCTCTCTGGAATCCAACAGATTTATATTATTACCATATTGTCAGGAAGTTGCATGTGATGCCTGCACACTGTTATGTCTCAAAATGTTGTATTTATATGCTGTCATGGTGATGGGAAGACCAGCATGACCCAGCCTCATACCACAGCCTTGCTTAGCTCCTCTTACATGAGATCATCCATTTCAGTCTGTGTCCCACCCCTGACTCATGCTCTGAAGCTTTTCCTCTCCAGTTCCTGAGGCACCACCCCTCGCCCCCGAATGCAGCAGATGCTGGGAATCAGTCCCATCCCATAGCAGCAGGGAACACATTTCCTTTCCCAACTTTGTGGCCAGGAAATTAGCTGCTCCATGTGATTTTATGCACTGCATGTATTTTCATGAACCACAAATTACACAATATTAGGAGGTAAAATAACACAGGATTTGTTATTTTGTTCAATTGGGTCTGGTGGAAGTTATGACAAAAGACAAACATCTTACCTGATTTTCAAGATTGTCCAAAATGCCATTTCCAGTTGCACAATTGACCTCAAACTACTCAACACTCGCCTCTTTGTAGTTGTGCTCTAAATCAAGTCCTGGGGAAATCTTCTATACCAAAAAAGTTCATGCTCGTGGAGTAGAACACAAACCTTTGGGGAGGGGCTTACAGCGAAGATGCCTGATTGGTCAAGTCCTCTAGTGTTTTATTTCAGTTGCTAAATCTCAGCAAAAGCTCGTAAAATGTATCTCCATACTTTCATTCGAGCATTTTGTGTAGTTTGGATACACTTGCTCATCTCTGTACAATCAAACGAGTTCAACCTCAATGTTTACTGTTCCTCGATTTACATAGCGTCATTAGTGTTTTATAGTCATCTGCTTTACTGCTGCCTGGTGGACTGGAGTGGAACAACTTGTTGTAGCATCGGACATATATCAGCAGGCCAATTTATGACCAACAGTCTGCAGGGAAATTTTTAGTTCCTTGAAAAAAGTTCCCGGGACTAAAAGGTCCAGGTACTTTTGTTCAAAACGTGGTGTGGTGGGTAGAATTACTCCTGTGTAATTCAATATGGCGGAAAAGTGTAACACAAAAACACGACATTTAAAGTGAAATTTGAGGGTATTTTTTGTACATTGTACTCAGCCTTCATTGAATAGCACCCTGTGTAAATACAGCATATGCCTACATAGAAACTCACAGGATTACTTTAAGTTATGAATCTTGATGTTCTTCATAATCTAAGTGAGAGGGGGTGCAGAGGAAGACATATTTCCATGTGAAAAACTCTCCAAAACATTGCAGCTGCTGCACATATGGAGGCTTGTATTAGAGAGTAAGCAACTGTGTGTGCGTGTGTGTGTGTGTGTGTGTGTGGTAGTGGTGGTGGTGTTAGTGTTTACATACGTCCCATTAGTAGTTATTAATGTGCTCCTCTTTCCTCTCCTTGGCTTTCCTGAGTGTCTCTGTGCAGACCACTCATCTGAGAGGGCACTTTTCCAGCTTCACCTTCATCCTCCATTTACTTTTCATCAAGGGTCTTTTCAATTTCACAGTATTACAGCTCAATAACCTGAAACTTACTGGAAATAATGCCAGTTATATAATTAATGAAAAAGACAACTCCTGGTTAGACGAGACTCGATCAAATTTGTCTCAAAATTACTCGGTATATTCTGTCACTACTGCATTTTATTTACTGGAGTTGGGGGAAATAATGTTGCTTACAATTCTACGCAGCAATGGCTCATACTGTAACTCTTGAATGTATAGACTGCGTACTTCCTCTCACAGTTGTAGTTTACACAAAGGAGTTGTAGAGATGAGGATCATGTCTTTACCTTTGTCTACAGGCTTATTGGACAAACTAAAGGCTGAGTGGAAGGGCTGCTCTAGAGGCTTGGCAACCTGTTTCCTTTACTGAGCTGTTCCAGTCACATATTTCAGACTCTGCCCTGCCCCTCTGAGAAGACAGTCTGTATTCTCACTTACAAAGAATGACAGAAATGCTCCCCCAGGTAATCATAGTCTCTCACATTTTGTTTTTCTTCACCACCGACCAGGATGCCACAAAGACATAACATAGTGATATTAAAATGCAGTGGAAGAAGGTGCCCATTGTGCGGGCCTCTGTTGTAATTGGAAATGTTCTTAAAAGCAACAATGTGACTCATCCATAGGTTGCAACAGAGCATTTTTGGTTTGTTTGTTTTTCTGTCTGTCAACAGGATTACTCAAATACTACTGAAGCGATTTCAATGAAACCTTTATGGAGTGGTTGGGGCAGGATCCAAGGAAGAAATTAAATAAAAACATGTTATTAAAATTCAGTCAATTCTGGACTGATGATTAATGGGAATATCTGGTAACTTTCTTTACAAGAGGAGATAGATGTGGTGTCCTCCATGCTACTGCCTCGGCTCAAGGGCCATTACCAACATGGTTTGTCATGGAATTTTGTAGAAATACTCGGGAATCTCCAGAAGATAAATCCCTCTTTTCAGCAACTGTTGGATGGATGCCATAAAATGTGGTGGATATAACTACGTTGACCAGTTGATGAATCTTATGACTTTAAACATCCTCTCACTTTCTATATACCGCCGTGATAGGGTGAACATTTTTTTTGTGAGTTTGGGAGATTCATCTCTCAGTTATTTTCTCAATTTGTTTGTTTTTAGTTTTGCAAATTAAATATCAGAAAACTTACTTACAGTTTAATAAGCAAATGTTAGCATGCTAACAATCCAAACTAGCATATACTTCCTAAACATTTATTGATTATTGGTTTTGCCTTTAAAATATCAGAAAATGGCAACATTGTGTTTACTGCTTAATATCTAAATATTAGCATGCTAACACTCCAAACTTAGATATTAATCCTAAACATCTGCATCACAGTATTTTGAGCATGTTAGCATGCTAGCATTTGGTTTCAAGCAGCACCATTCCAAAGCCCCACAGCCCCACAAAGCTGTTGGCTGCACACTGATTGTTAGTCTTGTTACAAAACACGATTTTGGTTTTCAATGAAAAAGGCTTGTGTCCAAAGCTTAGATCAAGACCCACTTAACAAAACAAAAGAGTGTTTAAGATTAAGAATGCAGCAAACTGTTTTCAAACTTTTACAATGACTTTATCTGTGACCAGGAGCACACTCAATAATGTTCAGATTCCCTGGTGCCAGTGAGTCATTCAGCTATTTCACGTGAACTTCAAGGAACATTCACAGAATTCGATTTTTCACCAACGGGCAGCCTGCTCAGTTAGAGGTGTGAGAGATTAACTTTGATCAGAATCACTGTGACAAGGTCCTGGACTCCAAACTACCTTCCACTGCCCTGCAACACACAACCTCGCACTGAAAAGAAAGCAGGGCTACACATGCCTTTGCTCACTGGGCTGGTTGTGACACCATGAGAAATGAGAGCTGTTTAGCAAGAATGTTTAGCAAGTCCTTGTCATATATGTGCGCTGGAGGGCTGAGGGCTTTTCAGTTTAGTCCTTATGTCTGTTTTGATTTCCCCTCCCATGCAAGGTCAAGAGGATTACACTGGCTGGATTTTGATTGCAAGGACTTTTTGACTGGGCTCTGCTCAGAATGAGGGTATTTCAGGCATCCTGACGTAACAAGACGCCAGAGGGTGTCACTGCGTGCCCCCCCCCCGTGCCGGATATTCTCTGGAAAACAACAATTTGTCCGTTGTCATGGTCAAAGACTTGTTGTAGTAATGAGAGGCCGCAATGAAGCGTTGTAGACTCTTCTGCTGTCAGTATTTTTGGCCTCACTGTAGTAACTATCATCCATGTTAAAACACAACCACTGTCATGTCATGAGCACATTCATTAAATAAACTTAATAAAAGTCTCTTCCTGGGATGGATCAACCACAATTCATAAATCAAAATAGAAGAAATTCTGGCCCTACTCACAAATGCATTAAAAGACAGCTCCTCCATAAAATCAACTCTTCCACCAGCGTTTACTTCGTCTTTGATGTGTGTAAGGAAATGAACCACGTCACCTTAGTGGCACAGATTTCCCGAGCTGCTGTTGTGGGGGCAGCGTGGTCGAGGGGTGTAGTTATTTATAGCCATGTGCGCACGTGCTTTGCTGAGGTCTATGAAAGTGTTTCAGGGGAGTGCTTTAGTAGCTCTCTGCTGTGCACAGTCTGCACACTGGGCTGTACAGCAAATAAAAGCTTAATTACATCCAGTTTAACTTCCTCCCCCGGTGTAAATTTGCACTTCTGAAGCTTGGGTGACATAAGTTTTTTTAGACAGCGCCCAAATGTCAATAAGTGCAACTGTAACATGAGAGAGGAGTTGTTAGTCAGACTCTCTGTGTGATCCTTCAAACATCATCCATTAAAGTCAAAGGTCACAAGCTGTTGGTTCTAAGCTGAGCTGTTCCCAGACGTCTCATGAATTTAAAGTGTGAATATTGAATTGTGTATTCATTTTAAATTTGAGATTTGATTTTGTGAGGCCAATTAACCGATTATATAGAATGAAATAATATGCAGAATATCTGTGATAAATAAAACACATATCTGCATGATAATTTCTAACATTGTCCTATAATGGTAGAGCTTTAGGGTGTTTGATCTTATCCGATCTGATGTTATGTCATTGTGATAATTGGAAGGAGAGAACTGGTTTGTTTTCCATTTGATATCTGATCTCTACTGATCTTTACTTCTGCTTTATCACCAACTTAACACGACTGCTGTTTAACAAGTGTGAGAGTTCATCACCAAACCAGAATTCATGTTCACTTTTATTCTCACAAGATCCTCAAGAGGGCACCATACTATCAAACTCACCTTCATGCTTTTGAGAGGCACAGGTAGAGAAATAACTTCTCTCATGGCAAAGCTGCCTCATTTTTATGTTTCTAAATGTGGACGGAATTAAAGCTTTGCCATGAAGCACAGAAATAATGAAAAACTGTGTCACCATCTGAGATTGGCTCATGTTGTAATGATGTGTGCTTCATGTCAATACACTGTGTAAATTGTGTAGCACAGTAGACTATACATCTGGATGCTGGTGTCAGCCTTCATCCCTTCATCCTCTGCTCGGAGCTGCTGGAGAGTTTTCTTGAATACTCGCCCAGCCAATCCATATTGATGAGTTTCCCCGAAGAGCTCTTTACATTATGCAGCAGAGAGCTTACACACCAAGTTGGTGTCCTACTCCAGACAGCAGGACTTTATCTCTCTGTGATTCAGCTGTAATGTAGAGTCACATGGACGGACACGTCACCGATGACTCAGCAGCTCTACTGGTAAAGGCGTCTTGCTGTGTCACACTTTCGGCATGACGACAGTTTGATTTCTCCGCTCTTTTAGTTGTGGCGCATTCTGACAGATCATGATGCTCCTTCCTCTCTCATTTGATGTTGCGCAGCTTCGTGTCAGGCCTTTATCTATTTTAGACCATCATACAGAAAGACTGTCAGATCAACCCACTTTCTAATTCTCAGCAGCTTTTACACATGCAGTATTTTTAGATGAGCTAAATGTTAAAGTCTGCAGAGAGTTGAGTCACAGGGCTCTCATAGTACCTCTGTGCATCCTGGAAATGTGCATCTCAGGCTTTAATTCAGACACGTCCATTTTAAATGCAAAATTCCATTAAGAATCTAACAACTTGCCATGGTCTTTTTGGTATCGGCTCATGTAAAGTGTTGATTGTCATTTCCCTGCATGTGTTCTCAGTTGTTTCTGGTAGCTGCATTTTTAGAAAATGTGCGATATTTTTCCTCCTTTACACATTTAACAAAATAATTAATCATGTTGACATTGTTTGTAATATATATATGATAGGGTATTTGTCATTATCAAGTGAACTATGCTGTCAAATTAGAGAACGTTGCTCTTAAATACTGGTTTAAATAAACTGCGTCCTGCCACATTCAGTTGGAACTTTCCTAAAACATGTTCACAATGAGCTTTTCTTCTTCTTTTTCCTTTCATTTGTTGTTACAAGAAGCACTGATTTCTTGAGTGCGTTATTTTCCTGCTGCTAGCGAAACACATAACCGCATGAAAAAAATCAAAACAGAGAGTAGTCATGGAAAACCTGACGGAACTCGTTCTGGAGAAAAGGAGCCACGGCTGCCCTAGAGGCTGGCAAGCAGGCAGGCGCGAAGCGAAGAAGAGGGTGACTGCTGCTCCTTCCTCAGTCACTTATCCACAACGGCATCTGTGTACCTGAACCTGGATCCTCCTGACGGCCCCCGGGATCCAGTGCAGAGGATGAAATACCTGCTAAAGATGGAGAGGGAGCATAGGGCTCACCTGGTGACTCTCATGTGCTGCATGGGTCAGTAACTGCTTCTTGTCGTTTCCTTGAGCGATAACTCGCGTCTGTGCTTTCTCATGACGATTTCCTCGGGCACAGCTTATTTTGAGGAACATGAACGGGAGGTGGTTAACTGTGTTGTGAGTCCCGTGGGTAAAGCACAGTGTTGTTGTTAGCAGGGAACTAGATGCGACCTGCAGCTGACAGTTGATGTTGCAAATGTGATTGACTTTAAATATGCGTTTTCTTCTGTTATTTGAGAATAACTTAAGGGAGTTGTGTCTGGCACACCGGGAGGCGTGGTGGCCATGAAATGACTCATGCTCTGTTCTGCTCTGACACTGAATCCTCAGGAAAAACACAGTTACAAAAGTATCAGCTGTATTCATTGGCAAGAATATTTATTAATGTAAGAGTCTGCGTATATCTTCCCTTCATTATACTCCTGCAACTAGATAAAACAACTTTTTCCTTTTCATTTCCTTTGCATCCCTGCCTCTCAGATGTCACTGGTGGCAGGAAGTGTAGTTGTTATGGTGACAGGAAACAAAAAAGAAACTAATGTGGTCAGCATGTTTGGAGAGCGTGATTCCATTTCAGTCTCCTGGAAATTGCATCCTTCACTGGAAAAGGTTCTTGGTTTCTGTACAGTATGCATGTTCTCTAATGTGGTTTTTTTCCTCTGGGTACTCTGGCTTCCCACTGCCTAGAGACATGCGGATTAGGGTTAAACTTATTGAAGACTTCATATGGGGATAGGAATGGAACTTTGTTTCTGTGTATCAGCCCTGTGATACACTGAAGCCTGTCCAGGGTGTGACCCGCCTCTCGCCCAATGTCAGCTGGGATCGGTTCCAGCACCAGTGTGACCCTCGAAGGACAAGTGGCATAGATAATGGATGGATGGATGAATGGATGAATAATGGATGAACGGCATGTGCAACAGGAAACAAAGGATTGAGCTACAGAAATAAAATGTTAAATGCTTCACATCATAAAGGGGGGAATTTTTATTTCTCACCTCAGCTAATAGAAAACGTTTTAATAATCTTGTCTTTTCTTTCTTTCATTTTTCTTAATTTTTTTTCATCATTGCATCATGCAATCAGATTAGATCAGAATATAGACGTGGCTCTCAAATGATGGGGCCGATATTGTAGCAATAATATTTGTGTGTTTGTAGAGAGTTGTTGAACTGTGTGTCATTTTACATGTGCCAAGTCCTATTTTGTGAATGTGTACAGGGATCTGGAAATGTGTATTCAGAATCTATGTGCGCACATTCAGTATTATACATGTGTAAAAATATCGGATGAGATTTGCAACTGTATTTAGATCTGCTCACAAGTAGACAAATCTGCCGATGTTTCATGCTCATGCAAGAGCAGCAGGCGCTTGAGGAGAAGAGCTGAACCTTGAGCACAAGAAATCTGTCCAAGCAACAAAGTATCTGAGTGCAGGTGCACAGTTTGAGTACAAGCAGAACAAATCCAAGCACAGCAGGGGCTATTTGAGTGCAAGTGCAGGGTTTTGAGTGAAAGCATTACAAAATCTGAACACGAAATCAATACAGACCTGCTCACAAACTGAAAGACCACACCTTAGAATCGAGATAAGAACAAAATCCATATATTGGCCCCAAACAGTATGCTAATGTGATCCTAACATTTTTTCTTCTCTTTTCCTCAGATGAAAGAGACAGAGTGCAGAAGAAGACATTTACAAAATGGATAAATCAGCATCTACTGAAGGTAAGACCCGATGTGTGCTCTTTGTGTGTCCCATCTGCTATCATCCAAAATATAGAAATTATATGTATGAATTGTCATGTAAAAATCTGCATGCTATGACTTTTTAAAACTAAGCCTATATGAATTAATATAGAGATGAAACCAACATTATTGTTAAAATTCCATTATTCTGTCCCCAGTCGGCAAACAAGTTTCCCTCTAGCATAAACAATCCACCTGGAAGTATTGGCAGAAATAACAATTACCCCTCTCCGTGTTAGGTCCCAACACGCTAACATTCCTCCCCAGAAATTATTAAAGCTTGTTACAAGTCACTTAGTCTGACATGTGCTGCTTCACTGCACATGTCCTGTTTTCTTGATTCAGGTATTTGTATCTCTCACTGTGAGAAAATGGAAAGATGAACTTGCTTTAAGGAATTTATTGAAACACTTAAACAGACAGACAAGTATCAGCATGTCTCTAATACGCCTTTGTAAAAATAAATGAATCACTTACCAGGGATCATAGTGTTGGTGCAGCAGGAATACACTGATCTCTGCTGTCAGTAAAACCCATGTATGTGAGGCATGAGCGTGTACTTCTGTGATTTATATCAAGGGGACATACTGATGTCGATGTATTAGTTGATGCCCTGAGTCTTGCATCTATGCTGGCTTGTCAGACTGAACAGCAGCAGCAATGTGACCAAGCTATGATTTTAAACCAAAGTAGCTCTTCAAAATAAAAAGGCTTGATGCTGCTCATTTTGTCAGGTCACTGCTCATTGCTATTTATAGTCAATAAATGGAAATTTGGTTGTTTTTGTCTCGTTGTTTTTAAAAAGTATTTGATTCTTGCAAATGTGTACCCAAATAAAAAGTACACACTTCACTAAGAAAGACATAACTTTCATGTCATATTAAAATATATACAAGGTAGGAAATCCATCAGACAATAATGGTATGATTTGAAAAATGGACATCAGCTCTGCTTGTGTTTTGAGTTCAATGATGACACTGTTCGTCAGTCCACCACTTACAGTGCAGACTGAAATATCTCAACAGCCCTAAGTTTAAGGGTCTCTATCTGTTAGGTCAGTTTTTACAGATGCCTGTTAGTCTCCCATGGATCAGATTTTTTTGCATAAGAAAGAAGTGAATAACATTGTAAGTCAGTTCTGAAAATGACACATGCAATGAAGCTGGAGACATGAGCATGTGTTTAGAAACCAAAGGCTCTATATTTTGAACATGTTGAACCTGTTGAACATTTGAACTTTTTATTACATGTTAGATAGTCAGGTTTTGACTGTTTGCCTCGTTGTTAGGCAACAGCTGGCCACACGCTTGGCCCTTGAGAAATCAGGGGTGCTGAGTAATAGTTGGGGATCTGCTTGATCCAATATCATAAGGGTGCAGGTCTATTTTGGCTCCACAGCTGTGGCTGCTATCTGGGATTACAGCGTTGAAAGCCCTGTGTGAAAGCAGGTCAGCGGGCAGCAGGCAGAAGGGTGACTTTAGAGGCCCGGTATTTAGGACAGGAAGGAGAGATGGGCCTGCTGGACCGACTAGAGTTGTGAAGTGCCTCCCTCAAGAGCTTAGAAAAGGTGTCAGAAAGATATGCTGATATTCAGAGGGTTTTATAATGAATGCGTTTCAGAAAGCGGGACATTCCTTGTATAATCCTCAAAAATATGTTCTTCAGAAAATGAGACTCTGGTGGTTCAATCACTCAAGATGATGATTTGTCACTCCGTTTATACAAACGATTGAAAAAGCTTGGCAGGGAACCTCCATTAGCAAATACAAGTACATAATTACACAGTAAATACAGCCAACAGTGATAATTAGATAAATTCAGTAATAATAAAATACAAATAAAATGTGTATTTACATATTAATCTGTAATAATAGAATAAGAATAAAAGAAGAATTCTTTGTACAGAGAGAGTGTAGCAGATATGTGATCTAGGGATGCCTGAATACCTTGTGCTATAATAATGTGCTCAGAGATTTCAAAACATTCAATTACATTTTCACTTAAATTGTATTTGTATTGTACCATATCAGATTATACATTATCTCAAGGCACTTTATATGTCAGTGTTGGGTACATTAACAACTTATTAAGAATATGATGTTTGCAGTCATATTCTTAATAAGTCACACTTTGCTCTCTCACCCATTCGTGTAGGTACGGAAACATATAAATGACCTGTACGAAGACTTGAGAGATGGACATAACCTGATCTCACTGCTGGAGGTTCTGTCTGGAGACACATTGGTGAGTTAAAACGTGTTTGTTATATTATCTTCATGTTCATGGTCAGACTTACATTTGTTTTTTATAGGAAACAACATCTCATAACAAACTAGCTTTGTCATAAAATCTCTAAAGATGTTTTGGTAAAAGTAGAATATGGCAGATCTATAAATATTTAATTCAGAGAGATATGAAAACACTGAACATTCAGATTGTCATGAAACAGAGAGCTGTTACTGTATCTGTCAGATTTTTACATAATGAATGAACTGACCCTCCCCCATCTGGCTGATGGAGGGAAGGGGGAATCCTGGGATTTCATGGTTTAAGGCGTGTCAAATTCAGCTTTCACCAAAACCCACTCATATAAAGTCTCTTTTTATGAAATGTATGCAGGTTTCAAAACTCAAAAATGATCTGTTTTATCTGTTTTTTCATCTTCCTTGTCAATTGTGGGAAATCTGTGAAACTAGATGATATGCTCATCACAGGAGTTTTGCCGTGCCATTACTAGATGTCAGCGATATGAAATAAGTTGGGGTAGTTATTCCTTTTTTTTTGGATTATCCTGTACATACAGCCAGAGAAGTGGCTCACGGGGCACAGGAGAAACAGTGGTGCTCATTGTCAACAAGATCTCAACACATGGGGAGAAAATTAACAAGTGGTAAAAGTATTCCACTGTAGAAATGTGTTTAATATTGATGTTATCTGGGCAGTTATTCAAACAGCTGTCAGTAGTATCCCTGTGGGTTCTCTGCTGGTTCTGACCTCAGGACCCTCAGAAGACTAACATTGCAGCACTTGTGCATAAACAGTTGTGTCAGCTCTCACTGGACAAACAGTTACTGCCCCTGACGCACAGCCAGCATCGTAGTTTGATCCTATAAAATCATAATTGCATTGCAGTAATATTCCAGCCACAAGCAGGGAGCTTCATTGTTACAGTGATTAAAGCTCGGCTGGAGTGAACGCGGGACTGGTTGTTTAACCAATTTCCGCCGTGGAAATGTAACGTGATATGGAAACCTTTCACAAATATTCAAATTTTTTTTCAGCTTGGTTTATTACCTTATTATGTGTTAATCCAGGGGGCGCTGTAGAGAGCTTTCCATTTGTTATTCAGCTTAAAATATTAGAATATTTCTTAAAAAATACGGATTTTGGAAAGATAACATCCACCAAATCATGTTTTATTTTAACCAAAAGTAGGAAAAACGCGCATGATTTTTAAACAATCTTTAAAAGGTAATGTTATTATAGTTGTATGAGGCCTGTTTATCTTTATTGATATGATCATTGGGTGTGTTATCCCTCAATTATAGAGCTCACAGCTGCACAGTGAATGTAGCTGTAGTGTGTTGGCCTAAAACAGATGATACCACAGTTCATGTTGCTCAGCAGGCTGTTTACAGTATTATTTATCTCTCTGTAAACATGTCCTTCTTTCATGTATATTGAGGTATATTTACAGTATGTAGATAAAGCCCATGTGAAGTCCTGTGCTACATTATGTTATCTCCTTCACTATACACAGTAGGGTAAATGCATGTATCCCTGTACGAGGAGCCCCCTCAGTTACTCCCTCTCCGTGTGACTAACTTTCATCTTCTAAGTATCTGTGTATTTTCTGTTTACATCCTCTTCTCTTCTCCACCCTTTCACTGTTTCCTGTCCATTGTCTGACCTCCTTTGATTTGGCCGCTGTCTGTGTGTGTGTGTCCATGTCCTCCTTTTTTCTTCCCCCATGTGTTGCCTTTTCGGGCGATAAGCCGAGGGAGCGCGATGTTCTGAAGACATTGCGGTTGGTGAGTGGGACAGAAGCATGTGCGGTTGAGCAGCATGGAGACACGGTGGATGATGATGATGATAAGGGGGTACGTGTGGCTCGCCCCCCCTCCACCTCCTTGTAACCGACTAACTCAGAGCGTGCTGTGGCCACTCGTCACAAGTGTAGAAACAATCCCACTGGATGATTTGTCCCTTTCTCACATGATTGACTTAGTAGATATCTTTTTCCAATTGTGATGACATTGTGATTTCTATGGAGCATCATGATTCATGCTACGTCCTCTGATCAGGAAATTATGTCAGAATCTTTGTTTTCATGACCAGATGATTCTGATGATGCAGAGAATCGTGCACATGATCCAAGCTGCCTGCTCGAGTTTTCTTTTCGATGTATGTGGGATGAATTACAAGAGATTTGGCACAATGGCCTTGCAGAAGCATCAAAAGGAATCAATACATTTTAAAGGACATTTTGTATTATCTTCATATCCATCTCAGTAGCTCTCTGCATCATTGAACCGTACAATCAAAGCTCTCCAAACCTACGTGAGCATCATCTGCTGCTTTTATAGTATTAGGCTGCTTTGAAGACTCAAGGTGGCTTCATAATGAGATTCACTGAATAATAGAGGTGGGTTTTATTAAGTGTTGTTGCTACTAAGATGAGCAGGATTCTTCATTATCCTCCCACCCTTAGCTGCTAATGCTGCTGCATCCTGGCTTGAGTGCATTTTCCATTTCATAACCTCATGTCGTGGCCCCTGAATATTCACGTGGATTTGCCACTAGACATGACATAGTTTGACTTTTTTTGACTATACTCTTTACAGCACGATGAACTGAATGGAATCATATTTTAATCGCACCTCTGGCTGCAGAGTGGGTGATTGAGCCGATTAGGTTATTTAATCTGTTAAAGCATGTTCTGAGTAGAATTGTGAAGGTGGAAATGGTGGAAAATGTTCGAGGATGGTGCTGTACATGCACAGTATGCACAGATTTTGGGTGGACTTTCAGGAATGGTTACTCTTGTTGTGGATAGAGGCTTTTTTGTGTGTGTGTGTGTGTGTGTGATAACCTCACCAGATCAGCGGGTAAGAACCTAGAAGCATGTCCTTTGTCCTCTCTGCTTTTAATCACTCTATTCATTTTTGCTTTGATTCAGAGAAGAACCTGATTACCATACACTGTTCTTTCTCCTTTCTATGTCCACAGCCTCGGGAGAGAGGGAGGATGCGCTTCCACAGACTCCAGAATGTTCAAATAGCACTGGATTACTTAAAGAGGCGGCAGGTGAGAATTCGTCCCAATGATCACAAACCCTAGTGGTGGCACACTTTGTTATCTCTGCAAAGAAGGTTATGTTATTGCTGGTTGTCTTGTTTGTTTGCAGGATTACACAGAAGGGTGGGGCATGAGTCAAAAAAAAGAAATGATTAGCTAATGGAGCAAATTCAATTAAGAGGGCGAATTAATGGATTTATTTACACTTTCTTTAACATCATGTGATAAGGTGTTATTTGACAGTTTTGTAACAGTTACCACCGGGTCCCATTATGAAACCACAATTAAATTGACTACATCCACTAGATTTTGTGGGATCTGCATAAAATTGTAAACACTGGTAAATATCAGTCCCCTAAACATATCTGTTGATGTTGTTTCATCAAGGCCTATGAATTATTCTCTGAGAAATTGACAAATTTAATTGATTTCTTTCCTGACCCATACTGCATCATTCTACTATGTTTCCTGTTACTTTGTCAAATATTTTTTACGTAATCTTGCTAACTAATAGAAAAACCACAAACGCTGACGAAAACATAACCTCCTAGGTGGAGGTAACAAAAAAAACAAACATGTGTAGCGTGCTAATACCCATGAACAGATGAAATGATATGCTGATTCTGATAATGTTTTGGATTTTGTGAATCAAAACACATACAGTATTTTTAAGGGGCGATCTTTATTCAGGTACTTTACAGTATCAAATATGTGTTTAATATGAGCAGTTTGCAGAAAATGTCTGTGTACTTATATATTTCTGTATATTTCAATACGGTGATAAAGTGGCCAATCAGCCTTGCTGGCGATATGTGTTCCTCGAGCGCCTTGCGAGTTTCCAGACTGTGATCATTGTCATTAACCATTCAAAGCTTAGACTGGAAATCAGCCTGCTGTCAGTAATGCAATAGACAAAACACAAATTTTACCTTCTACTTTGACAGTTTCCAGCGTCTCACGTTGTTCCATTCAGTTCATTTCCCACACAATCGTAATGGCAGCATTTAAGGATTGGCGACTGACCACGAATCCCATCAGTGGGGTTTCCAAAAGCGTTGATTAACCTCCCCTCCCCCCGCCACTGTCAGAACGCCACGAAGAACACAGCTTGGCTGAGCCACAGCCAGATGTGACGTAAGGCTCGAGACAAAGGGTTCACACATGGTCAACAAATGAGTTGTTCTGTTGTCTTTAGTCACAACAGAAACAGACATACTTCCACACGTCCACTGTAGAAAGACATGTATAATCTCACCCTGCAGCTGATTGATCACATCTATTAAAGATCATTAGCTGAAATCAGAGGAATGAAGGAATCAGTTTATTTTCAATCTATTTTCTGTTTCATATTTTATTTGAAGGATGTTATTTAATTTTTCTCTCTGATATGTGGTAGAGGAAGAAGTCCTGTAAGGTTCATACCATTGAATTAGTAGCAAATGTCCATCCCCTCTCACTCGCCTCAGTGTGAAAACCATAACAGTTCTCTGTCACATAATATATTGCCTATTGTGCCACCTTGTGGTGGGCTTTAGACAATAGGCATATGATGCAACATGAGCACCATACTGTTAACAGTCATTTATTGTTTTATGCACCACAAAAACGTGATAGTAAATAGCATTATTTTGAAACTGGTGCAGGTTTTGTACACATTTCGAGATATTGTAAATAAACACTGGTTAATCACATTTTTTTCTGTCATCAGGTCAAACTCGTAAACATCAGGAATGATGACATCACAGACGGTAACCCGAAACTGACGCTGGGGCTGATCTGGACCATAATTCTGCACTTTCAGGTCAGTGTTGTCAACGTATGTCTTGGAAACTGTAATGGTTTTAACAGCCAAATAATTAAGATGGTCTATGAACCAGAAAGTGGACTATTACCTATAACCTAAATTCATTTGTGACACATGTTACTGATGAAGGTTTTGAGAGTTTTTACATGTGTTTGTAGGCAACAGAAAAACATCTGAGTTGCCTGTTATTGACATCATGACATTTCAAACAGCCCCCAAATTGATGCTTTTAAAACTGAGGCCCCGCCCATAAAATGATTGTTTCTACTTTTGACCACAAGGTGTCAAGGCTGTGCAGTGCACATCATGCTGAATGCTGTAATAGCTCTTACTCATTGGGGATTATAGTGATGTGAGGCCAGTGTTTATCTGACTTACTTTACATCATGTTTGATTGAGCTCAAGCTGTAACTTGAGGCAGCCCCTAGTAGCTCGGTATTCACAAAGAAACATACTGATCTTTATGTAATTCATTATTTTCTTTAGACTATTTATCCACAGTTTTTTATTACGGTAGAAAAAATAGTTCCTGTTTGGATAGGGTGATGTTGTGTCCTCTTGGCTCCAGGTTTTTATTAGTCTCTTAATCTGCTCACAAACTGTTCTCTCTGGGAGCACTTATTGCTGGACTGACACCGATCCAGTCAGGTGGGTTAGTCTGTGTGTGCACGTCAGGAGTATCCAGTCCTCCACCAAAGTTCAGTATCTACCCAAAATCCAATAAAGTGCAGATGTTCCAAACTACTTCTCCCTCTCTGTCCGTCTTGCATTGAATTATTGATATCTTTGGCACAAGCCTCGTGGCACAGTATTTAAAAGGAATATTGCAAAACAACTCTGAATGAAATTGTAAATGGTTAGTATTTGTATTTTGGAACAAGCAGGCATCTGTCTGAGAAATGTTAGTTAATATAGATTTGCTTGGACGCTGACAGGTAGCATCAGTGCTAAAAACAACACCTGCTGCATTCAGTCTCACGCAAGCCCCCAAGCTTTTCCTCCTGCAGCAACAGGCCTGTTTCCTCTTGATTTAGTAGCAGGACACTTCAGGAGAAATCGTTGCGCTTCAGTCACCGTGCACACGCTTGGCGTTATCGCAGCACGGCTGACAGCAGACTGACATGTATGAGCAGAACAGTGTTTTTAAAAATGTACGTGCAGCTTTATCCAACTAGTTTGGCCTAAGTGTCTGGATGAGTTCCAGTCTTGTTCTGAGGACACATGCTTTTCTTATTTCCGCAGGCAAATATTTTTCATATTAACTCATATAAATGAGCTCTGGCAGGATGAGTGAGCTGTTCCTGGAAGCTGGTTTACTGTGGAGGGTTTGCATTTCAGATGCTGTCCATTGTTTGGTAGAACGCTTGTGTAACAGGGTTGATTTCACGGCACAAAGCTGCCTCCACTGACCACGCTGCATTCAGGGACGTGGTCTCCAAAACACTGGATTTCCGTGTTTTCGTCAGCTGTTGACCCTGCACTGCTATCAGGTGTATCTCTGCTTGTTTATTTTGCCCTGATTGACTGCAACTGTCCCCGTGTGCACTTTCTCATCGTCTGTCATTTACTCAAACACACGTCCATGGTTCACTCGTGTTCATCAGGTCATCAGAATCGGGTTTTATTACCAAATAGGTTTACACATACAAGGAATTTGCTGTGGTTTGTTCGAGCTGAGCATAAGAAGAAAAATATATAAAACTAAACTAAAAGATATGTACAATATAAACATTAGATAAGGGTGTTTGCATAGTATTACCGTTATTGGCCATTGAGGGTTCACATTTCCCAGTCACAGTAGGGTTTGTAACGTTCACACAGTGTAGTGATGGGGGAGGCCAGCAGCAGTCGGGGTAAAAACTTTTATTTGTGGCGCGAAGTTTTGTGTTTTTTTGTGTTGAAAAATATCGTCATAACTAATGCTGTAAATCATATTGACTGTTAAAAGACACAGTTTTAGTATAACATGTACTAACACTAACTTGTAGCCTACTGCAGTAAGACCAGTGTTTGATAGTTTGACCATACGCTGGTCATAAATAGCAGCAGGAGTTTGAACTGTGGCTGTCAGGTGACTTTGACATTCAGGGAAACTTCCTTGACTTTGTAATATTGTCAGCCCACGGTGATACAGTTATTTTTAGTTGAGCTGTGTGGTGGCATTATACACATGCACTTTTTCCCATTCTGCTTTTTCCTCTCTATGATTTAATAGATTCATTAGGCCCATGCTGCAGTTTGTCAGGCAGTGGTAGCCTGTATTTGTTGATGGTGATGGCTTTCACAGGGTGACTCACTTCCTAGCCCGAGTCGGAGCATTTGCCCCCTTGTGAACTGCGGCGGTGGTGATCTGCTCAGATAATAGCGTTTGTTTAAACCATTGGAACTCGGGCCCTGCCATTGTGTGCGGATTGATTAATGGACATAGTGGGAGCACTTTGTTGTCCAGCGCAGCTTTGCCCCCTGCTCCTGCCGCTCTAGTTGACCCGCGCCGTTCTGTTTGTCAAAGCCCTCTTCACACCAGGACTCTGTCTGGCCCATGGTGCCAAAGTTGCTGAGCCAAAACTTCTCACTGCATAATAGGTGGTCATGTCCTCCCGCAACCCTCTCCCTCATCACAGACACAAATATTAGGAAACCTAAGGGGCGGCTGTGACGGGCACGTTTACTGTGTAGACAAAGCTGACTAACCAGCCCGGAACAGGTCTGTCCACAAGTCATTCTGGCTCTCAGCTGAGGGCTGCGAGCACGTGGGGCCACGTCTGTGTGTGCATTTATGGTGTTTGTGCTGGATTAGCCAAGCCAGGGAAATGTTTCAAAGGTCAGAAAGGATTCCAGTGTCAGAGGAGAGTCATGAGAGAGAGAGAGAGAGAGAGAGAGCGAGCAAGACGTGCAGTGAGAGAGGGCGAGAGACAGAGAGAGGCTGACCGGTTCTCAGCTGTGAGTGTGTGGGAGTCAACGAGAGGAAAAAGCCAACTCTGCTGTGGGTGAGGCGAAAGTTTATGTCTGGCTGCCGGGCTGTTTGTCACCTCTGATCGTCGCCCTGGAGCACTGCGTGAAAATGACTCCCTGTCAGCCGGATTGTGACTCTTCAGATCTAACGGCCCTCACTGGATACTTTGCCTGAAAGCAGCTTTGACACTGTCGATGGGGGAGAGACTCTGTGCCCGTCAGGCATGGGAAACGTCTGTGGCTGTGTTCGAGGCCCAAAAGAAGAATGCTATGTCGACCCAAAGAAAGCTCCGCTGAACCTTGAGCCCAAAGAGCGCAAGGGTCGCCGCTATTTCCAAAGGAAGAAGAGGAAATCTGGGGACTTTCAGCCTGCTGGACCTCTCAGGGCTGCTGGAAGTGAAGCCGTTACAAGTAGTGAAGCCGTCTGTGGCAGTGCAGAGCTTCAGAATGGCCCAGACGGGAGCACAGAGGATAATCTGGTTAAATCCCCAGAGGTGGAGGAAGATCTCTCCAGGCAGGGCAGCATCAGCAAAGGTGTCTTTGTTGGAGAGGTACCGGTTTTAATCCTCAGAGATTCCGGGGATCAACCTCTCGGGAAGAAGTTGGCGTACAGGTTTGGAAGGTTTTCCTCCGAGCAGCTGGACGTCGAAGAAAAGCTCCGTTGTATTAACACAGCGTCCAGAGGCGTCTCGGCTAAGGATGGTCTGCTTGTGAAGAAGCTGCTGCAGCGCCAGTTGAGGAGGGCTGTGAGCTTCGGGGCAGTGGAGCACACGCTGCGAACTCTGAGGGGTAATGACAGACCCGGGAGTGAGGAGGCGTTTGCCAAGATTATATGGGGCTCTCAGGCTCACAGGAGGAGGAGACGGAGGGCCAACACCTGCTCTGGTCTCCCGGCTCCTGCCAAACCCATTCCCACCCAACAGGTAAACTGAGAAGGTGTCATTGACAGCAATTACTCGTCTGATTCATGATACAGTAATAACAGGTTTGATTGGTGTATTATGTAATTTGAACACCGTTTTAAATCATGGGAGTAAATCACCACTGTGAAAATATATACGTTAAAATAAAGGAGCTGTTTATTTTATCAAACAAAATAACTCATTACATAATTTTACACCCTGTTTGGTCCATAATTTGTATAGCTGAGCGTCACGTAATCATTGTGGTGTTTTTCTGTCTGTGATCACACATGTACACACAATCATTTATTTTTAAATATAGTTACACCACAGGTATCACCTGTAGAGTATTGTTACTATAGGACTCTACCTGAAACTAACATTGAAATATTTCTGCTGCTCATAAGTAAAGACAGTTACAAGATGACTTCAGCATTTGACCAAATAAACTTTTATTCATATATACATGGAAAGGTGAAGAATAAGTTATTTTAATTTTACTTAAGCAATAATTGACAAACATCAGAGACAAAGTTAGGGCTTACTGTAAGAGCTGTCAGTTTTGGTTTTGGTTTTGTTGTGTACATTCAGAACACAACTGGCTTGTATTACAATAAATAATATACAATATTTATATAATAATTATAATATTAATTAGGGCGGTGAGGGGGTGCGTTGGTTAGCTCTGTTGCCTGTTCTACTCTGGCTTCCTTCCACAATGCAAACACATGCATATTGAGGTTAGGATGATTTACCATGTGTGTGAATATGGATGTTTGTCTTGTGTGTCGACCCTGGCGACCTCTCCAGGGAGTAGCCCACCTCTCACCTAATGGTCAAAAGCTCCAGCTGTGATTGGCTCCAGCTCCCCCACATGAGCCAAAAGGATAAGCCGATGATGGATGCATGAATGGGTGAATAGTGATCTCACTAAGGCTGGTTATGTTTGGTATTTATCTTTACTTGTTATGCACGAATGGCTGCTGGACTTTGTTTGAAAGACATTCTCAAAATTAGCTGATGATAAAACATTTGCTGGTCTTTTCCAGAGGACATGATTGTGGATTTAATGTATGTTCTGAAATCATCAGGTTGATAATTACAAATATATTTAGGCAGTGAATTAACAGGAAACTGTGGATTAATTTTCTTAGCATGAGAAACTCCTAATGTTTGTGGATCTATGATGGCTCTTGTATCTTTTTTTAAAATTGTGGTGTGGTTTGGAAACCTCGGTCTGTCCGGACAAAGCAGAAAGTGTATTTATTAAGCTTCAGCTCTTTTATGCTCAGTGCGCTGTAGGAAGCTTGAGACCTCACCGGCCTGTCCACTCCATCCCTGGTTAAGGAAGTCTGACTTAGCTCCGGAGTTGCTATGTTCTGGATCCAGTTGGGCTAAAAGGATTAAATCAATGCTGTTTATTTGGGTTTAGATCATTTAAACTGTCAAGCTGCTCTTAACTGGACTATGGAAATGTTGTCTATGTTGTTGTGGAAGAATGTTTTCTTCAGGATGTTGTATTTTGTGTCTGAGGTGTGTGTTGTAGAGCTCTGAAGATTAGTCGATAAGTTGAGTTGACAGATGTTTTTTTTTGCAAGACAGTTGCCAAATAGTTACAGATATCACCGCCTCAGATGTGATGATTTGGAGCTTTTCGTTGTTCTACCTGATAAAAAATATAATATCTGTGTGTTTTGAAATGCTGGTCGAATAACATAAGTGAACAATTTGAAAATGTCACTTTGAGCTCTGAGAAAATTCTGATGAACAAATGTAACTTTTTTGATTAATTCTGAAGAAAATTGGCAGATGAGTCAGTACTGAAAGTAATAGTTAGTTTCAACACTTATGGGTTTTCCTCATTGGTTTTATGCATCATGTTCATTTTGTAGCTGGTGCAGTTCATTTGCTGCTTTCTTTTTGTTCAAACCAAAATAGAATCAAACTTCTTAAGATGTATTACACAGCAAACAGACTTATTACTGGTTGTTTGTGTATATTAGGGAAATGAGCCCTGAATCAATGTTTAAAGAGTGTGCAGCTAAGATTTCATGAATGATCTCCAAACACAGTGTGCCAAGAATGCTGGAACGCGACCTGTTTTACGTGGCACTGTTTGTTTTACACCGTTCTACCCTACATCTGATTTCATAAGCTGTAAAGCTGTTAGGTGATTTATTACATAGCTCTATCTCGACCTCTAGCCTGCCAACATTTTCCATGTGTCAAGTACGAACAGGGCTGATCATGCATTTGATAAGGATCCTCTGATTCTTGTCAAAATACATATGTCATTATTGATTGGAAAATGTTGAGTTTTTGCATACAACTCCTGAATAATCTTAATATAAGACTAATTCATAACTGGCTTGTAGGTTCGATTTCCTTTGTCCGTGCACTATGTTCCCTCACTTGCATGTTTAACGTCGGTGCATTTTCAAAACCAATTTTCTTTTTCTACCTGGACCAGATCTCGGAGATCCATGTGACAGGGGAGTCCGAGGACATGACAGCCAAGGAGAGGCTGCTGTTCTGGTCCAGGCAGATAACTGACGGCTACGTAGGTGTACGATGCGACAACTTCACAACCTCCTGGAGGGATGGGAGGCTGTTTAACGCCATTATTCATAAATACAGGTAATATAGGTAGAACATTTGCTCGTGAATTGAATGGAATAAAAAATATTGGTGTTATTGAATCTATTCAATGATTTTATTTGAATCGTTCAGCTCTAATTCCTTGTTTTGTCAGTGTTGGGTTTTGTTAGTATCCCTTAGTATGGCTGCCTTACAATTATCTTCTTCTCTCTCTGTGTTTTTGTGTTGCAGACCAGATCTTGTCGACATGAGTCTTGTGTCGACACAAAGCAACCGCACAAATTTAGAGCAAGCATTTGGTACAGCTGAACAGCTGGGGGTTGCCAGTCTGCTGGACCCCGAGGGTGAGACTCCTACACACATTGTCATGTTCGATTTGCCTCTGAAAACCCTGCGAATCCTTTTTGACATTTTGCAATCAGAATCATTTCTCTGAGTATGGCATTTGTGTTGCATTTGTGACCTTTTGTTTTTTACCTCCCTGATCAGACGTGGATGTTCGGTGTCCCGACGAGAAGTCAGTCATCACGTACGTCTCCACGCTGTACGACTCCTTCCCCAAAGTACCCGACGGCGTGGATGGAATCAGCCCTAATGTAAGTCGATTGGTGTCGGCACACCGGTAACTCCCCCCCCGGTCAAAGTGAAAGTGCTGAAAACCTTTACTGATGATGTTGACGTTTTTGCTCCGAACAGGAAGTGGACATCAAATGGGTGGAGTACCAGAACATGATCAAATACCTCAGCCAGTGGATCAAACACAATGTGGCAATAATGGCCGACAGATCATTTCCCAACAACCCTGCGGAACTCAAGGTACCACACCCCTGCACATAAATATCACTTTGTAGATCTTAGTCATCATTATTAGCTGTTAATTTTATTAACTGGAACTGTAAGCTGGAATTAAGTGTTCTTTTAGAACTGGCATATAATGTGAGAGAGAGGTGAAGGATAATTACCTTCTTCAAATAGTCTTATATATATATATATATATCTGCTGTGACTGAGACTTGAAGTTATATTGATGGATATGAGAGAGCAGCCGCAGCATCCATTTGCTGCAAGACGGAGATAAACTCTGTCAGTAGAGGCACTTATGTTCAGTAAGAATAAAAGACAGAGCATGTACAAATATTTAGAGATTCCTCCTGGTTTATGTTTATTCTAATGCTAATTTTCAGTGTAACCTCTGCTTTCTTTCACAGGCACTTTACACACAGTATCTGCAGTTTAAAGAACACGAAATCCCAGTGAAAGAGAACGACAAGACAAAAATCAAAAACTTCTACCAAATGCTGGAGGTATGCAAATGCTAAAAAAAAAGACAGAGCTTGTTGCTTCGATTCTGTGTCCCCTTGCACGTTGTAATAATTTGTGTTTGTGGTGATTCTGCCAGATGTGGATCGAGTTTGGACGCATCCAGTTACCCCCGGGGCATCATCCCAACGATGTGGAGAAGGAATGGGGTAAACTGATCGTTGCCATGCTGGAAAGGGAGAAGAGCCTGAGGCCTGAGGTGGAGAGGTATGAAGAGCCACTGAGCATATTAACGCTTTATCTGGCCCGGGCCGTCATGATTTAATTCAAAGTACTAATTATCTTTTTAAATGGGGCACCTATTAGGTTTTTCCATATTTTCCATCACACATCATTTTACAAAGTCAAATGCTGTGTAATGGAAACCGTCCGAAGAGGCTGGATGTGAGAACACAAATGTCTGAGTCAGCTGCTCAAGACATTTTCTTGAATTTTTCTTGCCAGCCTACTAGTTAGATGACTGGAAAGTGCCTCAGTAAGCCCATGAGAGCATACAGCAGGAACTTGCCAAAAGGGGAGTGAGTGGGTGTTATCTAACACCAAACAGACCCAAAACTGGAAAATTACATATATCATAGGAAAAAAGAGAAGCCAGACACGTAGAAGACGCTGACTAAGGACGACAAGATTCGAGAGCTTTTGGTTAGAAGGGCTGACGCTGGCGTCGATGTGCTGTAAACACTGAGCTTTATATGTCAGGTCCTGCCTCCTGGATGTGCGACCCAGGTGCCATCCCTCACCTGAATGTTCTGGAGAAACACATCTGGCCCCGACAATCTCCCGCTGTGTTCGTTCCAATGCAAACTCCAGAAAATGTTCAGGCCCAATGTCTGAAAAGAGTCTAGTTTATAGGCATTTAATTTACTCCGGCTTACAAATCTGTATATTATGTTCCGTTTCTCAGGTTTTGTTATCGGTTACTTCACTTTATAGTCAGAACTCCCACACTGATTGGAGGATGAGGTGGTGCTCACAACTGGTGCATGTGCTGCCCCTCCGCAGCCAATGAAAAGAAAGTGGGCCTTTAGGGGGCGTGAGCTTATATTGACTGTTTCAGACATCCCTTCGTCCTACTGTTCTTGGTTATTTGTCTTCTAGGAGTCACTATTGAACTGACACTATTTTATTAGAACTGAAATGGTGTTTCATTTGACCAAATGTTTATGTTTGAGGCCACACACTTGGAACTGAACCATGAAATATGTGGATAGTGTGCTGCAATCGCAGGGAGAGTTATTTAGATAAAAGAGCAAAGATGCTGCATGGGTCAGCAGAACACTCTCCAAGGCTGGGAAGCACAGGTGTCGAATTGCAGGTTCAACAAAGTCTCTTGTGAATCCAGTTGCTGGAGGATCATGTTAATGTCAGAGAGTGAATTTCCTTATTAAAGCAGAAAGCCCCTCGCTGAGCCGCCTCGCCCTGTGATGTGGTTTATATCAACATTTTTATGAGGTGTTATACTCTTTGCTTTCTGTATTTGATTTACTGCAGCCAAAGATCACACTCTGCTTATGATAAGGTTGAATTTGTTCCTGCTGTTGTCATGGATGGTTTGCAAAACTGAAACCGACAGGAATCAAACAAATCTCTAATGATGAAATAATCATTTATCATTTAAAGAGGTGTTTTTACGTTCTGCAGCTCAGGGAAGAATCCATGATTCATTTATTTTCTGGCTACTTTGAAAACACAGAAACATGAAAAGCTGGATTTTATGTCGCGGCTTGAGTTAAGGTGTTTTCTGATATTTAATACCATGACGGCTTTTTAATGGCAAGTTCAGTCAAGTGTTTGAACTTGGCTTTCTGTTTCCATCAGTGTTTGTTTGCAGAGTAGATCTTATTTCCAAAGAAACTCAACTGTCATCAGGTGCATTTGGAAATTCTCTGTCAACGATACTATGCCTCTCTTCCCCTGACCTCACGGTCTATAACCACTTTAGATTTAGTACATCAATATTGGGTGTGGTTGAAAACTGGCAGAAAAGCAATTGCAGCAGTTGAATACAATCCCAGTTCTTCTGCAGGTGAGGCTGTGTCTCAACCTGCTGTGTGGATTTTATCCCCCTAAGGGTGGCATTTTATTCCAGGCTGGGATTCGTTTCACATGCCGCTCACCTGGCCGCGACGCTATAAATATGAGAAAGTTGAAAGTTGTTCTGTCAGTTGCGAGTGCTCGTGTTAAAAAGCTGGGTTCGAGGCTGGGGTCCGTACAGAGGGACGGTGCGGGTGGGACACAGCGAATCACTGATGAAGTAAGATGGCCTATTTGAGTGGGATCCACTCTGTTAGCAACAGCAGCTTCACCAGCTATGGCTCCGGTGACAGTGTTTACACTGAACCTTTACAAATCAACAGCTCAGTTTTTCTCAATAACAACATCAACTTTGGATCCAGGTGAGGCTTCCAGTGCGTGAGTTTGACTTTTGTGAAGCTTTTTTATCTTTTGTTTTCATCAATCATTTTGTTTGTTTTAGGCTTGAGATGCTGCAGCAGATTGCCAACAAAGTCCAGCGGGACTGCGTTAACGGGGAGGACAAGCTGGGGTTGGCACAAGCAACCCTGCAGTCTGTAAGTAACCTGCAAGCTCTGTTTGACTTTATATCTACAAATCATGAAAAAATACTGAGCCCACGTTACTTCTCTTTTCTTTTTGTCTTTGCTTAGGATGCAAAACGTCTTGAGTCTGGAATCCAGTTCCTCCACGAATCAGAGATCGCTGGCTACTTGTTGGAGTGTGAGAATATCCTCCGACAACAAGTGGTGGACATCCAGCTTCTCCTGGATGGCAATTTCCCCTTTGCAGATCAACTAGTCCAGAGGTACAAAGTAGATCCCCCTGTATAATAACGCACAGGAACTTCTTAAACATTTAGACGACTAATTGAATCAATCCTTATTTTAAAACAGGGTTTCAAAACTTCGTGACGACCTCCTAACCCTGAGAGCCGAGTGTTCGTCGGTGTACAGCAAAGGCCGCACCCTGACGACAGAGCAAACCAAAATGATGATCTCGGGCATCACGCAAAGCCTGAACTCTGGCTTCTCTCAGAGCATCGGCACAAACCTGACACCAGCCCTTACTCCTGCACTCACCCCGGGGGGATACGGTACTCCCGGGTCCATGTTCACCTCTAGCCTTACACCGTGCCTGACCCCTGCCTTGACCCCTGCTTTGACCCCCGGCATGCAAACTCCTTCAGTCCAGAGCTACATGGGGAGTGGCGGCGGTGGCGGCATGGATCCCGGCAGTCTCAGGCATTTGAAACACATGCAGATCCGCAAGCCTTTACAGAAGTCCTCACTGGCCGACCCCAGCATGACAGAGGAGGAGGTCAACATGAAATATGTCCAGGACCTCCTGATCTGGGTGGAAGAGATGCAGGTGAGTGGTTCACATCAGATTTTTGTTATGTACTGTTGAGATGCTGGGTATTTGATTTTTCTTTTCCTTTCTTTCTTTTTTCTTTTTAAAGGTGCAGCTGGACCGTTCCGAGTGGGGATCCGATTTGCCAAGTGTGGAAACACACTTAGGGAACCACAAAAGTGTACATGGAGCCATTGAAGAATTTCAAATGAGTCTCAAAGAGGCCAAACTGAGTGAAGTAAGGATTCTGGAGTTTCTATATTTCTTCAAATTGATGTAGAGACATAAATAATAGTAATAACGACAACATAATCTGTGATCTAAATAATAATGTCAATGTTGATTTAGTTAAATCAGTTTCTTCAGAGAAAACTAAAAGAAACCAAACGTATTTTTTTTTTTAACAATATATTTATTGAGTTTTACATATAAGAAACATACATTCAAACATTTATAAACATTCAAACGTTTATGAACACCCCCAACCCACAATCAAACACTCAGGGTAAGGAAAAAAAGGCAGAAATTAAAAAAACTTAAATGAGATTAAATAAAATAATAATAAAAATATAATAATAAATGGAAGTAAATAAAGACAGAAATATACAAATACAAATAAATAAAATAAAATTCCAATCAATCAAATCAAAAGCCTAGATAAAATAACGTTCTCTTATTCATAATATTAGTTGGATACTATTAATATTCATCCCATTAGGTGCTGCTATTTTATTCTGTTTCACTCATTAATTTCCACTTGGTCGCTTTCCAAAAATTGACCAAACGTATTTTTATTTTCTCAGATTCAGATGACCCTTCCCCTGAAGCTAAGCTATTCAGACAAATTGAACAAACTCGAAAGGCAGTATGAGAGGCTATTGGTAAGTTATCCGCTGAGCTCAACAGACATAATCTAAATCCTGCAGCGCTGTGTAAATTCTATAATTACTGTGCCGTTTGTAGACTGAATTTATGGAGTGTTTGTTTCAGAGCTGTTCGAGAGAGCGGCAAAGCCACCTGGAGAACCTGCTGGACTTCGTGTCGCAGGCCACTCAGGAGCTCATCTGGCTGAACGAGAAGGAGGAGGAGGAGGTCGCCTTCGACTGGAGCGATCACACCGGCAACATCTCCAAGAAAAGAGACTACCACGCCGTAAGCCCTTTAATGTGTATTTTAATATCAACAGTCTTTTAATCAACAGTAATCTGTTAAATCCTCCTGGCAGACAGAGCAACAAGGACCTGTTCAGACAGCTGTGTTGGTTGCTAAGCTGAATGATTAACTTCATACTGAGCAGTGTGGGGCAGGTCATGATAATATGTGATTGGGTGGAGTGATGGCTGAAGACACTCAGCTTACTGTCTTCGTTCAGGATCTGATGAGAGAACTGGAGGACAAGGAGGAGGTGATCAAGTCCGTGCAGGACAAGGCAGAGCGCCTGATGTTCAAGAACCACCCAGCTAAGATAACCATTGAGGTAAGCCGCTGTTTGTTGTCTCTCTGCGGTCAGCATGACAATTAGATTCAAAATGTTGGACCGGGTACAGTGTCTCCACCCTGCGTACAGCCGCCCCTGTGATTAAAAGATTGCAAAGTCCTGTTTCAGCTCGTCATTTTCCAGCAATTACACCTGGACTCATGTTTGTGTTGGTCTTCTTCCAGGCGTACAGAGCTGCCATGCAGACACAGTGGAGCTGGATCCTGCAGCTCTGCTCCTGTGTAGAGCGGCATCTCAAGGAGAATGCTGTTTATTTCGAGGTGAGCTGCTGCGATTTTATTATATATTTATTTGTGTCAATGCAGAAATGTATTCAGTAAACACAACTAATCTGTCATTATTTCCCCCCCCCTCCCTATGCAGTATTTCAGTGATGCCAAAGAGTCCCTTGACTACCTTAAGAACCTGCAAGACGCCATTCAACGGAGGTACAGCTGTGATCGGACAAGCAGCCTGCACAGACTGGAGGACCTCATTCAGGAGTCCATGGTAAACTGATGAAAAGAGAATGAAGTGTGCTCGTGCAGCATGGGGGAGGTTAATAAAGGAAAGAAACACACTGTGTTGATATTGTGTGTTTGCAGGATGAGAAAGAGCAGCTCCTTCAGTACCGCAGCACTGTAGCCGGTTTAGTGGGCAGGGCCAAAAACATCGTGCAGCTCAGACCCAGGAACCCAGGGAGCCCCGTGAGATCCTCCATCCCCGTCAGAGCCATCTGTGATTATCGTCAAATAGAGGTAAATCACTAATCTTATTTCATTTGAAAGTTTCCTTACAAGATCTAAGCTGTGTCTGCATCACAACTCTTTCAGATTACCATTTACAAAGACGACGAGTGTGTGTTGGCCAACAACTCTCACCGGGCCAAGTGGAAGGTCATCAACCCGGCAGGGAATGAGGCCATGGTGCCCTCCGTTTGTTTCACTGTGCCTCCGCCCAACAGAGAGGCTGTGGATATGGCGACTAGGTGAGATGTCAAAGGCAAACTGAACTCATCAGTCAAATGTTCTGGCGATGAGAAAATTATTCACGCTGCTTTTGTTTTATCCTGCAGAACTGAGCAGTTATTCCAGAATGTCCTGGCGCTGTGGCACCACTCCCACATCAACATGAAGAGTGTGGTGTCGTGGCATTATCTCATGTCTGATATAAGAGCCATCCGCAACTGGAACGTGTCCTCGGTACGTTTGACTTATTCTTAATCATGATCATTTATGATAATCAGACTCATTTTTCATTGTCATTCCAAGAGAAATGCAACGTATAGGTGTCTTATTTCCACTTGTATCTCTCCGACTAATTCAGATAAAGACCATGCTACCAGGGGAGCATCAGCAGGTCTTGAGCAACCTGCAGTCCCACTTCGACGAGTTCCTGGAAGACAGCGAGGAGTCCGAGGTCTTCACGGTGGCAGACTGCTCCCAGCTAGAGAGAGAAGTCGCCGCCTGCAAGGAGTACTACCAGGATCTGCTCCGATCCGCAGAGAGAGGCAAGGCTCCGATCCCCTTCCTGTGCCTCCCAACTACGAGCTGCTGATGCATATTGAACACAACGCCCGTGGGAAACACACGGCTCTTTAAGCCTTTTAAGCCCCAAGTCAATACCTTTTAGTTTTATGTAATTTTTTTTTTTTTTTGCTGAACTAAAAGGAATTTCCTAAGAGATTATGCTGTGAAGCAAAGCAAACACTTGGAAGTTGTTAATGGATTTCAAATAGATTTTAAAAATACAGAATTCATGTTATATGGTGATGTTATATAGATATGTGTAGAATGAGAGAGATATGATCAATTAAAAGCAAGCCCCACCCATTTTAGAACGTCCTCATCTTATGAAGTCTACTTTCCTAATGTGTGTATGACCTCATCTTGGCCGTGTAGAAAGTGCCAGTGACTCAGTCTTATTGCAACAGCTCTTACTTGGCCTTATATGGTGATAATGACGCCACCTAGAGGTGAAGTTGGGTTACTGTCAGTTAATGTGTGAGTGTATGCAGGATTAAGGCAATCGTTTTGTCCATTGCATATAAAGTCGTTTTTCAGAAAATATAATAAATTCGTATTTTCACTGTTTTGATTGCAAACATACATTGATTTCTGTAACAGAGGAACACGAGGAGTCGGTGTACAACAATTACATCTCAGAAATCCGCAACTTCCGCATGCACCTGGAGGCCCACGAAGAACACCTCATCCGGCAAATCCGCACGCCCCTGGAGAGGGACGACCTGGAGCAGAGTCTCCAGCGCATCACGGAGCACGAGGTACACATCTGAGTATCTGTCATCATTTCTGAAAAGATAAAGAACTTTGAGGTGTTGTTTTCTCAATCATGCTTTTTCTACACGCCACTCTCCAGAGGAAAACGACGGAGCTGAATAAACTAAAGGACGACCTCGATGTCATGAAGGAGAAGTGCGAGTTCTTCCTCAGGCAGGCTGCAGGTTCTCCGTCTGTGCCGACGCTTTCCTCTGAGCTCACGGTCCTCGTTCAGAACATGAGCCAGGTGTACTCCATGTCCTCCATTTATATGGACAAGTAAGACTTCCCCGTTTATCGCTCTAAAGTAACAACACCGCCATTTAATTGCTGAATGTAAGACAAGTTCCTTCTTTTTTTCCCAGACTGAAAACTGTAAGCTTGGTGCTGAAGCACAGCCAGGGTGCAGAGGCGCTGGTTAAAGCCTACGAATCCAAACTCTATGAAGAAGATGCCATGAACCCTGATGTCAAGTCCATTGAGACTGTCATTTCAACACTGAAGGTAATATACACTTATTAATATTAAACATTTCACCTATTCAAGAATGTTTTCAGTTTTTTAAATGACCGTTTCTCCCTCTGAACATAGCAATGGCGGACAGAGATTGATGAGAAACAGGAGGTGTTCCATGACATGGAGGATGAGCTGCAGAAAGCACGAGTGATCAGCGATCGCATGTTTAAGGCCCACAACGAGAGAGACTTTGACCTTGACTGGCACAAAGAAAAAGCTGATCAGCTGAGTGAGAGATGGCAGAACATCCACTCCCAGATTGACAGCAGGTTGGAGATTTTTGAGATTCTTGCAATATTTATATTTCTTTCTACTACAAGTATTTCTCATGATGGTTACTTGTCAATTCCCAGGCTTCGGGACCTGGACGGAGTCAACAAATCTCTGAAGCACTACAGAGAATCGTACAGTTCACTTGATGAGTGGGTCAGAGAAATGGAAGCAGCACAGCTACAGGCTCAAGAAAACAAACCTGAAGATAGCAAGGCACTGGCTGAGCTCTTAAACAAGCAGAAGGTAAAAGAAGAACAAACGTCCTCAAATTAAGATTAAAACAGTACAGATGTATAAATATGTATATTAAAAATATTTGTCTTTTTCAGGTGCTTGTTGCTGAAATTGAACAAAATCAGAGCAGAATTGATGAGTGTCAGAAATACTCGGAGCAATACTCATCTAACATTAAGGTAAATTACTTTATTAAAACCTTAACCTGCTGAACCTGTCTATTTTTTTTTCCTGTTAAACAAATGTGGCTGTTTGGTTGACGGTGGACGTTGAAATATTCTGAACTAAAAGGCAATATTTGAGGATAACAAAAATAACCTTGTAACCGTGCACACAATTTTGATTTTAGGATTATGAACTTCAGCTGATGACGTTCAGAGCGATGGTGGACTCCCAACACAAATCTCCTCTCAAGAAGCGGAGGATGCAGAGCACTTCTGATGCCATTCAGCAGGAGGTGACTCCGATTTGACATAAGTCGGACAGGATATCTGTGATCCGTGTGCAGTACATGCTCATCAACATACTGTCTTTACCCATTACAGTTCATGGATCTCCGAACCCGCTACACGGCTCTTGTGACTCTGATGACACAGTATGTGAAGTTTGCGAGCGAAACACTGAAGAGAACCGAAGACGAGGAGGTGAGAGCTTCATACTTTTCAGATCTGCAGTTGCTTATGCAGCACACTGTGGATGTTTGGGGCTTTGTGGCTGCTTTAATGTGTAATGCCAATAGAGGCTTACCTTCTTGCCTCTGCATTGTTCCTAAATGTCCTGTTTTGTATCCACATGTTGTATATCTCATGCAGATACATGCATACAGAGGTAGTACAGACAATGACACCTGCAGTTTGTGTTCCTCCTCACGCTTCTTGACTTCTTGACTTGTTGACTTCTTCTGCGGGTTGCATCTCTGAATATATATGGTCAGCTCATTATGAGTGAAGATGATTTGCTTCATTTGCACAAATGAAGCAAACAAAATGTGGATAAGCGATGCATGTGTCTCCTTATTGCTGGTGATGGTGACTTGCTGGGAGAAGACAGCTTTGTTACACTTTGACAGAAAGTCTTTCGCTTGTTGGACTTTCTGCGGGAAAACACAGCCTCTCCAGGAGTTGTTTCAAGTATCGTAGTGCTATTAATAAAATGTTAAATACATCTTAGTCCATTTTAAACGTAGTAAATTAATAAAATGAGGCAGTCTTTAAACTGCAAATTCCTGGAGCGACTGCTTAATACAGCTGCAACACTGGTAAAAGTAAAACATTCATGACATTTCATGTTTTATGATCCCTAATCAAAAATTAAGAAGTGGATGACTTATTTTTTGTATCATAGAACAGAAAAGCTTTTGAACGAGCACAGAGTGCAGAAAGGACGGAATGCGTGGAGCTCCAAAAAGCAGCAGGGGAAGTAGAGAGTAGTCAACTTAAGCAACGGATCCAGGAACAGGAGGCTTTGCTCGCTGAGAGACAAGTACAGCTGGAAAAGTTGGAGGGAGAAGTAGACACACGACAGAAGACTATTGACGATCTAAACTTTCAGAAATCACAACTCGAACACGACATACATCAGTGTCGCGCTAAACTAGAGGTAGCATTCAAAGATAGAGCTGGCAGCGAGCAGGAGTTGATTCACACTAAACTGTTAATTGAGCAGTCAGAGGCCAAGTGGTCCGTGGCTCAGAGTGAACTAGACGACCTCTTAAAAAAAGGCCAAAATCTTAAGATGCCAAGCCCCAAACTTCAGAGGAAAAAAGAAGTGGAGGAAGGTACTGTGGAAGAGCTACAGAGACAAGTCCAGGCTAAAGTTAATAAAGTGGCTAAGCAGCCTTTGGCTATTCACAGTCAGTCGACAGTGGACAGTGAGCCAGAGTCGTTTCCAGGCAGAGAAGATGACAGAGTGAAGGTGGAGGTCCTGCAGCAGAAACTAGAGGAACTAGTCCTGGTTAAAAAAAGAGCAGAAATGGCAGAGGAGAAGGCACAACGTTTCAAGGAGCTGTTGGATGACAGCAATAACCGAGTGAAGAAACTTCAGATGGATGTGGAAACTGAGAGGGTCAACATGAGGCAGAATTCTGATGATCTCCAGCAGGAGACGCTGAACATGAGGAGATCCATCAATGAACTTCAAGAGGAAATCAAGTCCCTCCAAAGAGCAAAGTCCTCACTGGAACAAAACTCTTTCTTCCAAAGCACGGAAGTAGATGGCCTCAAGGAGCAGCTGAAGGCCACCCAGGGAGAAATGCAAAAGAAAAGCTCCACCGAGCATGAGAATCATTTCAGGATTAACAATTTAGATGAGGAGCTAGCTTCCAAGCAGGCCTTAATAGATCAGCTTAAGTTTAAATGCAAGGAGCTGACGAGGTCAAACGTCTCCTCTGCGAGTGATATGAGAGCTCTTCAGATCCAAACTGAGTCACTGGAAAAAGAGAGATCACTTTCTGAGCAAAAGATAAAGTCTTTAAAGAGCGAGATAGAGAGCTGGAAACAGCAACTTCAAACTGCTAAGGAGGAAAACAGCTTAATGAAGAAATCTGAACAGGCGTCCCAACTCAAATTTAAAAACCTCGAAGCAGATCTTCAACTAAATGAATTGGTTGCTTCTCAGCTGCGAAAGAAAGTAGATGAGTTAAAACAGATCAATACGGAGATTGAAAATAATCGAAGGAACGTGAAAGCTAAACTCGATCAGGTGACAGCGGAAATTGAGAGCAAGGATCAGCAAATTAGAATCTTTAAGTCTCAGGTGGAGGGAACCAAATCGCAGGTCAGAATTATTGAGGAGGAACTAAATAAGAAATCCCAGACATCTTACGAGCTTCAGATGAAGCTACAGGATAACAGTGACGAGTTAAGGAAAGTAACTGAGCTGCAGCAGAAAACACTCAAACCAGATATAGCCAATTATGAGAAAGAAATAAAGAGTCTGAAATCAGAGCGGAACTCACTGATTGCTGACGTGAATTTAGTAAATGAAAAAGCTCACAGGCAAGAAGCCGAAATTAACTATTTGAACAGGATGATAAAGCAAAAAAATGCAGAACTTGAGAGAGAATCTGCCGAGAATCAAAAACATCTTGATAAAGCCAAGGCATTAGATGATGAGCTTTCCAAATATAGACACAGCAGCTCAGAGAAAATAACAGGTAATCTAAAGCAGGAGATATTTGCTCTACAGAACGATAAGAAAGCAGCAGAAAGAAAAGTCGAGAACTTGAATGTTAAACTTTCAGAGGTAAGTTCTGCCCTTCAGCAAACTAAAGATGAACTGGCTAAAGAGGCCAAAGAGCGACAGGTCAAAGAATTCAAAATATTGCAGCTTGAGAGTGATCTTCTGAAAGAAAAAATTTCTAGTTCTGACAACCCTCGATCAAATCTACAGCGTGAGAATTCAATCCTTCACAGGGAGAAAGCCGAGGCACTAGAGAAAAATATTTTATTAGCATCTGAAATCAGGACGCTGAACGATAAGCTTAGAAACACCAAAACAGTAGCTGAGCAAAAGCAGACAGAAAACTCTGCCCTTCAGCTGAGTTCACAGCAGATGGAGGAACAGCTGGAGAAGTGCAAGAAAATGTTAGGTGAGTTAAAGAATAAACTAGAGCTTCAGAAAGAGGGCTACGAGAGGCAGCTGTTGCTAGTGCAGACTGAAATAGAGAAAAAGCTCATTTTGCTGCAGTCGGACATCTCAAATGACAACGAGCAGTCGAAGCATCAGTCAGAGTTAGCAGGAATGCTCAACAAGTATTTCAGACAAGACGTGACACACATAACGTCAGTGCATCAAACCATAGTGGAGTCAAAGCAACCACTGGACCAACAGATGCAACTGCAGCTCAAAATGGACAAACTGCAGCAGGACAAAACAAAGCTCACCCAAGAATTGTTAATGGCAAAATCAAGTATAAGCCAACTTGAGGAGGACAGACTTAAACTTAACTCAAAAATAGGCACCTTACAAAGCCTCTGCAATGAAGAGTCAAGAGAATCGGCTAAGTTTAAGCAGCTGTTCACAGACAGTGATAGGAAACTAACACTGAAGGAAAATGAAGAGAGATCTCTTCGGGAACAGATACAGTCGTATGTGAGAGAGGTCAAAAGTCTTGAGGGAAAGCTTTTGACGTTAGGGGTCAGGATAAAGTCAGAAAACCAGAAGATGAATAAACAGGAAGTCAGTGAAACCATTCATCAGAGTGGGAGAGAGGACTCGCCTGCTTCCTTGAAAACAGGAGTGACAGGGATCCAGAAAGTGTCCTCAGAGGTATGGATGAAGTTAGTTAATCATAAAAAAAAATACATTGTATTATTTAACAAATATACTGTATTTTAGTCTAATACATTTGACTATTTTATAAAGCACTTGCATCACAGTTGTAATTGTGAACCGTGTCGATGTTACTTAAAAGCTCTTTCAATATCACATCTACAGATGACATCGGAGAAAGAAAACAGTGTTGAAGGATTCAAACAAATCAAACAAGACGAACTCGAAGTCATTCAAAGCCAAATCCCACAAAAACATTTGCAAAATGTGACGTCTAAGGGCCAAATCAACCCTGATGAAAACATGACTGTGACAACACACGGATACATGTCCCTGTGCGAACCAGCAGATCAACGAAAAGAAAGTAAACGCATCATTAGGACAAGAACATATCAGATAAAGCACACTTGTGAAACTGTGAACATTTCAGAGGAAGGAACAACAGACAGTGGTGGACAACTAAGCATGAAATGTTCAACTTTCAAAAAGCTCCCAGAATTCAAAGGCAGCACAAGTATTCAAAACCTGATCAAATTTAAGCTGTTTGATGAAGAGGTTTTGCACAAGATGGAGAAGGGTCTCATTACAAGCGAGGAGATGCAAGCATTGCTTGCTCCATACGTCGGTAAACCGACTGCCATTGCTGGAGTTTATGTGGAATCAAGTAAGAAAAAGATATCCTTCCTAGAAGCTGCTGAGAAGGGCTTCTTAGCAAAGACCTATGCACTTGAGTTTCTTGAGGCTCAGGCTGCAACAGGAAGCCTTACTGATCTGGTTACAGGACAAACTCACTCAGTTGATGAGACTATGGAGAAAGGTATTTTAGAGATGGGCCTTAAAGATAAATTGATAGAGGCTGAGAAAGCTGTTAGCGGCTACATCCATGCTGGCAAGAAGTTGTCTGTGTTCCAGGCAATGGAGGAAAGGATTCTTGATAGATACAAAGGCAAGAAGATCCTCGAGGTCCAGGTTTCAACCGGAGGTCTGATCATCCCAGATATCGGTGTCAGGGTGCCAGTAAGCTTTGCTGTTGATCAGGGTCTTTTGAACCAAGAGACCTTAAAGAGTCTGTATGATCCAGTCAGTAACCCTAAAGGTTTCCACAACCCCGACACTGGACAGAAAGCATACTACTCCGAAATACTCAAGACATGCCTCTACGACATTGACGGTTGTGTGTTTCTCTTCCCATTTGGTGAGAGACATCTGACAGACACTTCTCCCACGAGTACTCATAGAGTGTCGGTCATCAGCAGCAGTTGTGGAATCGAAATGTCAGCGTACGAAGCATTCAAGGGCAAACACATCGACAAGAGGACCTATCTGTTGCTGTCACAGCAGGAAAGTGAATGGCAAGAAAAGTCCATTGTTGACGCCAACGAAAGAGCACGTCACATCATCACTGACGTCAAAAGTGGCCGGCAACTTTGTCTAGAGTCTGCTCTGAGTCAGAGGTTTCTTGAAACGTCTGAGCTGGATGCCTATCGCAGTGAGCTTCTTAGTATCTATGAGATTGCAGACCTGATATTTTCAAGAATGGTTGTGGTGGAGGATGTTAACAGCCCCATCGCTGGGCTCTGGGATGTCACCCGCAAGAAGAGGCTGTCTGTTCTTCAGGGTTTTCAACAGGGCCTTACAGATAGAACGACTGCCCTAAGGCTGTTGGAGGCCCAGGCCTGCACCGGAGGTATTTGCGACCCCTCTTCTGGGGAGAAAGTTACAGTTTCTGAGGCTCTCAACAGAGGTCTTGTGGACGAGGCACTGAAACATCAGCTCCAGCAATGTGAGCAGGCATTTAATGGCATCGTTCACCCCAATACTGCAAAGAATCTGTCCATATCCCAGGCTGTTCAGGAAAATCTCTTCCCCAAGGATGTCGGTTTTCGCTGTATCGAGTTTCAGCTCCTGACTGGAGGACTGATACATCCTGACACTCACGATAGAGTCTCGCTTGAGGAAGTGATTCAGAGCGGCCTTGTTGACAAAGCTACTGCCTCTGCACTCAAAGACGAGAAGTTCCACACCAAGAGCCTCACCTGCCCAAAGACCAAGAGAAGAATCACGTTCAGAGAGGCTCTTGAGAGAAGCGTGTATGACTGCCATACAGGGCTGAGGTTGTTGGAGTCTACAAAAGTTTGGGGTTTTGTAGCTAAATCATCATTTCTTTATACTTGGGCGTATTAAACAATAAACATATTTCTGTTCATATCAAGAAACCAATTATACAAATAGGATTAGTATTGGTTTTGTGTGTGACAATGACCTTAACTGGCGATGACTTCACTGTTTAACTCTCTTTTATGGTTTCCAAATGTATTTCAATACCCTGTTGGATTGCAACTGACAATGGTTCTTGAGTTTTTGGTTTAATTTCTGAATGTAGTTTGACAGTGCCCCTCCCTTCTAGGGTTCCCACATTGAGTGTTTCAGGTTTTTCTTTGTAAGAGGTAACAATCTTATTGAAAACCCATCTGTTCTGATTGTAGAGATCTGTTGATGAGGAGAAGAGAGAGCATGGTGATAAAGTTAGCAAACTATTGCACTGGATGAAACAGACCCAGAACAATGATGGGAATGATGGGAATGCTGTCAAAGATAGCAATGCCAACACAGACGCTTCTAATAATCCCCAGGTAAACAATGAGCATTGTATTTCATTTTTTGGGTGGGTTCTGTTCTAATTTTCTAACCCATATTGGTTGTATATTAAACAATGCTTTGCTACTGTGATATCAAGTATTTTTCTAATGAAAATGATATAATTTTGCTGTGAAAGTGTATGATTTCTAATAAAAACAGTCCACTTTCTAATTCATTTAATCCATATATTTTACAATATACAACGGATAGAGGTTTCAATTAATTTATTATATCCCCTGTTTACTTGCCTCACATATACATGGTTCATATTTTGGATTTTGTGACGTATGTGATGATTTCAGTCACTTCCAATTGATTCAATAGCACCAAATGAATAAGTTGCACAAGCACTCACATTTCAGAACAACCTCACTGATGAATATTTATATCATAACTCTGCAGGTTATGGAAATATTAAAGTACAGTTAAGAATTTGGGGCCCTGTGTGTCTAAGAGCACATTTAGTGTCCAACACACAAATCTGTCCAACTCACAATTTTCCTAGTTTTGTGTAGAGTATATCATAATATTGGTATTTCATAATTGCATTTTAATAATGATAGAGTACTGCTGAGAAGCAGTTTGGTGATTCTGAGCGAGGAGACTCCATTGATAGTTTTTTTCCAATATAAACCATATAATAAAATAGGAAAAAGAGCAGATAAATGCATTAAATGAGTTTAGACTAACATTACATGTGTAGTATAGTCACTTGCCAAAACGTTAACATTAAAGCAGTGGCTTGTTGCCCATCTTATAGGCTATGTTGGTCTGCATCTCAGTGGGCAGTGTATGAATTGAAATCAGTATATATATATTCAATTAGTTTTTATTAAACCATTTAGGCAAATTGATCGTGGTGTTGAATCAGATCCAATATTTGAATGTTCTGAATTAGAAAAAAAGGGTTTTAGGTGGGTCAAATTTATTATTGTTTATTACACAGCTTCGTATTTCATCTTATAACTGGACTATTAAGTTTACATTTATTTAATAATTGATTAACAATTAAACATGTGATTACGTCTTCTAAAATAATAATACTATTAGCATAATGCTAGTGTATGCATTTATGTGGGCATGTGTGAGCTCTGTGTCATATTGGTGATTACTGCATTGTATGGTAACAACTCAAAGAATCACCCTACTAAATTATTGATATGTCGTCTGTTGTTCAAGGTGTCAGTCGAGGAAATGGTCACTAAGAAGGAACAGATCGCTGAAGCATTGAGGGCAACGCAAATGATGCTGAACAAACACAGCGACAAGTAAGAAAAGCTGCTGTGACGGACATTCTGAAGATTTTGATTGCTGTCAAAACCCGAGCCTCACTCTCTGTTTGTCTCACAGAATGACGGAGGAGGAACGAGAGAAGGCCCAGGACCAGCTGAAGGCACTCAACCAGGCGTACAGTGACCTCTCCCAACAGTGTTCAGATCAGACGACCTCTGCAGAAGAGGTTGGGCACTGGGCAGTAGATTGCATTTGTGTCTTCTAATGTGTTTGGAAACAGTGCCACCTGATGTTCAGTTGCACGACTAACCTTTTCCCTCCCCTCAGTAAGAGAAGTGTCAGACGTTGACTTTTGCATCACCCACTTCCTTCTCTTGCACTCGATCATTAGGGACAGAAAACATAGGAAATCTCAATACGCTGTAAACATGCTCAGTTGCCTGGCTTTGGTATGACATTTACCCACAATGTATGTGCTTGACGTTTCTTCAACAGGATAATACATATGGTGCATAACAAAACAGTATTTGATGTGACTAACAGTCCCGTTTTTGCAAGATGTTGCGTCTCCAGATGCATGTTAGCTTTAAGTGTGTTATTCATCCCTCTCCTGTTGCAACACTGATGCAGTCTTGCACTTGTGCACATGATGTTTTAACATGCCTGCGTTTGTGTGGTGGTGAGTACACATTTTGACTTGTTTTTTCAATAATTCAAGTGTTCATAAACAGTTGGTCGCTAGATCCAATTCAGTGATTTGTGATATTCAAATTTTCTGCAGGACTTTAAACCCAGTGATGGGTTCGGCGTCGTTTGGACTGAAGCCAGGAGTTTGCCAACTGATCAGATGACTTGGGACAATCTCCCAGAGGCCCAGCTCATGACCTGTGATGCTCTCGGACCAGATTACGTTTACAAATCCACACAGAACCACTCGTCAGAGCTGAGTGATGCAAATAAGTGCATACAGAGTTCAGATATCACCTCTGTCTCCCTCTCTGACATAGCAGCAGCTAGAGAAGGACCCACATGTGAAGACCTGGTCATCAAGATGATAGAGGTCAGACAAGTCAGTGATGAAGTGAAGGTCTGCTATACAGGTGATACCCTAACCCTGGAGGGGGCGCTTCAGTCTGGTTTAATACCTGCTTCTGTTTATGTGAAGATTCTTCAGAGCCAAAAGACCAGTCAGGAAATGATCAATCTTAGCAGGGAAGAAAATGTGTCGAAGCCGGAGTTTGAACCTTATGAGGTCAACAGACTGATATTAAACTGTCTCAGCAGAAATGAGTCTCTGACACCAGAGAGGAATATTAACACTCTGAGCTCTGATCGTGATGGTTTAAGCGATCATGAGACCATGTCAACGCTGTTGGGTGCAAGAGATGTTGGCAACCTCCCAAACGGTGACAGGCTAAAGGTAGATGCAGCTGTCCAGTGTGATTTGATGAGTTCCAGCAGCTCACTGGTTGTGCTCGGAAATCAGCAGCAGTTTATGGGACTTGTGTTGCCTCAGTCTGGGGAAATTCAAACTGTGTCCACCTCATTCCAGTGTCATGAACAAATCACCACCTCTGAGTTTACGAGCAGTCTGTTCAGTAATCGACAAAAGATTGCAGCTTTTTACATTCCAGAAACTTCAGAGATAGTCAACATCTCCTCCGCTGTTCAGAGTGGTTGGACTGACAGTTATACAGCAGAGGTTTTAAAATCTATAGAGATCCCAGATGTGTTTCCTGATGTTGATCACCTCTATGAAAAGTTTTCATCTTGGCTCATGTATAAGAAACTCACAGTGGATGGATGCTATCGTGCAGCAGAGTGCATAGAAGTTGACAACATTCCTAGTCCCGCAGAGGCACGGCAGTTATTTATCTCCTACCTAATGATGAACAGTTTCATCGATCCGACGTCAGGACAGAGGGTCCTAATAGTCGATAGACAGCTGAGTCAAACGGTCAAAATGTTCCTAAAAGATTTGATATTTTGTGAAAACACTCAGAATAATTTGACTTCTCTGACTGTAAATGTTGATGATCTTTCAAATCAGCTAAATTCACCACTTCTCATACATGAGGAAACCGAGGAGTTAATGAAAAACACACAATATGTTTTTGATTCCGTTTACTCAAGCGATGTGAGGATTATCTATGATGAAGAATCTCAACAGATATTAGATCCTCATGATTTAGTTTCCTATGGCAATGGGAGGATCACCTTCAATGAAAACACGCAACACTCATTTGATCCCCATGATTTTTCTTCTTCAGGAAATGGGAGGATTCTCTTTGATGAAAAAGCAGAGCAATCATTCGATCCTCATGTTTATTCCTCCTCAGCTCAAGGGAACTTTGATGAAAAAACAGAACAATCATTTGATCCTAGTGATTTTGTTTCCTATGGGGATGGGAGGATTAGTTTTGTTGGAAAAACTCAACACATGTTCGATCCTCATGATTTTTCTTCCTCAGCGGAAGGGAGGGTGAGCTTTGATGAAAATACACAACAATCATTTGAACCTCGGGATTATTCTTCCTCAGCTGAAGGGAGGATTAGCTTTGATGAAAAAACACAACAATCATTTGATGCTCATTATTATTCTTCCTCAGCTGAAGGGAGGATTCTCTTTGATGGAAAAACACAACAATCATTTGATCCTCATGATTTGTCTTCCTCAGCTGAAGAGAGGATTAGGTTTGATGAAAAAACACAATCATTTGATCATCAGGATTATTCTTCCTCAGCTGAAAGGGAGATTCATTTTGATGAAAAAACACAACTCATGTTTGAACCTCATGATTTTTCTTCTTCAGCCGAAGGGAGGATGAGCTTTGATGAAAAACCAAAACAATCATTTGGCCCTCATGATTATTCTTTATCAGCTGAAGGAAGGATGAGCTTTGATGGAAAAACCCAGCAATCATTTGATCCTCAAGATTATTCTTCCTCAGCTGAAGGGAAGATAAGCTTTGATGAAAAAACACAACAATCATTTGATCATCATGATTATTCTTGCTCAGCTGAAGGGGAGATTAAATTTGATGAAAAAACACAACGCATGTTTGATCCTCATGATTTCTCTTCCTCAGCTGAAGGGAGGATGAGCTTTGATGAAAAAACACAACAGTCATTTGATCCTCATGATTATTCTTCATCAGCTGAGGGAAGGATGAGCTTTTATGGAAGAACGCAACAATCATTTGATCCTCATGACTGTTCTTCATCAGCTGATGGGAAGATTCTCTTTGATGAAAAACCACAACAATCATTGGATCCTCATGATTATTCTTTATCAGCTGAAGGAAGGATGAGCTTTGCTGGAAAAACACAATCATTTGATCCTCATGATTATTCTTCATTAGCTGATGGGAGGATTCTCTTTGATGAAAAACCACAACAATCATTTGATCCTCATGATTATTCTTCATTAGCTGATGGGAGGATTCTCTTTGATGAAAAACCACAACAGTCATTTGATCCTCATGATTATTCTTCATCAGCTGAAGGAAGGATGAGCTTTGGTGAAAAAACACAGCAATCATTCGATCATCATGATTATTCTTGCTCAGCTGAAGGGGAGATACATTTTGATGAAAAAATGCAACACATGTTTGATCCTCATGATTTCTCTTCCTCAGCTGAAGGGAGGATGAGCTTTGATGGAAAAACGTACTCATTTGATCCTCATGATTATTCTTCATTAGCTGAAGGGGGGATGAGCTTTGATGAAAAAACACAACAATCATTTGATCCTCATGATTATTCTTCATCAGCTGAAGGAAGGATGAGCTTTGATGGAAAAACACAACAATCATTTGATCCTCAAGATTATTCTTCCTCAGCTGAAGGGAGGATGAGCTTTGATGAAAAAACACAATCATTTGATCATCATGATTATTCTTCCTCAGCTGAAGGGAGGATGAGCTTTGATGAAAAAACACAACATGGGGATGTTCCTCATGATTTCTCTTCCTCACCTGAAGGGGGGAAGAGCTTTGATGAAAAAACACAACAGTCATTTGATCCTCATGATTTTGTTTCCTCAGCTGAAGGGAGGATGAGCTTTGATGAAAAAACACAACAATCATTTGATGATCATGATTATTCTTCCTCAGCTGAAGGGGAAATTAGCTATGATGAAAAAACACAACACATGTTTGATCCTCATGATTTCTCTTCGTCAGCTGAAGGGAGGATTAGCTTTGATGAAAAAACACAACACATGTTTGATCCTCATGATTTCTCTTCGTCAGCTGAAGGGAGGATGAGCTTTGTTGGAAAAACACAATCATTTGATCTTAATGATTATTCTTCATCAGCTGAAGGGAGGATGAGCTTTGATGAAAAAACACAACACGTGGATGTTTCTCATGATTTCTCTTCCTCAGCTGAAGGGAGGATGAGCTTTGATGAAAAAACACAACAGTCATTTGATCCTTATGATTTTGTTTCCTCAGCTGATGGAAGGATAGCATTCTTTGAAAAAACACAACATATAATTGATCCTTATGAAGTTTCTTTATTAGCTGAAGGGGAGATGAACTTTGATGAAAAAACACAACAATCACTACATCCTCTCGATTTTTCTTCATTAGTTGAAGGGATGATGAGCTTTGATGAAAAAACACAACAATCATTTGATCCTCATGATTATTCTTACTCAGCTGAAGGGGAGATTAGCTTTGATGAAAAAACACAACACGTGGATGTCCCTCATGATTTCTCTTCCTCAGCTGAAGGCAGGATAAGCTTTGATGAAAAAACACAACAATCATTCAATCCTAATGATGTTTCCTCCTCAGCTGAACGGAAGATTAGCTTTGATGGAAAAACGCAACATACAATTGATCCTCATGATTTTATTTCCTCAGCTGATGGAAGGATAGCATTCTTTGAAAAAACACAACATACAATTGACCCTTATGAAGTTTCTTTATTAGCTGAAGGGGAGATGAACTTTGATGAAAAAACACAACAATCACTACATCCTCTCGATTTTTCTTCATTAGTTGAAGGGAGGATGAGCTTTGATGAAAAAACACAACAATCATTTGATCCTCATGATTATTCTTACTCAGCTGAAGGGGAGATTAGCTTTGATGAAAAAACACAACACGTGGATGTCCCTCATGATTTCTCTTCCTCAGCTGAAGGCAGGATAAGCTTTGATGAAAAAACACAACAATCATTCAATCCTCATGATGTTTCCTCCTCAGCTGAACGGAAGATTAGCTTTGATGGAAAAACGCAACATACAATTGATCCTCATGATTTTATTTCCTCAGCTGATGGAAGGATAGCATTCTTTGAAAAAACACAACATACAATTGATCCTTATGAAGTTTCTTTATTAGCTGAAGGGGAGATGAACTTTGATGAAAAAACACAACAATCACTACATCCTCTCGATTTTTCTTCATTAGTTGAAGGGAGGATGAGCTTTGATGAAAAAACACAACAATCATTTGATCCTCATGATTATTCTTACTCAGCTGAAGGGGAGATTAGCTTTGATGAAAAAACACAACACGTGGATGTCCCTCATGATTTCTCTTCCTCAGCTGAAGGCAGGATAAGCTTTGATGAAAAAACACAACAATCATTCAATCCTCATGATGTTTCCTCCTCAGCTGAACGGAAGATTAGCTTTGATGGAAAAACGCAACATACAATTGATCCTCATGATTTTATTTCCTCAGCTGATGGGACGACTGCCTCCATTGAAAAAACACAACATACAATTGATCCTCATGAATTTTCTCCCTCAGCTGACGGGAGGATAACATTTAATGAAATACAACAACACACATTTGATCCTCATGATTTAGTTTCCTCAGTTACGGATCATTTTGATACTACAGATCCTGACGTAGTGGAGAAAACCTTGATTCAGATAAACACAAAGCTGCCTGAGTCAGCGGAAATTGCTGAGAGACTTTGTGGAAGTAGTCTACAGATTGATGTTGGAGGTGGTGTCAGTGAAGGTCTTGATATACCAACTTCTGCAGGAATGTCAATCACAGCACGAAGCACAATTGTTGGCTCACCATCCATTATGTGTGACTCTGAGCCTTCAGTAAAATCGTGCTCTCAGATTTCAGAACACTTTGATGCTGAGTCACTGTGCTGTGAATCGAGAACTATTGTTATGAACCCAGAGGAGGTTTTATGCTCTGAGGACATGATGGAGGCTGAACATGAGCAAGACAATGCTGTTCAAGTATTAAAAGCCCAAGTGGTGGAAGTGAGTGATTTAGATGTCACCTCAGGGAGATGTTATGATGTGGAGGCTGCTCTAAATACGGGCATAGTGGATGAGACGACGCTGAAAGTGCTTGATTTAAAGTCAGATGAAAATGGAGGAGTTGTGGGAGATGATAAGGGCTCAGTATCTTTCTTAAAACAGACACTATCAGATGGATCCATATCCTCAAATATTGGTATTCCTACAATGGAGGAACAGAGCCTTTTAGGGTCAGATTGCACCATTAGTGTCGGTGAGACTTTCCAGCCCAGATTAGTCACTGATGCTGTTAAGAGCCTTAACTTAGATCCCGAAGCTGGCATTTACCCAGAGGAAAACTGCAGCCAATCCATTGATTGGAATATGGGTTTAATTAACGTGAACGAGGCTGAAAACCCTCAATGGTCGACTGAAAGGGCATTTGCAGCCACGGTGCTTGATGTTTCAGAGGAGGAGGGTGATGAAGAGAGTGCATTAGATTGTGTGACAGGAGGAAATTTAGAAGAGATGAGTAATCATCTGCATTACTCACCTCCCTCTGTTCGTGTCCACGAGCCTCGGGTGATCTCATCCTCCTCGGGGAGTCAGGTTACTGCAGAGTGTGTTCATCATGCAGACAAACTGCCTGCACTGCCTGAAGACACTGACTCACAGGGACTCATCGATAGCCAGCTGACAGACAGAGCCGATGAATCCAGTGCTGTGATAGAAAATGCTGCTCTGAATACCCAGTCGCATCCATCTACTGTGAGTGATAGAACTTCTAACAGCAGCACTGATCCAGAAAGCCAGACTTATCTCTCCTGTAAACCTGACAGCTCGACCATTCATAATGATGTTTTAATTACTGGATACAAGTCCCCATTGGATTTTCCAATATTTACCAAGTTTGACTTTGAAGAGTCCTCATCATGTCGCAATGTGTTGTCCAGGTCAGAGAATGACATAAGTGCTGCTCGGTCACCTTTTGACAATGAGCCAGCTCCAAGCCTAGATTACTCATCACCCGGGGATTTGGTTGAAAGTGCACTTACCTCAGTTTCCAGGGGCGATTATAACTATGACAAGAACAGTACAGAAGATGGCAGTGTGATCACATTACCTCAGCAAGCAGGGCTTAATTCTGAAAGTGATTTTAGAGTTGGATCTGAGCTCAGATGCTCTCAAAATGATCCACAACAGAACTCCTGCGCTCAGCTACCAGTTGTTTCCAGTGAAAAAACTGCAACAAATACGAGCAATTATAAAAGCTGCGATACAAAACATTCTGAGAATCACACTCCAACAACCAGTAGAGAGACTCCTGAAACACGACTGACCAATAAAGCTTTGTGTGGTGCAGATGACACTGATTTACATTTGGAGAGGTTTCCCCCAGAGAGGCAACATGAGGACATTTCCAGTCGCTCTGAGCCGATCTCTGCATCAGGAAACGAGACAGAAGATGTACATGTTGATGGAAATGTGTGCTGCCTAAGTCCAGCCTCTTTATCTGCAGACATCGGCTCAGAAATGTCTGAAACTGGAATGAGAGAAGAGTTGGGATCAGTTGTTATACAGCAGAGAGATAGATTAGATGCGTATGTTTCTGAAAATCCAGAGATAGTCACAGATTTCCTGCCAAACGGCATCAACATGTGTGCTGTTGCCTCTTCAGCTGTGTTTTGTAATGATGTGGATTACCAGGAGGGAAATATTACTAAGGGAAATGTTGGTGATTTCCAAAAATCACAACATCAAGACACTGAAAGCCCTGTGGTCGCTTTAGTCCAGAATAATCAACTATCTTTGGAAGAAGGGGAGTTTAATGACAGAGACAAACCCCATGGACTTAAAGAGGACAGTCAACCGGGTCTTCACATGGATCTGCAGAAGCAAATCCCCCTCAGTTTGAACAACAAAGAACTAGAAAATCCAGAGTCCAAGCTTGAGGACGAGAAGGTTCCAGAGACAACAGATCAGTCGGATGCTCCAAATATCCAGCTGCAGCTACTGCAGGTTCTCAAAACTGTTTCCTCAAGCCAGGACCTGTCAATGCTGCAGGAGGTGATGGAGACTCTAAACATTGCCCTGGGGGGGGACTGTCAGGAGGAGCGGCGGCACAGACTGGACAGCATCAAGGAGGAGAGCTCGGAGGAAGAGGACGAGGGGACCGATGGTCACAGAGCCTCTCCTCAGTCGTCTGACGACTTAGACGCCTGCAAGGTTAAGGAGGTGAAAAATAAGGTATTCGATTTTTCATTGTGAAGGCAAACACTTATTTCTGTAGTGTTAGTGTTTGGCATAAACTGCTGTGTTTGTGTATTTTTGTTCCACAGCTGTTCTCCATCCAGGATTTCTTGGAGTGTGTTGGGAGGCTGCAGGATCATGCAGATGTTTTAGATGACGTTAGAAAAGATCTTTTGATCAAGTTGCCCACGAGCAACAACATGGAAGAACTGCAGCTCCAAATAGATGAATGTCAGGTAAGAAATTAAATAACAAAGCTACAGTTGTACATCTGTGGTGTGATATTTAGATCTTTGGATCCTGACTGAATCTGATCTTTTGTCCAGTCTCTGGAGTCCCAGCTCTCTAGACTGGCTGGTGTTCTGGCAGAAGATGTGGAGAAAGCCAAGCGGCTCCTCAGTTCTGCTGATGACGACATTCCCCGCCAAATCCACAAAGATTTGGCCTCAACATTTTTGCAATTAGAGCCAAATTTTACAGCTGTTTCACAACTGTGTGCAGAAAAGAGTCAGTCACTAATTCAAGCAATGGAAACAGAGAAGGTCAGTGTTTATTACTGTAAATTCAAATACAATGTTGGAACAGTTGTATCAGCTATTGACTTGTTTGAATGTGATTTTAGGCCCATCTGGAATCAATGTACCAGAAATATCTGAGTGATCTACATGAACTAGCGGGCCTCATCCAAATCGACTCTGAGATGCAGGGCGTGGCTTTGAACACGTGGGATGTGGACACACTCAAACATCTGGTTCAACAGAACAAGGTAATCTTTGAAGTCCTATTGAAAACATTGAGTATCGAAATCATATACAGAAATTCCCTCGGCATATTTCCATCTTTTCTTTTCCAGGACACTGAGAGCAATCTGCTCAGAGAAGCCAAGCTCAGGTTAGAGGACGTCACGTTTGATATCCAGTGCTTTATTTCTGAGCACGCTCAGTTCCTGAGTGCGGCTCAGAGCAGCTGCCTCCTGAAGCTCCTCAGCACCAATCAGCGAACCTTCCGGGACCAGACAGAGAGGCTTGTTGCACAGAGGAGAACCTTAGATGTGCTACTTGACACGAGGGAGAGGGAAATCCACGCAAAGGTCTCCTTGTTATTGTGCTCTAACATTTCACAGAGGTTTTTGTTACAAGTGTTTCGTTTGCCTAACAGATATCAATGTTGAAAACGATCTAGCTCAGTTCAAACTATGCAAGTTTTTCAGATCATAGACTATATATAAAGATGGCCGACCCTCCTCAGAGAAAAAAAAACACTTGAACAAACATCAGTCTGATAAGAAGCACTCAAAAAAACAGAAACTATCTTTAAGTAAAAGTTATTTGACATGAAGTTTTCCCATCCAATAACGTGGATTCACTTCCTATACTGTTGCCTACCACTAGGGTGCAGTCAAGATGCTCTGGTTTCCTTGTGAGGCGCTGTCATGTCGTCCATCTTTAGTTACACCCGGATTCAGACAAGCAACCAATGACTAGACGTTTCTCCAGATGTGCTTTGACATCATTGGTACACAAAATATTTTATACTGTAATAAAACATTAGAATCAAGACACAAAATTTGAATCATGTCAACAGTTTACATTTTTATCCAGATTTTTTCAGTGTTTTGATGAATTGTTGGGTTTTGCTTACAGGATGCAGACGTGGGAAGTTTTATTGTGAATGTGTCAATGTTTAGCAGAAATAACAGCATTGCATGTTCCGGTGTTCAACCTCTCCTGCACACTAAACTTTATGCTGGTTGTGTCCCACAGGCGTCAAGACAGCAGTTAACAGTGGATGAAATGCACCTTCTCTGTTGGAAACACTTTCACCCACAGCAAACCCACTAACGCACACAAGATAATGTACTCCTGTGCTTATAACCATCACAAGTCCAAAGTGGCGAATGGCAAAAGAGCATGTTTACAGCGTATTAGATTTTGATTCTGGTTATGATAAAGAAAAATGTTTCCTGATGCCGATTTTGCATGTTTGCTTGAACTGTCTCCTTTCCCATTTTTTGTTATTATAGTGAATATGGTGGTTTGGGGTTTATGACAAGTCAATGTTATATTGAGTGTTGTTGTGAATGTATTTTAATCACAGGTTTGTTGTTGTCGACTACGATAATAACTTGTGTTTTCTTGAATATTTATCTTTGCAGTCTTTATTGGAGAGACACAAGGAGTTCACAGACAAACTGGAGGAAGTGTGTGACAACCTCACCCTGACAGAGAACCAGCTGATGGGTCATCAGCAACAGGCCGACAGCACTGAGACCGTCACAGATCTGCAGCAGTACCAGCAGGAACATCAGGTTCCAAATACATTTTCCTTGCTTTTTTTCCTCAAATCATGTGACGGAGTAGGTTTCCTTAAATTTAAAGCTGCTTTATCCTCTGCTTGTTCTATTTCCCCTGCGTTACGTCTTTCCCATATCAAGGCTCTGCAGAAAGACGTGCTGACGAATGCCAGTGCCTTGAATGAGGTCATCAGCAGCACCAAAAAGTTTCTGGAGGAGAACCGGAACAAGCTGACGCCAGATCAAATCGCCATCATTGAGGGGAAGTTGGAAGAGGCTAAAAGCAAAGCCAAGCTCATCAACCAGCGGGCGGAGGAGTCCAGGAAAGATCTGGAGAAGGTTGTTACCACAGCCATTAAACAGGAGAGTGAGAAGGTCAGATTACCTCCATATGTGTTCTCTGAACATAATAATAATAATTTTGTCATCTAGTCGGCGTTTTATTAATATGTGATCTTTGTGTGTTTTCAGGCAGCTGCTGTTGAGCGGCTTGAAGAAAGTAAGAACAAGATCGAGGGTCTTCTGGACTGGATATCCAACATCGGGGGTGAAAAGGAGAGCGGCCTGGATCAAACCGACCATATAAGTAAAGAGAATGGAAACGTGCCAGAGGAAACCTCAGCCATGGGACTGATAGGAGAGAACGACGATGCCAACGGAAATGCTTTAGAGAGCCCTGAAAAGGATTCTGGCGCAGAGAGCCGTGGAAAGAATGACGCCTCCCAGGACCTCGATAAGCAGTACGACAGGGTCAAGGTAAAATTGGTTTGTAGCATAAACATGCAGTGGTTGTTCCACAGTAGTACATACTTTCAGATTGGCTTTTATATTGGCACTCTTCCTCTTATGAAATGCTTCATTGATTCCTGTAAGAGGACGTGCATGGAAATAAAGAGTTGTATTACTTTGTGAAATGTAGATATGCGGCTTATGTGATAGTATTAAACAGACATTGGGTGGCTGTGGCTCAGGTATAGAGCCACTAACCAGAAGGTTAGTGGTTCGATCCCTGGTTCTTTCAGTCAACACTCCAAAGTATACCAGGGACTAAATTGCCCATGACATTGTATGAATGGTGTGTAATAGAGAAAGTGCTATAGTGATGGTAATATTTGAAGCCAGTAAAGGAAAAATATTCAAGAAATAATAGGGTTTAATAATAAAAAAATGTGAATAAAGAAAAAAGAATGATTGCTACATATCAGTATTGTGACCTCAAGTCTGTATTGTTCCCACAGGCTCATCATCAGGAGATTCTGTCCCAGCAGCAGGATCTCATCATGGCCACCCAGTCGGCTCAGGCTCTGCTCGACAAGCAAGCCAACGTGCTGTCCCCGGAGGAGAAGGAGAAGCTGCAGAGGAACATCCAGGAGCTGAAGGGACGCTACGAGGCCTCGCTGACGCAGGCCGAGCAGCAGATGAAGCAGGTGCAGTGTGTCCAGGAGGAGCTGAAGAAGTTCCAGGACGACTGCCAGGAGTTTGAGGTCTGGTTGGACCAGGCGGAAGGAGAGATCGAGGAGCTGGGAGCTCCCACCGGCTCCCTCAATATCCTCGCTGACAAACTACAGCGACAGAAGAGCTTCTCGGAGGATGTGATTTCCCACAAAGGCGACCTTCGCTTCATCACTATCTCAGGACAGAAAGTATTGGATGTAGCTAAAGCCTGTGGAGCGGGTGACCCTGTTGCTAAGAATGCTCTGTTGAACGTGGATGCCTCAGGAACCTGTTCTGCTGTTAAGGACAAACTGGACTCAGCAGCAAGTCGATACAAAAATCTACATTCACAGGTATTTCTGCAGTTGCAAAACTTTATAACTCCAATTTCTTTATTTTACCACTAGAGAGCAGTATAGTCTTTACAGAAAGCTCAAAAAAGCTGTGTAATGCCTCATCAAGATGTCACCATATTCTGTAGGCAACGTGAAAATGTCAGAGAAAGTAATAGTTTTTACTAATTAACTAAAGTAATTTTTTTTACTTATATGTATTGTTGGTTTTTAGTAATTAGATTTCTGTATGCCCTAACAAGCATTAAGTAACTTCATGTATTTTTGTTTCAGAGCAATCAGCTCAGCAACAACCTCAAAGAGGTGGTCGACAAGTACAAGAAGTACGACGACTCCAGCGCCGGGCTTTTAAAATGGCTCAACAGTTCAGAGGAGGAGTCGAGGAACCAGCAGTCAGAGGCCATAGCAGCCGACCCACAGACACTACAGAAACAACTGGAGGAGACCAAGGCAAGAAACACTCCGGGCCAGGGCCTTATCATTTAGGTGTAGTCTTGGTACAAAACCCTGGTTCCAAGCTTGTTTTAAATCTTGGAACCATCACTAATAATTAAGGCCAATGGTATGAAAGAGCCTCTCTCCTACCATGTGATGCATTACATGCCGAAGGAAAAGGATTTTTCATGGTTAAAATTCCCAAAACCCTCAGAGTTATTTTTATTAACCTTCACCAACATTGTGTGATCTATCATGTTTGTTAAATGTGTTATAATCCAAGAAGGAATTAAAGCATATCTTTATTTAGAAGTATCACATGCACAACTTGGAGCACTGACTTTTTTTCTCGGCACAATAGACCTGTGTTACCATATACAGTGTTTCCACTGACTTAAGTACAACCAATGCTATTTTTAGCAGCGTGTTCAAATTTCAAACCCACATGCGAGTAGTTTTTTGATTCTGATTATTTGTAGCTTACATTCTCCTAGAGGACGATAAGAGCCGAGGCCGACAGAGACGTCTCTGTAAGCGCTCCTGGCAGCAGTTAGCTTTAACATTTCTCTGTAGGGAGGTAGTGACTTACAGCACAGATATGCCAAGATAACAGGCGCCTGTGAGCCGACCAGCAAGCAATAATGTGCTTTTGGCTCAGGTTACAAATCACTGCAGAACTCCAGAGCACTTTGTGTGAGTGTAGCAGTTGAGGCAAACAGGTACATCTAACCATGTTTGTTTGAAATGACGCAATAATACACAGATAGAGTCCAGACTCTCTTGCATGTCGTTGCTCTGTTGTCTCTAAGTTCAATCCATCACTCTGGTGAAATCCATAACCTGCACACTTTAGTATGAGTACTAATTACTGGAGGCAGTTTTTTATTTCCTCTCACTTGCTCTTATTTAACTTCAACAGGCTCTACAAGGCCAGATGACAGGACATCAGACCGCTGTCGACACACTGCGCAAAACAGCCGAGTCTCTGATAACGTGTGAAGGAGACCTGCTGAGCAACCCAGATGAGATCCAGGAGACAGTAGGTGAGGGACAAGAGTCAAAGAAGGGAGTATTTCCTCCATTTTACTTTGCATAAGTGAACTAAACAATTTTATGTTTGTTAAGCTGTCTTTCAAACTCACAGGTCCATATCAGTATGATAAAAATAAAATAACAAATACAGTGCAATAAGCATCACATTTTACAAAATCGACCAAAACACATACAGACATTTGTTCCAGTGATTCCAAAAACAAGATGAGTTACTGTTCAGTCCATTATGATTACATGTTTTTGAGTCAGTTATACACACATACATTTATACATATAATTCCTCGACACAGTATTTATGGTGGACACATTGCCACCCATAAATCGAAAGATGCCAAGAAATCTGTAGTATCTGTATTGTAAATTGTCTCTGAAACATATTTAACATATTCTCTTCATGTCCTGATAACCATCAATAAATATAGTTATCTGGAAATAAAGTTGTCTGCGGCCCTCTCAGGCCCGGTACAAACATGAACAATTGCGTGTTTGTACGATTGGTTGTCGTACCTCTCTGTCACTAACCGACCACTTCCTGCCTGTACACATCGTGTCCATGCACATTCTGCTCGTGCCCCCGCTGCACATGACTGTAGACTGTAAATCGGAGAGACTTACATTCCTGAAGCGGAGATGATAGTCAGAAGATAGCGAAAGTCTCGGAGAAGTCTGCTCCTAGCAGTTGTCCATCAGTACTTGTTCATTTGTTTTGGGGGCGATGCTCCGATGAGAGGACCGATGGGAGGGGGTGGGATTAAACGGTTGCCCCAGCTTTAATAGGTATTACTCCTGCAAAGCTTTATTGTGCATTACAGAAATAGGAACGTCGTTAAAACCATCAGACTGACACTTGGTGGCATCCAAAAATGTCAACATACCACCAAGTGTCAACTATTTCTTTCCTGAAATATACAAACGCTGTCTGTGTGAAAAATTGCTTTGGGCTTCATCCAAAGCAATTTTTTTTGTTAACAAACTCATAATTGACAAATCGGTTTCTTCTCTGCTTTGAAATGTTTATCTCACAATGTGTCCCAAGCAGTGAAGAATTGCTCAGGTTGAAACTTGACCCTGTTTTGCTTCCGTGTGCCGCAGACGACATAGTGGAGCGCTATGACAACCTGTCCAAGTCTGTGAGTGATCGAAATGAGAAGCTTCAGATCACTCTGACTCGCTCCATGAGTGTGCAGGATGGTCTGGATGAAATGATGGGATGGATGGAGGGAGTGGAGGCCAGTGTGAAGGAGAAGGGACAAATACCCCTGGACTCTGCTTCGATAGGAGATATCCTCAGCAAGGAAGCAGTGTGTACTCCTGACATAATTTGAGCACCACAATAACTACAAACTCTTAATTCATATATGCCGCAACTATTTGAGTTTCTGTATTCATCTAATTTATGTCCCTTGTGTGTTACTAAGGCCTTAGAGCAGGACATAGCAAGTCGCCAGAGCAGCATCTCAGCCATGAAGGCCAAGGTGAAGAGGTTTGTGGAGACGGCGGACCCGTCGGCCGCTGCGCTCCTGCAGACAACGATGGATGGACTCTCTCAGCGCTTCACTGACGCTTGTGACAAACACAAGCAAAAAGTTTCCCAACTGGAGCAGCTGAAAGAGAAAGTGGAAGAGTTTGAGACGGTCGCAGATAAAGTTCAACAGTTTGTTGTGAAGCGTTCGCAAGATCTAAATGAGACGGACGGTCCAGGGAAAACCTTCAATGAGGTGTCCCAGCTGATGCAGGTAAAGTCTACGGATGTCTTTTTCACTCTCAATTATATATATATAGTTTTATTTACAAAGACTGACTGAGTATTATAATTTATTGGTAGAGTACCAAAGCCGAGATGGCTGAACATGCCGGTGATTTGGAGAAGCTGCAGACTCTTTCTAAAGAGCTGTCGGAAATGAGCCCTGATGGAAACAAAGCCCAGCTCCAGAGCAAGATGGACAACCTCTCCAATATTTTCACCACCTTTAAAGACACCGTCAAAGAGAAGTAAGCTGGTACACAGGGAAGGGAAATACAGAGGGGGCCTTGGATGGATGGGGTGACTGGATCTTGTCTCTTACAGGGAAGAAGAGGTATCGTCCTGTCAGGACCAGCTGGGGGAGTTCAGATCCGCAGCCAGCTCCCTCACCAAGTGGCTGGAGGAGTCCAACGAGAAAGTACCTGCAGTTCAGCCAAGCAGCAGTGAGAGAAATCTGGAGAAGGACCTGCAGATAGTCACTGTGAGTCATGACATGTTTAGAAAGTCTGCTGTACAGAGAGTTTTATCTAACTGCACTTAAAATGCTGGAACAGAAGCCCATTGATGTAATACTTTATAGTTGATGTGTATTGCAGTAGTGTTTCAATATCTTCTGTTCCTCCCTAAACACCCAAACTATCGCAGCCTGCTTTCTCTACTAGCTGAAGACAGATAAATGATGGGTTTTCACACAGGATAGACCTGGGAGTGAAACACTGTGTCCTCCAGCAGAGAGATTATTTTCCTCCCATGATTTCACAGCTCAAACAAAATTAAATAAGAATCTCATATGTCTAGTGTAAAAAAATAAATGGGGAAAACTATTAATGTCAGTTTTTCTTTGTTTCCGTTCCTCATATTTACTGCAAATTATCAGCTTTTGTTTTCATGTGATATCAATGTCATCTGTCATTTCGAAATGTATTCACAATTGACCCGTGTGATCATTTTTCTCACCAGGGTTTACTAGATGAATGGACATCTAAAGGCCCGGCTGTCCAGGACCTGAACACCAAAGGATCAGCACTGTGCAGCCTCATCACTTTCCTCACATCTCCTGCCAAGACGAAGACTCCTAACAAGTCAGGTAGACAGCAGCTCGCTCTGAGACAACTCGTATGTTTAAGGCTCCTCCAGTGGAATGGGAAGCATGTTGTTTGGGTGCACTTCTGAGAACTTGTGTAATCACTAACCATTAGAGATCATGGAGTGATCTTTTATTTCCAACATTCCTTGTTGCTCTGCCTGTCTTTCACACAAAGCTTTGTCTTATGTCTTTGCATCAGCTCTTACTAATGGTGGTGGTCCAGCGAGCCATTCCTACCTAACTAATAAAGGTAATGAAGAGTGTTTGTCAATGCTGCTGTGAAAGCACTGTTTCTGTAGTTTGCTGTGTTGGTATTAAGGCTGATTCTAGTTATGTCGGGTCTGTGCTAAACAGAACGCACCTTTTGAAAACCACAGTATGTTGTGATTATGAGTTTAGAGTTAGTGAAGCATAAACTGTTGAAGGAGGCATATTAAGATTTGTAAGTTTGTGTATTTCCTCTAAAGTCTGCAATAAAAGGTTTGGCTGATACTTCCGGGGAACAGTGAGGCATCACAGTGTGACATCCCAGTGCCCGACATTTTCACATTGCACGCCTAGTTGCTAGTCCTGCACGCCTCCTAATAAATTCAAGTCACACAAGAGTGAAGGCTGACATTTCCCGCAGGCATAAACCAAGTGTTTTCAAACAGATGCTGAAATAGGAACTGCAGCAATTCTGAGCATTGGAGGATGGAAACCTTTTCAAGTAATAACCCAAATTCAAATGAGGAATCTATGAATAAACATAATATGTCTCCTTTAACTGTTGAACTGTTGGGTGCAGCAGAGTGTGTTTACCTGGACAGGGACTGAGATAAGGACTCAGCTGTTGAAGTGTGAGAAGTTCCTGTGAAAAAATACGATTTAGTTTACAGCAATTTAGCTCAGATTATTGAAACTCCTGTTTCATTCTGATTAAGAAGATTAGGATTTTAAGTTAAACGTCATTTTTTTCTGTTTTATTAAAACACTCACAAACTTTGCAGATCCATTTGCAGGGAGCTGGTGATATTTTCCTCTTATATTCTGAAAATACTGCGGCCATTATATTAACAGGACTCCACTGTTACCAATTACCTCTATGGCACTAAACTCGCAGAGAGGAAACTTGATGGAATTATTTCTGATGTCCCTCAGAGCTGATGGTAATTCAGCAGAACATGTCGTTTGTCAACGAGGGATACGCAAACCTCGGAGAAACGCTGAAGAGTTGTGCCACAGAGCTGAGTAGCTCAGTACAGAAGGTAACAGAGGCCCAAAAGGACACGGAGGACATGATGACGTGGCTGAAGGACATGAAGAAGACCGCAGCGTCATGGAACAATTCAGCCACAGAGAAGGAGTCAGTGAAAACACAGCTTGAACAGCAGAAGGTACAGAAACACATAATTTAAGCCACCGAATTTCCTCACTGACTTTGTTCTGATGTGGATTCTCATGTGAGATTCTTCTTAGAAATCATAAGATTCCTCATTCGTTATTGGTTTTATTTTCCCAGGCGTTTGAAGACGACATGAAGCAGAAGCAGGAGCAGCTCCAGAAAGTCAGAGAGAAACTACTCAACTTGATTAAGACTCATCCAAACTCCCCCGAGGCAGCAAAATGGAAGCAGATGCTGGCAGAAATAGGTATGCACCAAGGTGTTGTGTCCAGATGGCCCTCTGTAATTATTTCACTGAGCCGCTTGGTTGATGTGTTGACTCCCACTGATGAAATGTATCTCATCACAGCACTGCCGCTTTACAAAATGGCACATACTGTAAAAGAAATTAGACCAGAGATGACCTCCATCTTTTCCCCCTCAGTAGCTGCTCTCTGCGACACCAGTTAAATTAACACATTCTCAGTGCCAAGTCCAGCACAGTGAGAGGTTTGCTTAGTGAACAGTAGGACAGTGGATGAGAAGGGGCTGTTGTGCTGACTAATGTCTATTTGTGTGATCGTTCTGCCCTCCTGCTCAGACGCTGCCTGGGCAGATATCAGTGGCTCCATAGAGCAGAGGAAGCAGAACCTTGAGCAATCCAACAAGAACCTGGACACCTTCCAAACGACCGAGCAGCAGCTTGGTCAGTGGCTTTCAGAGAAGGAGCTGATGATGACCGTCCTTGGACCCCTTTCGATAGACCAGAACATGCTCAAAATGCAGAAACAGCAGGTTCAGGTAAGCATTGCACCAGTAGTTTGTACTGATCTGAGGGTTTTACACACTTTTTGAATAAGAATTTCGTCTATTTTTCTATTAGATTGCTCATTTCGATCAATGTTTCCCCTTCAGATCCTCCAGAATGAATTTAAGAGCCGCAAACCTCAATATGAGCAGCTTGAAGAGGCTGCCTCAGCCATCCTGAGCTCCTCAGACAACCAGGACCCCTCAAATGGAAAACTGGTGAGGGAGCAGCTAGCTGCCGTCACCCAAAAGTGGCAAGGCATCACAGGGCAGCTGGACCAGAGAGACAAACTCATCGACCAGGCTGCTGTGAAGACGGGGGAGTTTCAGGAGTTGCTTAGGAGTATCGGTCAGACCGCCACCCAGCTGGAGAATCAGCTCACCAGCCATCAGGGCCACAGCACCCAGCCCGATGCTGTGAAGAAGCAGCTGGAGGACGTCCACAACCTCTCTGCTCAGCTGAGGGAAGAGAGGAAGAAGCTGAAGGAGGCAGAGGCCATCAACACAGAGCTCACAGCGATGGTGACCGAGGACTATCTGAAAGCAGACTTAGTCAGGCAGCTGGAGAGTGTCAGCAAGCCCTTCAAACAGCTGGAAGAGAAAGCAGGTTGGTCTTGTAACTTAATCTATTAATGTTGTAATGTTTGGAAAGAAGAAATTATTCTATTTGTGTTGAGTCACTGTGGAGTATATTTATACAATGACAACAACTTCTTAAAATACTAAACTGTTTTCATCAAAATTGTTCTTTTGGACTATTCGAACTCTGGCCAAGTCACTACTTTTAGAATTCAGCATAGTTGGTTCACGATGAGATTAATTTCTGAGCTATGTCAGAGATGTGGAATGAAAAGCGATACGCCAATCCTCCTTTAGGTTCTGTTTTTTGTGTTAAATGTGTAATAACATTTAACACACTAATTACCAAATTTCTCTGTTTTAGAAAAACGAATCCAGCAGCTGAACTCGACCTTTGCCAGCTCCCAGCAATTCCATCAGACCTCCAAAGACTTCCAGTCATGGCTGGGCGAGAAAATTCAAGACCAATCTAAGCCCCATCCCATCTCTGCCAAAGCAGATATCCTGCAACAAACCTTGGAGGAGCACAGCAATCTCCAGAAGACTCTCAGAGAACATGAAGACGTTTATAACACAATTGTCGGGGAAGGGGAGATGCTCATGCAGAACACTGATGGTGCAGAAAAGATGGCTCTGCAAGGGCAGCTCTCCACCCTCTCTTCCAACTGGGAGGAAGTGAAGAGAAGTTCTGCGGAGCAGGCGGATAAACTCCAGACTGCTCTGCAGAGATCTCTGAAGTATCAGGAGCATGCAGAGAAGCTCAGCTTATGGATTCAGGAGTGTGAAGCTAGCGAGGGCCATGCCAAACTCGCCATTGACCCTGTTGCTGTTGAGGGCTCCATTTCTCAGGTCAAAGCTCTCCAGAAGGATGTTGACAAGCACAGGCGGATAGTGGATCAACACAACACAGCCGCAGATAGTCTTCTTGAGGTGGCCAACAAAGACACTCAAGTTGTAAAAGAGGAGAAAGCTAGCATTTGCAAAAGGGTGGACAATTTAGTGGAGGGTCTGCAGGGCAAGAGAGAGTCCCTGGAGAAGATCTCCCACACAGTTAAAGAATTTAACGATACCTATAAGGAGGCAAAGGTTCAACTTGAGGGAGCTAAGAAGCAGGTTGAAGCCTATGAATCCCAGGGAGTGCAGGGTCACAGCAACAAGAACCTGACCAACATGAAAGCCCAACAAAAGAGCTTAGAGGGATTGCAGAACCAAGTTGAGCACCTGAAGAGCTTGTCCAAGGACCTTGTAGTAAATGTCCCAGATGCTGATGGAGTGACAGACCTGTTACTCCAGGCTGACAGTATAGAAAAAGACTACAGCATCCTGAACACCAAGCTAGAGGAGACGTGCCAAGTGTTGGAGGGTAAACTGCAGGGTATCGGGCAGTTCCAAATCAGCATTCGTGAGATGTACACCAGTTTCACAGACCTGGACGATGAGCTGGACAGCATGGCTCCTGTGGATCTTGACCTGGCCACCCTCAAAGAACAGCAGGACAACATCGAGAGCTTCGTGGCTAAGCTGCAGGAGTTGATGGCCAACACGGCCAATGCTGGAGACAGCTGCAAGAAGATGCTCGAGACAGAAACGTCCCCTGACCTGTTGGGCCTGAAGAGAGACCTGGATGCTCTGAGTAAGCAGTGCGGTAAACTGTTGGACAGAGCCAAAGGCAGAGAGGTGCAGGTGGAGAGCTCGCTCACCAAGCTTGAGGAGCTGTACGGCAAACTCCACCACACGGAAGATCAACTCTGCAGAGCTGTGGACAAGGAGGCAACCCAGGAGGCGGTCGCCATGGAGACAGACGTCATCAACAAACAGCTGGAGGCCTTTAAGGTACAGTGTCTCTATGTTTGACATTTTTTTTCTTGTTGCATTGGCCTAAATAAAGGATTACAGTTAGTTTTATTTTCAGTCCTCTGGTTACAAGGAGTGAGTTGTATGATGCACAAGTTGCTACAGTCGTGAACATGAAGACTTAATTATTCTTGTGGGACTCTGCATCTTTTTTACACACCAAGCTTGTTTGCATATGTGCGTGTGTGTGTGTGCTCCTTTTTGTAACCTCTTAAGGACCTTTCCCAGCTAAAACACTGAACCTGTCAGGACCAGTAGACAACATGGGGGCTAAAGGCCCAGTTTTAAACTTGATGTTCCAAACAAAACATCATTTTCTGAGAGATTTTGGTTAGGGTTACGCTTAAGTCAACGCAAAGTGCTGATAAGGATAGCTGCGCAAACCTGTGTTCCTGTGCGTGTGCATGTGTTGGTTGCTAGTGCGGTCCCTATATCTAATTTTACATATCGTTTTTTTTTTACGAACAAATGGATTAGTGTCATGCTAACCCTAGATTTTGTCGAGGAAATCAGTGTTAAAAGAAACAACTTCCATCTTCTTTTCATCATTAACTGCCTCCTTGGTTTATCAGATTAGCAATTATTGATAAATGCTACTTGAATTATCCAGGCTAAAGGCTGTAATCTCTCCTATTATTCTTACTCCTTTTAATATATTTATCCAAATATATGCAAACAATATATTTGCTGTTGTCATTCCACAAAAACCTTGCATTGTGGCAGATTGCCCACAGGCTCTATAGTGAAGACACTTGCTATGTATGTGGCTATCCCCAGGGGACTGCTGCCTCTTTCAGGGCATCTGTTGGTAACAAAAGAGCTGCGGCCCAAATGCAATGATGGTGCAGGAGGGACGGACCCTCACAGCCAGGTGGCGGCCAGCAGGGCGTCTCTTGACTCATTAGTTAAGCTGAGCCTGGATCCTGATCTCTTAACATTGATATTGTTGTTCTTTGACTTGTGAACCTTCGCAGCCCTACATTATCCCGGACTCTCGGCTCAGAGTAGCCTGGTGTTAATGTGACTATTTTGACATAGATGCCTCTAAGTGAAGTGATGGATTGTTAAATAAAATCCTGCAGCATTAAGTGCAAGCCTAAGTGTCCCTTTAAGCTTGTGCTCAAGGTTCAGTAATTTAGTTAAATTAACTACTGTGTAATTCTGCTTGCATAGTTAATGATGCTTCTATCTGGATTTCTTAAATGAAGGATGTTAATTATTAAAATATAGAATTATGCACCAGTAGTAGATGATTTAATTTGTTATATAATCCCAAAAGGCTATATAATATTCCCTTTATGTCTTTGTTTATTTAGTTAAGAATGAAAGTGACGGACAGACATGTTTTCAGTTCCTCTGTCTCTTATAGGTTCTAAAATATCAGAGGTCTCTGTTGGTATCAGTGAAATTTAAACAATGGGGGCAGCCATTAGAAAGATTTACAGGCAGATGCAAAATATGTTAAAAGCCTGTAAATTCCTGTGGACTTTTCCGAAAGAGGATTAACCTATATTTAGATTAAATTACGGAACACTTCTCTTTTTTTGTCAGTATTAGATCGCGTTGCAATAAAACAATGTAAACAGCCGTGTATAAGCAAATGACACAGATCTTTCCTAAGATGTAGGTCAAGGGATTTTTGTTTTCATTTAAACCTTTGTTGAGTTACGTGGATTAAAACATTGTTGGGGTATGTGGGGGTGTAAGGGAATTTGCTGTGAGGAGTTTAGTATCGGGGCCTTGCAGGGTTACTATTAAAGAAGTGATTGATTCAAATTGTCGCGGAGCAGTGTTGTCATGGTGCGTGTTTTCACCCCCGCTCTTTGTCCTGTCACTGGTTTGGGTTGAGAGGGCACATACGAGCTCAGCTGCCGGTGGAAAATCCCCTTTGTGCTCGGTACTCGGCATCAGGAGAGAGAGAGAGCTGTCAGCAGCAGCAAAAATCAAACTCTTTATTTATTTATGGCATGAAACAATATATGATTTTGTCATATTCCGACTAAGTGGGCTTCATTGGCGGCTGGTGAAAAGAAATAAACTCACGCTCAGATTCCCCCCTTTCATGTGCTTTTACCATTTTAGGTGAAGTTTAGATTTAGAGTCAAGCCTGACTTCACATGTTTACTCTCGTTTTCCATCATGAGATTTGTTGAGGCTTTGCTGAGGAGGTCCTGGTGTAAGTATAACCTTACGTGTACGTTAAAGAGCAGCTCCAGTGACTCAACACTACTGGGGGGCTAACGTGGGTGTCTATTCTCACTGTTCAGACATTACATCAGCGTGTCTTTCACTGCAAAAAGGAAGTTCCACCTTCTGAATCATACCGTAGCTAACCACTGGGATTGAAGTTGATGGTAAAGAGGTGTCATTAGGACCTTGTATTGTTGCTGAGTCACTGCAACAGAAATGACAAGTGAAACATGAAACCTCTCTGTGTCAGTGTGTGTACATGTACAGTGCACATTGTTTTGCTGTGAGACAGTTTTGTTGAGTTTTCTATCCATCACACATTTTTCTTTCCTTTGTTTCTGATGGAGACCTAAAAAGTATTAAAGCAGTTCTCAAGCTTAATGCCAGAATACCAGTTTGAAAACAATCCCCTGTTCACTCCCACAATACATCTGTGAAGTTGAAATGAAAACCCATCACTTAAAAAGGGAACGTTGTCTCGGCTTTCTTTGTTTGCAAGATCACAACTGAGGCAATCATTACAAATGCTGATATCTTGTCTACTGGCAAAGAAAGTAATCTGCAGAAAATGTTATTGATTTGTGTAAACTTAGTTTAATGTGGTTTTATTGGTCACCAATGATGGTGAACTATGGTGGTCCTAGATTGCAAAACCTGTTAACAAATCAGTAAACACAATGACAAGTCAAGAAACAGGATTTATTAGCATTTCCTTCCTCTTAAAGAAGTGGAGATGTATGTATCCAATCAGCAAAGTGCCTTTTTAATAGTAGATACAAACCTGTTCCATGAGAAGTCAATTACGTTATATGTATATATGTCTTTTGGAAACCATGAAACAAGTAAGTAAATAATCAAGAACAAATTATTTCCATTTTATTAAAAGTTTATTGTTCAAAACAATGGACAAAAGAAGACAAATAAGACTGATTCAAAGTTATTTTCTTTTATCACTGGTGAGTCTGATAATCCACTTTATGAGCACATGTTCCTCTTTGTCTGACTCAGAGATTTGGCTTTCAGTTGCCTCTGTGCTTTTGTAGAAATTTCTGTGCGTGATTATTTGGAGAGGCTGATGAGTGATGCCGTTGAAACAGCTTTATTCAGCTTCGACCTTTGGTCTCTGCAACTTTTGTTCTGAAATTGCTCAAAAAGCAGTGATGCGAGGGTCGAAGAGGACCACAGATTATGACAAAGGGACCTGAAACAACCAGGGAAATCACCAGAAGAATGATTACATTTCAAATGAATGCAGATTCCAGGGGCTGAACATCCTTTTTAAAAAATCCTACCAGATATTTAACTGCTTATTTATCTATGCCAGTGTCCTCTTTCTGTCTCTTCTCATGTGTGCAGGACTGCACAACATTTTGGGATCAGTATTCACCGAACTACTGTGGTACAGATGATTCAGGAAACAAAATACATTCCGTTTATTATCTCCTCCATCCTCCTTTCTTCTCCTAACCCGGTCACTGGAAATAAAAATCCCCTTCATGCACTTGGCAGAGCCGTCGGTGATAAATTACCTGGGACCTGTGCCCCCCCCCCCCCCCCCCCCCAGCATTCCACAGTAATTAAGAATTATCTGCAGGGTCCACAGAAAATTGTCCACAGGAAGAAAACAGAGGGCAAAGGGAGAGAAAAGGGAAAATGTGTATCTATTTCAATAGTGTGATGTCATCACAGTGGGAACGCTGCTGCCTGCTCGTCTAGGTTTTCTTCTCTCTTTTCTTTTTTCTTGAGATGTAGAAAAGCTGGGGCGTAATGTTTCCCCTCCCCATTCCCTCAGTCACTGAAGAAGGAGAAAAAGTCAGTGATTGTGTCAGGGTGAAGAAGATGGCTTAGATGTGAATTGATATGGGCCATGCAGACATAAGGGGGAATTAGAAAGGGAGGAGAGGGAGGGAGGGATGAAGGGGGGGTGGAGGGTCATGCGTCCACCAATCATCATGTGCCGGAGCGGCTCTGAGCACAAATGGAGTTGTGGCAGATGTTGTCTGAATAATGAGCGGGGGGCGGGGCGTTCAACCCTCTGCCAGGGAGGGTGTGTGTCATTGCGAGCGGAGCGATGAGCGAGCGAGGCCAGGCTTTTTTGTTTATCCAGGAGTACCAGCTCCCCTCAGGACTGCCACACTGGTTTTCACTTGGAGCCTGCCGCCGGATTTGTCTGTGGATGTTTTCACTTTGCACTGAACATTTTCTTCTAACTCCTGTGGATGCTGCAGGGAAAAAGAAACACTCCGGACCAGAGGACTATCCTGATTAAGTTCTGGCAATGCACTGGGAAGAGCCTAGAGGAATATATGTGGGATGGGGGACAACTGAAAGACTGGATTTCCATTCCTAATATGACTATGAAGCTGCTGTAGAGTCCTAGCATTTGTTTGGGATTTATTTTATATTATTTGCTATGATTGCATTGCTACAGTCTTTTTTGAATTAAGATATTCTATTTTAAGTGTGTAGATTTTATTTTGAAAAAGAAGTGGAAACTTAAGCATTTATTTGTGACCGTATCATTTAAAAGAAGATATTTTTTAATTTGCACAGTACTTCTCATGTCAATTGGTCACATTTTTTTTGTAACTTCATTTGCACTAAAGCAACATTTACCTCAAAGGATTTCACTAAATCCTTGGTCTGTTTTTATGCTGAGTGATTGGTGACAATTGTTTTAGCATGGGCAAACCGCTGAGCAGACCAGATTGCCTAAGACAAAACCCTTCCTGTGTGGGGAAGGGGGAGGAGGAGGACCTGAACATTGACGACTGCTATGTGCCCCAGAGATCCATTTATGACACCGTCCGGCTCAATGAGCAGATAGACTCGGGCTCTAAAGGCAGCCTCTCTTCCCGGCACTTCACAGGCACCTTACCTTACACGCACCGCACATTAGACTTCAGGAGCCTGTGCGGAAATGGGGTTCTCTCTGCCTCAAGTTCATTCGAGCTCCGGGGCCGAAAGCCGGCCCTGGCGCAAGAGCGTCCTGTCTTTGACGGACTTAAACTCAATGGGAACATAATCAGGGCAACAGATGTAGTGCCGTCCAGGTCACGACTCCAGGGAGGAGAGAAGAAGGACCATCCTCATCACCGGAAGTCATGGAGGACCTTTGCCCCCACTAATCTGGGAGAGTATGCCAGTCGCAGTGGAACCTTGTGCTCTGGGAGCGTGGAGCGGCCCGGGGTGATCAACGGCAGGAGAGGGCAGAGTATGACCAGCTCACTGACATCTGAGGAGGACTCAGGTCTGTACAGTCCCACTGTGGAGAGGGAGCGACACGGTCATCGATCCCACAAAAGAGCAGGCCCCGGGACCAGGAGCCTGTCGTCCTCTGAGGCGATGCACATGTCTGGCGATCTGAAAACCCTGCGGTCGCTCAGCTCGGGGCAGGAGGAGTTTCCTTTCTCCCCTGTCAGACACAACAGGTCTCTTTATCATAGCAGCAGCCTAATCAAAGAGTCGCAAAAGCCAGAATCTGGTGTGGGTGCGCTCAATGGAAAAGATGCAGTGAGCAATGGTGAATACAAATACCTCACAGAGAGGTCATCCTCAGGGTCCGCCTACAAGACCCAGAGGGACAGCTGTGGATGGCGTTCCAGGGCTTTAACAGACTACGATGAGCTATCCACTGCCGAGCTGTTGGAGGATGTTTCCTGTCAGGATGACTGTGAGCTGGTCAGTGTGGTGGTGACAGAGCCTGAGACTTACGGAAACTCTGTAACTCTACCCATAGACAGAAGCCAGCTGACAAAACCATGCACTGTTCAACAAGGAGAGTCAGAGTACAACATGGAGGAGCTGGAGGAGTTCCTGCAGTCGGTGGAGGCCTGTCTGCCCAAAAGTCTACAGGCACTCGGGCTGAAAGGACAGCACGAGATAGAGGCCATACTGAATGCCATCACTACTTGTCCTGAGATCGACCCCATTGGTTATTTCTCCCCACAGGTGCCCAAAAAAACTGCTTTTTATCTTGTCCTGCAGGTTTCACTTGATGATACGCCTTTATAAAAGAGTTTTTCTCTGGCTGTATATCTGATTACATGGGTGAATTGGGTTTAACTCACCAGTTCAGCCCAGAAGCATTTTGGTGTGATTGTGCACAGCTGTAACTATAAACGGTGCCCTGCCCTTTTAGAAGCTGCTGACTGGTTAGAGAGTTGTTTATGTCAGCTGAATTTGAACACTAAACCTGATGTCGTGGTAATTGTGTTTCAGGAAGTGGGAGAACACCCTGGCGTTATGTCCATCCCTTTTTTTTTATCAGGACTACAACTAAGGATTAATTTCATCAGCAAATAGATGATTGTTTTTCAATCCTGTCTTTGAAATGTCAGGAATTATTGAAACAAAGTTTCAGAACCTAAGTTGATTTTGTCATATATATTGTTTATCTGACCAAAAGCCAAAGAAAGGCAGCTAATCCTGTCAGAGAATGTTTTTTAATAATTATTCTTGAAAAACAGACTAAAAAGATGAATTGATCATTGTAAAGCTCAACATGAGAAAATAATATCAGATTACAAAGTAATTAAACAGAGCAACATTGAAATAAATATCTGAATAAATAATATATTTAATTTGGTCCAGATCTGATGTGTCCATTAAAACTAGTAATTTGTCAGTCAAATCATTGGTCTTGGAATCAGTGGAATAATCTGTTTAATGAACCTCCAAATAGGATTGATACCCTTTTAATTTGAGTACTTATAAAATGTTTACTCTGATTTGATCCATTTGTATACAGGCTTTCCAGAAAGGGGACATTGATCCGTTGCAGACGCAGCTTCAAGACATTAACTCCCTCGGCCAGGGCCTGATCCAAACCGCCGCCAAGGGCACCAGCACAAAGAAGCTGGAGGATGACCTGGAGGGTGTCAACACAAAGTGGAACACTTTGAATAAAAAGGTCATTCATCATACTGTCTATTACCAGTTTGACTGGCTGATATTTGCCCTGTGTCATTAGTGAAAACACAAAGAGACTTTGGCAGTAAAATGACTCAATGGTTCTTACTGTTTGCTGAAGTACAATCCTTTGATGGGTTTTTGTGGAGCTGTTTCAACTTCAACTTCAAAACAGGTGTCATCTATATTTACCATGTGGTCTGCAGATTGCTGAACGCTCAGCCCAATTGCACGAAGCCCTGCTGCATTGTGGGAGGTTCCAGGATGCTCTGGAGTCCCTGCTCAGCTGGTTGACTGACACAGAGGAGCTAGTGGCCAATCAGAAACCTCCATCGGCAGAGTTCAAAGTGGTCAAGGCACAGATTCAAGAACAGAAAGTAAGCTGGTATCATTTTGGAACAAAAAACACATGAGCTCGTAGAAACACTGAACACGTCGGCAGTTCTATTCTAATCTAATTCTCCGTATCACTCTTATGTATCCTTGAAACATTATAACTTTGCCATTCATCTTATTTAATTGACATCCATTGTTAAACAAGAGTGTGGAGCACAAAGCTTTTACTTTAATGCAAACTAAATTTGGGCCTGTTAGATTTACTGTTTTTCACCACTAAGCACTGCTGGCGGTCAGGACATGCTAAAGGAGTCCTATAACTCTCCTCCTTTGTTTGCCTCTGACAGCTCCTACAGAGACTGCTTGATGACCGAAAACCGACAGTGGAGCTCATAAAGAAAGAGGGAGGGAAGTTCGCAGAACAGGCCGAGTCTGTGGATAAGGAGAAGGTTGCAAAAGAGATGGAATGCCTTGGGCAGAGGTGGGACGCTCTGCTCAAGAAGGCTGAGAACAGGTCTGTAAACACATGTAATACAACACGCTTTGTGTTGTGGCCTCAATGAAATTTCACTGTAAATATTTATACATTAACAATGCCAGACTAAATTCACCTTGACTTTCCTCACACTGAAGTTAAAAGGAACAGTATGACATTTTAGTAAAGGCACCTTTTTTTCTTCTAGTGCCAGGAATTAGATGAGGCAATTAAAGGTCCAGTGTGTAAGATTTAGGTGAAAGGGATCTATTGGCAGAAATTTAATATAAAATAATAATAGTGATGTGTATAAATTGTTGCAACTTCACCAATATATGTCACTAAATTCTACAAACTGAACCTTTAATACAACCCTCCTGTTTGTACAGTAAATATGACGCTTCAGCTTACAGCCAGTTAGCTAAACTTAAAACATAAATGCGACTTGAACAAACATCAGTGTGACAAAAAATTACCTAAATGACAGAAACCATATTTGAGAAAAAAAATTGTACAGGTATTTTGACTTTTTTGTTTGGTCCATGTCCCATCCACTAACATGGAGGAGGCAGGATTGATGGCCTATTATGTGATCAGCCACTAGGAGGCGATCAAAATTCGTTGGCTTCACTTTTGGGGAGCTCACATGTCGTCCATCTTTCTGTACTAGTCTATGGTTTGGTCAGAGCAAGGCCTGCTGCTCCTTCCTTTTGTGCTATGCTAAGCTAAGCTGCTAGCTGTTGCATCAAGTTTGCACATAAGAGTGGTATCACTCTTTCAATGAAGTATATTATTGTCAAATCATCACAATAGACTAATACAGGCACCATTTAACTCTATTTATATATAAAAATTTAAATTTATGAATAGGTTTTGTGGAAAGTTTCCATGAGAAGCACTTGTTTCCTTGTCAGTTGCTGATGTTTTCATTGTGTGTCAGGCACAAACACCTGGAGAGCATCTTAGTGGTCACTCAGCAGTTCCATGAGACACTGGAGCCGCTGAGCGAGTGGCTGGCCGCCACAGAGAAACACCTGAGCAACTCCGAGCCAGTCGGCACCGAGACAGCTAAACTGGAAGATCAGATCTCTCAGCATAAGGTAATATCCATCATCACACATCATCATCATCATCATCATCATCTTCATCATGTGTTTGGTTCATTTTGCTTGTTACCTTTAGGTTTGTGCTTTTCATTTTGCCACTCTGTTTCATTTTTCATTAAATTTAAGTTTTATATTTCTGTTTTATGTGTTTGTGTGTTTTCTGTTTCATTTTCCTTTGGTGTGTGTCCCCCATCCCTGTGCGGTCAGGCCTTAGAGGAGGAGATTATAAGTCACAGTAAAGACCTGTTTCAGGCCGTCAGTCTGGGCCAGATGCTCAAAAATGTGAGCTCGGTGGACGATAAGGCGTTTGTCCAGTCTAAGCTGGACGCCACACAGGCCACTTACATTGAGCTCCAGGAGCGGTGCAGGAGGAAAGCCGAGATGCTGCAGCAGGCTCTGGCAAACGCCCAGCTGTTCGGCGAAGACGAAGTGGCCCTCATGAACTGGCTCAGCGAGGCACACACGAGGCTGAGCGAAGTGTCCGTGGAGGACTACAAAATAGAGGTTCTTGAAAAGCAGCTGGCAGAACAACGGGTACACACTCCTCCCCAGGCCAAGCATTATGCTGTCTTTTTATTTAAGTTGCATCAGTCAATCATTTTTCAGTTGATGTCATTTTCGTGTCATATATTATTTAAACTTTAAAGTGTTTCTTGTCACTCTTAATATATTTCTAAGTTTGGTTTTCTTCATATATAGGCACTGCAAAGTGATATTGAGTTGAGGAAGGAGAATGTTGACCAAGCCGTCTCTAACGGGATGGAGCTACTGAAGCAGACAACAGGTATGAGAGTTTCCTATTGGTTAATACACCTCAAAGGCCCTTTTCACACCTATGGTTCAGATCTGGTATTAACATCAATCCTGAGAGACCAATCACAAGTGGACAGCTTTGAGTTTTTCTCTTCACACTTGGCATTAAGATGCGTCCAGAGTGTGTTTCCTGTGATTGGATCTCACTGCTCTGCTCGGTATGCAAATTATCGTGTACGTCATTTGTTTTCGTAAAGACCAAATTATGTTGGTTTTCCTCAGATATGTTTGACAATATGTTTGTGTCGGTGTGTGTGTCTGTGTTAAAGAGAGAGAGAGATAAATAGAGTGAAACACAGCTAACCTAGTCAGGAGAGACTGAATAAAAGAAGCCATGAAGAAAGATTTGACCAATTTAGAAAAGTGTCAATTATTATGTGGTGGCCACAAATAAATCAACCTATGGACACTAAGAGAAGTAAAATATGTTCAAACTCTAACGTTCGGATACTGAGTAGGCAGCTCTTCATATGTGGCACAGGACACACCGATGTTCACACAGCAGATAAAGAAAGTGGCCACATGCATCCCAGACCACGTCCAAATGTGGTCGGATCTCAGGACGTATTGGAGATGCATGTAGGTGCGTTCACATCTGTTCTTAGTCCGGACAACTTCAGGAGGGATGTTCATACCAGGTCTGAGTGGGGTCATAAGGTTTCTCACCTTATTCAGGAGGCAGCACAACAACAGCAAAGTATTTTTGTCAAAGGAGAAAGTCAAATTTTCTTGCCACCTTATTTATCAAACCTTATGGCTGAGTGTATAACAACCGTGCTGTGCTTCCCCATACTCCAGCAGAAATAGAAAACTCCTTTAATTAATGTTTTATAATGTACTCTATTACTTCTATTTATAGGTGATGAGGTGGTTGTTATTCAAGGCAAATTGGACGGTATAAAATCTAAATATGCTGAGATCAACTCTATGAGTGACAACGTTTTGAAGACACTGGAGCGAGTTTCCGGTCTCTCCTCGAAGCTGCACCACAATCACGAGGACCTGAACTCCTGGCTCGAGACAGCAGAAGCAGAGATCAGTGCTTTCGCTGATCAGGAGCCGGTGGGAGAGCAGCTCACTCATGCACAAAGCAGGCAAAAGGTACATGTTTCCACATTAATATGAAATACCCCTAATACACAGTGAATCCTTAAATATAATCATCTAGGTGGCTGTAATTCTCAAACAGTTTTCTGTGTTTTCTGTCAAGGCCTTGCTGAAGGAGGCCAAAGACCAGAAAGCTGTGATGGACAAGCTGAACGAGTTGAGTGGTTCCCTCCTGGATCTGATTCCGTGGCACGCCCGCGAGAGTCTGGACAAGATGATCACTGAAGATAATGAGCGGTATCAAGCCGTGCGTGACACCGTCAGCCAGCAGGTCGACCACATCAACGCTGATATACTCAAGTCGCAGCAGGTAAACCAGACATTAATAAACAGCTTGTTTCTCAAATGGCTTTCTCTCTTTATCATTTATTATCTTGTACTTTGTCATATCTTTTTTGTCTGTTTCCAGTTCGAACAGGCTGCAGATGCTGAACTCTCCTGGCTGACTGACGCTGAGAGGAAGCTGCTGTCGATGGGCGAGATCAGGCTGGAGCAAGATCAAAACACAGCTCAGCTCCAAGCACAGAAGGTGAGTCCGTCAATCATAGTGTGTGTCTGTGTGTATGTGTGTGGATAGACACAGGCCTCCGTCTCTTTAAAGCGCATCCAACCAAACTCACTCTACCGGTTTTCCAGATTTTCTCCATGGACATCATGAGGCACAAAGATGCTGTGGATGAGATTGTGAAAACAGAAAAGGCCATCATGAACAGCAAAAACCCAGAGGAGAAAGAAATCTTGAAGGTGAGAAGGAGTTATTTTGAAGTCAAAGCCGCCAACTGATCATTACGCATATTAACACAAATTATCTTCTGGGTTTGCAGGCGAAGACCCAGACTCTCCTGGAGAAGTACGGCGTGGTGAGTCAGCTGAACTCGGACCGCTGTCTGCAGCTGGAGAGAGCCCAGTCTCTGGCCAGTCAGTTCTGGGAGACCTATGAGGAGATGTGGCCGTGGCTCCAGGAAACCCTGAGCACCTTCAGCCAGCTGCCCCCGCCCTCCATCGAGTACGAATCACTCAGGCAGCAGCAAGAGGAGCTCAGGGTAACAAGCCGACTCTAGTTGATGATCATTAAGACACTTTAATGCAAATTATGGAAAATCTAAACTGATTATGTTGTTTCCTCTGCAGCAAATGAGAGAGCTGATCGCAGAGCACAAGCCTCACATTGACAAGATGAATAAGACCGGGCCCCAGTTACTTGAACTCAGCCCAGTGGAGGGAGTGCCCATCAGAGAGAAATACACAGCTACTGACCAACTGTACACCAAACTGAAGGCTGATGTTAAACAGAGAGCTGCCACTCTGGATGAGGCCACCTCCAAATCCACCCAGGTGAGAAGATGCTGTTTATTATCAATTATATTATACGATAATATAATAAATTATAATATTGTAATATATATGACAATGTTTCTATTAGTCATGTTATCAATTGGCCATCAAAGTAGATTATCTGACAGTAACAATATTAGTGATAAGAATTGATTTCACATGATGACCACATTTAAGAGGCTGAGATATCATTTTTAGGACTGTTTTTTGTTATGAAAACAGTTTTTATTGTCTGAGATACAAAAAACATAAAAAAAAAAAAAACTTTTCTATAATGTTCATTAACATATATATATACAAACTGAGGTGTTTCCTCTCCTCATCTCCACCAGTTCCATGATAAAATCGACCCCATGCTGGAATCCCTGGAGCGGATCGCTGAGCGCTTGCGTCAGCCTCCCTCCATCTCGGTGGAGGTGGAAAAGATCAGGGAGCAGATCACGGAAAACAAGGCCGTCTATGTGGACTTGGAGAAACTGCAGCCTAACTATGAAATGCTGCGACAGCGAGGCGAGGAGATGATCGCACGGTCTCTAGGGACAGACAAGGACATATCTGCTAAAGGTACGGTATATACACCTTTTTCTTTATTTTAGTAGGAGTTTGACTTATACAGAGCAGCATGATAATTAAGGAAATAATAAGAAATAAGAAAGAAATAATAAACACAATTACTAGACAAAACTTAGATTCTTCATTACGCCAAAACAAATAAAACTTTCCGTTAGGGAAATCATTGGAAGAATCAAGAGAAATTGACCATATATGTTTCCCACTAAACCTGTTCATGTGAACGTGTGTTTGATTTATTTTGTATTAACACTTTATAATCACGTGCTTTATGTTTACCACAAGCTGTACAAGACAAACTGGACCAGATGGTGTTCCTGTGGAACGACGTCCAGGCGCTGCTGGAGGAGCGCGAGGGGAAGCTGCTGGACGTGATGGACCTGGCCGACAAGTTCTGGTGCGACCACTGCGCTCTCATCGTCACCATCAAAGACTGCCAGGACCTGCTGAGGGAGCTGGAGGAGCCAGGGGTCGATCCGTCAGTCGTCAAACAGCAGCAGGAGTTTGTGGAGGTGCGCAGGTTTCCCAAAGTCAAACCATGGAATCTACCAGTTGGTAATTAAGAGTGAGGGAGCAGGCGTTTGTTGTTAAATCTGCTTTTAATTCAACAGGGATTCAAGGAGGAGATTGACGGGCTGCAGGAGGAGCTCGATGTGGTTCGAAACCAGGGGGCAGAGCTCATGACTGCCTGTGGCGAGCCTGATAAACCTATCATAAAGAAGAGTGTTGATGAGGTAATCGATTTAAATCCATCTTGTCCATGCAGATATGTCTCTTTTCCTGCATGTGGCTCGTGGTGTGACACTTGTGTTGTTATTCCAGGTGAATTTGGCGTGGGAGAATCTAGATAAAACCTGGAAGGAGAGAGGAGAGAGACTGGAGGAGGCCATGCAGGCTGCGGTGCAGTTTCAAGACGGCCTGCAGGTACTTTGATCCCTGAGTGGAGAATTTTCAAGTGGCAATGAAATAAACCGCTTAATGGAGACGTTGGTTGATTTGGTTAACTCTTCCAATAAGGGCAGACTTTGTAAAGTCGCTTTTCTTTTTTGCCTTCTTTTACTTTTTAATCGTTAAACCAGTAGGTACTCATTCGTAGACACATACAGTATTTATGAGTCTGCTGGTTTTTAAGGTTTTAACATGAAACCACAACTTGCTGTGCTTTTTTATTGCAGCTGATAAAAACAACATTTTATGGGGGACCTATTCATTTTGAAAGCATAATATAAACACAGACTTCAGTACTTTTCTATCCCTTGGCCCTTTTGTATACAGTCTATGGTTGGCTCACACTTTCACTCGTGTCAAGTTATTTTAAGATCTTTAAATGTGGAGGAAGGAATCCTCGACACAGCTGCTTATATTTTATTGTAACTGTAAAGATCATAACCACACACTTGTTAAGATGATTGTGTTCATATTTATTTTGATCGCGTTTGTTTGCCGTATATGTCAGGCAGTATAGATCCATTCATTGCATAACCTGAAACTGTGTGGAAATATGACTCCTGGTGCTCTGAGCTTTGTTTTCTCCCAGTAACAATGGTTTCCCACGTTCTTCTCAGGGAATGTTTGACTGGGTGGACATTCTGGAGAGCAAACTGGATTCAATGTCACCCGTGGGCACAGACCTGGAAACTGTCAAGCAGCAGATCGTAGAGCTCAAGGTACGATCTCGTGATTTCTCTGTTAGGCAGATTCTTGAAATATTAGAATTCTACTCGGGATAACTCATTTTAATCTTTAGATCTACTGCAGATTTCCCTGTTACACAATAATGTCATACACCAGCTGTGTTTAAGTTGAGTGCTTCATTTATAACAGGCCTTAGATAACCTGCCTTGTAACAGTGCAAACGCTCAGTAAATATTATCTCATAAAGTCACATTTGCTTTGATGTACACTCATATGAATGTTGTGCTGAAAAGGCAAAGCGGCTATTGTGTGTATGACTTTGTACTTGTGTTGACTGTTTGGGTGTACCACTTCATTCTGCTGGTCCGTTCAGGAGTACAAGGGGGAGGCGTACCAGCTGCAGATCGAGGTGGAGCGCCTCAGCCACCAGGCGGGGCTCCTGCTGAAGAAGGTGACGGAGGACGCCGACCTCTGCGCCATCCAGGAGCCGATGTCCGAGCTCAAGATGCTCTGTGTCAACCTGGACGAGAAGATCATCAGCCGACAGGTCAGTCAAGGGAAACATGAAGACTCAGCAAAGACGTTTAAAAGAAAATGAAATCTAAGTCACAGATATAAGTACCCTTTAAAACTCTTCACTTTATTTATTTGCTATTTAATCACAACAAGAACAGCACTCAGAAGAGCACATACTTTTGCAAAGTCCCAACTTCTATTCAATCAAGCTGGACGAAATTATACAGTTCTGCCAGATTTTTTTTTATCAAGATGAATTATTCAAATCAGTGAACATTTTCAAAAACACTCGATGTTAAAGGGCTCTGATCTCGATCCACACAAAACTTAAATGGATTCTTCCCTGAATTCCATGGTAATTCCTTATTTATTTAAAACATGACCTCCTTGGCGGTGGCAATGAGTCTGGTTTAATTTAAATAATGTGCCTCTACAGTTTCATGCAAATTTGCAGCCAGACTAAACAGTGGCCCAAAAGACCGTGGTGTGTGCTGTTTTGCATGTCAAGTGCTTTTGCCCGCTTCAACGTAGAATCTGTTTAATCTGTCATTAATCCAGCACAAACTGGAGGGAGGCCTCTTGGCACTGGGCCAGTTCCAGCATGCACTGGACGAGCTGCTGGCGTGGATGAGCCACACCGAGGAGCTGCTGGATGAGCAGAGGAAGGCCGGAGGAGACCCCAAAGCCATCGAGATCGAACTCGCCAAACACCACGTACGACAAAACCACCTCCTCACCTCGTGTTTTTTCTTAACGGGCAGTTTCAGTTAACAACCAGGGGATAAGCAAAGCATCAGCATCAGGAGTAAATGTGTGCTCGCCAAACTTGACTGTACGTTTCATTTAATCCATGGAAATCTAAGAAAAAGGCTTTTACTAAATACTTTATTCCAACATGATCTTTTACTCAAATGTAAGAACTGATCCAGATGAATCATGTCTGTTTTAAAATATTTGCGACAGAAACCAGCGGATTTAATTTAGTCCTCAGATCCATCCAGCCAACATCTCTCACTTTCTGGCTGCTTTCTCTCCACAGGTTCTCCAGATTGACATGTTGGCTCACAAATCGACAGTCGAGGCGGTGAACAAAGCCGGTAACGATCTGGTGGAGTCCACCGCAGGCGAGGAGGCCTCTGGTCTGCAGACCAAACTGGAGAACCTGAACCAGAGGTGGAAAGCCATCCAGGAGAAGACGAAGCAGAGGAAGCAGCAGCTGGAGAGCGCTTTGCTTCAGGTATGAAGAATTTAATAAGCCCAGACTTCATTTGTCATTGTTTCATCGTTTAATAAGCTGTGGTTGAATCCTTTCTCCCAGGGGAAGCAAGAGTCATAGGGCATTTTTTAAGGAGTATTCCTATCTCTCCTCCGCCTCCTCCTCATTCCTGTTTGCATCCTGCGGAGTTTCTATTCACAACTCTGACATTTAGAGAGCTGCTGGGATGTGAGGGAGGACACGAGGAGCAGAAATATCCCCTGGGTTTTTTATAGATTGGGATGTTTATAAGTAATAAGTTCCAAAAATTCTGTTTAACTGACAACTTCAGTTCAATTCTTAGTTTTTACAGTTAATTTCAAATGTTTGATTATTTTTGTAATGTTTATTAACATTCACTGTTTTCCTTCTTCTGCTAAATACCACAGGTTTGATGGCTAAATGAATCTGAGGAATTAATATCTCAGACATCCGTCTCTCTGGGCCGTGGGTTCCCAACAATGACTGTGTGTGACACCTTTTGTCCTGACTCAGGTTGTATTGTGTTGTAGGCCCAAGGTTTCCATGGTGAGATAGAAGATATGCAGCAATGGCTGAAAGACACAGAACGTCAGCTGTTGGCATCAAAGGCTGTGGGAGGCTTACCAGACACGGCCCGGGAGCAGCTTAACGCCCATCTGGTATGTGTTTAAACAATATGAAAGGCCGCATGCAGATGGCGGGGCTTGTAAGAGACGACCGTGTCTTTTCTGTGTTTTTATCCCGAGTGTGAAAATTCAATGACACTGCAAAATACACTACATGCAGCTCCCCCGGCGGAAGGTTACAAAAAAGCTTTTTAAAAGTGTTTCTAATTGATTCAGGCCTGTCTGACTATAATTAATTTAAGAATCTTTCCCCTCTTTGTCCTTTCACTCTAAAGTAAAGACATTTTTCCTAAAGAAGCACCAGCGCTGGTATTTAATGGAACCAAAAGAAAGAGGGATTACTTAAATGCAATCACTTTTATCAAATTAGTAACTTTATACTGTTTAAATGTTTGTTGGAACATGCCGCCGGGAGTCTCTGTGAGCCTCGCTGTTCATTCCTTCACCTTTTTTGGACTGGATTTGAACAAAACTTGGGCAAAGTCATCACTCGCCATTTGTACGCTGTAAAGCCCGAAAGTAAAAGTCAGAGCTGTAATTTAGTCTGTTTGGCGAAATCATCACTCACTCGCTCCATGTCATTGTTTGGGGTCTTTTCTTGCAGGAGTTGTGTTCTGCCTTGGAGGCGAAGGAGGAGCTGTATGAGGAGCTGCAGACCAAGGGTCAGCAGCTGCTCACGCTGGCGCCTGAGGGTCCCGACAGTAACACGGAGCAGGACCTCGCCAACCTGAAGGGGAAGTGGGAGGCGGTGCAGGGGAAGGTCGCAGAGAGAAAGGTATGGAGGCACGACTCGAGATCCAGGCCCCAGTGAGGGATCGCTGACACGCACTTGAGCCATGACTGTGTAGCTGAAAGCCTCTAATCCCCGTGCTGGTAATGAGCGGTGTAAAGATGGAGCGTTGGCATGGACACACACACAGGATGTGGTCACGCTGTAGATCACAGCTGTCTGACAGTGGGTGGGACAACTGTGGTCTTGTCTCATATGTTGACAAGTGCATACAATAAATAGTGGAGGTCAGAATATCTGAGCCAAAGTAAAGGCTAATCTTTCACCGTGTTGTTCTTCTTGACATCTTAATTATATTTGATACCGATTGGAACAATATTTTCTCATTTTTGTCGCCACAATAAATAAACATCAACATAATCTCCCCCCTTTACTGCTCTCGCTCCACATATGGAGCTCCCTGTTCTGGTTGCCTGAAGCTTTGGCTGTAACACTTCGCTTTCGCTTCCTATTTACTTTGGTCCTGTTCCCGGGAATGTCAATTCGGCTAAAGCTTGGAGCTGCGCGGAGTTGCAGCTGCTGGCCGATCTCTCCATCTGCAGCAACGTGACACTTCTGTAGTGCACACTCACACACGGAGCATTCGGATAATAAATTACCTAAACCCGTGATTCCATTTTTAGCAAGACTCTCAACATGACCCTGCAATATGTGAGGGAGAAGCATTAGTAATGTCATTAATATGGCGTTTACTGTCATGGGATGAGCCTGTGCCCGCGGCCCCGGCTGCAGCAAACGGATGTTTTTCAGGAGTGGACGTTTCTCTCATTGGATTAAAAGCTCATCACTCCATTTCTGTTTCAGCCTCTCTAGAGATGTTGGCTTCCTCTGACGCGTAATTGTTTATTTTTAACCTTTTTTCATCAAATGTTGTAGCAACCAGCCGGTTTGTTGTCAGTGTTGTGTAGCAGTGAGCAAACTCCGAGAGAGCACATACCTCTGCCAAGGCCCAACAATCCCCTTATTAAACCACATTTAAATTCACGTGAGTCGGATTTTCATTAAGATCTGCTCCAAATTGTAAACACTCATAAATATCCCCTAAACATGTCAGATTATTTTCTCTCATCAATATCCATTAAATTCTCAGGGAAATCAACAAAAACTTCACAAATTGCAATGTTAAAGAAAGTAAAATAAATGTTCCTGGATTGTTTGACTGGCACTGTCTCCTCGTGGAAATCCATCTAGTAGATTTTGTGTAATCCTGCTGACTAACAGACATACAAACACGGATAAAACCATAACCACCGTGGCTGTTTAGAGAGGAACTACGTTGACCCCGATGATATGTGTCTTCAGGTTAAACTGGAAGAGGCCTTGACTCTGGCCACCGAGTTCCACAACTCTCTGCAGGATTTCATCAACTGGCTGACCCAAGCGGAGCAGACTCTCAACACAGTTTCCCCCGCCTCCCTCATTCTGGACACCATCATGTTTCAGATTGATGAGCATAAGGTAATGTTTGCACAGGGAGGAGGATCGATGACGCAAAAAAATAAATGCTGATGATTCATTTTTTTATGTTTGAACATGATTTGTTTATCTAATAGTTGGAAAAAGGCAGGTGTTCAGCTGCCAAGTTGAAACATTTGCATCCAACTTTGGTTTTATTGAGCTGCTACGATGATTTGTAATTTATTTAGTCAGTAAAAAGTTATAAATATTATATAACACATATAAAACGTGGGTTTATGTATATTAATTCATTCTGCTTTGCCATCAAGCCAGCAAATGACCGCATCTGGATCACTAGGCCATCAATCATATGATTTACATGAACTATGCTTTCAGATTCAAATCTCCCTTTACACCTGACCTAAGCCTTTCTGTGTGTGTGCAGATTTTTGTGACAGAGGTGAACTCCCACAGAGAACACATCATCGACCTGGACAAGACAGGCACACATCTGAAGTACTTCAGCCAGAAACAAGACGTGGTCCTGATCAAGAACCTGCTGCTGAGCGTGCAGGGCCGCTGGGAGAAGCTGGTGCAGAGGTCTGTGGAGCGAGGTCGGCTGCTGGACGACAGCAGGAAGAGGGCCAAGCAGGTACTGTTGTGTGCATATTTATTCTGGGGTTAGAGAAAGACATTGTTTCACTGCTCTCAGGACATTTGTGTTATCATTGGAAAGCTGTGGAAATATCATATTAAGGCAGTGTCATATTCTGTCTGCAGCTTACTACAGTGTTTTCATTAGCGTGGGGCCTCTTGTGTTCCTTGGGCCTGAAAATCTAATCATGGGAACATTAAACAGTGCTCCGCAATAAATCAAGTGAAATCATAGCTCTTTACACCGCGTTTGCTTCTTTATCCTCCGCTAGTTCCACGAAACTTGGAATAAACTGATGGAGTGGTTGGACGAATCTGAGAAGACTCTGGACTCCGAGGTGGAAATTGCCAACGATCCGGACAAAATCAAGACGCAGCTGACGCAGCACAAGGTGACGGAGCATCGCCTCAGCACAGTTTACTGGAGATGGAATGAGAGTTTAAAAAGACATGGACCTTTGACAGCATCTTCATCTTAGTTTCATTCCATTAACAGAAACAACTTCGAAATGAAAACCACGTTTTACAAGCCAGAATAAAGAGTCGGCTGTTTAATGAGGCATATATACGTTAATATAACAGTAAAATATTTTTTATAGGAATAACAGTATCTAGAGAATGCATTAGTGCGCATTTGTGTTACATACCATGATGGTCTCTGTTGTTTTCTCTGTGCTGGTATGTAGGGAGATTGTGCTAATCCTGTCATAATCCTGGGAAGGCCCAAATGTATTAGGGGGTGACCTTGCTTTTGGATACTTTTAATCTCTGTGGAGCAGTGGCTGTTGAGTTTTGACCCCCTTTTTGTTTCCCTGATAGAACACTGCCTTCTTAGTCACTAAACACACACACACACACACACACACACACACACACACACACACACACACACACCACGCACACAAAGAGATTAGGATGATGTCTGACATGCCGACAGTCGTAAGAAGAAAATCCCTTGAGAAGGTTTACTGTAACCGTGCACATTCAGTGAACATAACTATTGTCAGCTTGCATTTTTCTACATACAGTAAAATTACATGGGATATGCTGACATTGTTTTTTTGTGTTTTTCACACAGGACTTCCAGAAAGCCCTGGGCAGCAAACACTCTGTGTGCGACACCACCACTCGCACAGGACGGGCCCTGAAGGACAAGACCTCTCTTCAGGATGACAACCAGAAGCTGGACGACATGCTCTGTGAACTGAGGGACAAATGGGACACTGTCTGCGGCAAGTCTATAGAAAGGTACTGATTGATTTCTTTCAGTAGTTTATCCCACCAACTTCCAGTCAGGACTATTTGCAGTATTTCTAAATAACTCCTTGTTCACTGTGGATGATTTGTTCTCTCCTGCAGACAGAACAAGCTGGAAGAGGCCCTCCTGTTCTCTGGCCAGTTTAAAGACGCTCTCCAGGCTCTCATCGACTGGCTGTACAGAGTGGAACCTCAGCTGGCTGAGGACCAGCCCGTACACGGAGACATAGACCTGGTTCTCAACCTCATAGACAACCACAAGGTAGAAGATAACACCACAGAAAGGAACGACCCACTTCTGCCAGTGGATTACTATTCTTTTACTGGTCATTGCTGCTGTAACACTGCCTTTTAAACCACATTTGAATCAAACTACAAAAGTGATAGCATTGTGTTTCCTTTCTATTGAGAGTGACTGTTGTTGAAAGTTTTCTGGCCAGCAAGGATGTCCAGGACTATGTGCTATTTTGATTTCTGTGTTATTATTAAGTTAATGAGAACTAGAATGGTACTCAGAGGATCTGCCAGAGCCCAACAGTCCACATTAATTAAATCAAGCCGTATTAAATTGCAAACACTCGAAGATATCCGTCCCCTAAAGATGCCTGATTTCTTTTCTTCTGGGAAATTTGTGAAACTTGCAACTTTCATCTTCAATCTGTTTAATTGTTTTTGTGTAATCCTGCTGACAAAGAGCTCTAACTCGTTTTATCCATCTCTCTTTTTTTTATCTCTCCATTGAAATTATAATTAGCAGAAATATGCCTGACCTGGAACAAATTTGTCGTGTTTATTGCAAATACATTTCAGACTAAAGTGACATAGACTTTTGACACATGTTAACATCATTTCCAAATCATTTGGCTAACTTTTGTCATCACATTTCAGCTTTTTGTGCGTGGCCTTATGTTTCCTGACTGGTTCTGTTACTGGTTGTCCTCTGCAGGTTTTCCAGAAAGAGCTGGGGAAGAGGACAGTGAGTGTCCAGGCCCTGAAACGTTCAGCCAGGGACCTGGTCGAGAGCAGCCACGATGACTCGTCCTGGGTCAAAGTGCAGATGCAGGAGCTGAGCATCCGCTGGGAGACGGTGTGCAACCTCTCGGTGTCCAAACAAGTCCGGCTGGAGCAGTCCCTGTGTCAGGTACTGCCGAGCCCCTGCAGCTGGAATACAGGATGTGGAATCAATGAGTCTGACATGATCTGTGTTTCCTTTCTGCAGGCTGAGGAGTTTCATTCAACTGTTCACATCCTGCTGGAGTGGCTCGCTGAAGCAGAGCAGAGTTTGCGTTTCCATGGCAGCCTGCCTGATGATGAGGAGGCTCTGCGGGTTCTTATCGAACAGCACAAGGTAAGAAATGCCAATACTTAATGCCGATATACATATATACTTATATTGTTTTTACCTTGAGCAAAACTTTAGGTTTATAGTTCTCTAAAGTTAAAAAAATAATTGTCGAAAACTGATTCCAAAGCTCTTTTCTTTCCTTTTTCAATTTTTAAGGAGTTCATGAAGAAACAGGAGGAAAAGCGAGTGGCTCTGAACAAAGCAACCAGTATGGGGGAGGCCATTCTGACCATCTGCCACCCAGACTCCATCACAACCATCAAACACTGGAACACCATCATTAAAGCCCGGTTTGAAGAGGTCAGTTCACAGCTGCGTGTCCGCACACATGCCTTTCTGCACCGTCACAGCCACAGGTATCACAAAGCACAATTATACCATTTAGATGATGTAAGCTACACCAAGGAAGACTCACTTCCCTTGTTGCACAAATCACTAAATATAAAAGATAGTTATACTCTCCTTATTGTGCTGATTTGGATTTGATAGTAAGTTACACAAAAATTGTTACTTTTAAAGGTTCAGTGTGTAGAATTTAGTGACATCTAGTGGTGAAGTTGCATGTTGCAGCTGAATTCCCCTCACCTTACCCTCCACTTACCAACATGAAAGAGAACCTGTGGGAGCTGTCCTAAAAACTCAAAAGGTGTTTAGCTTGTCTGGTCTGGGCTGCTGTTAAAAACATGGAGGCCTCCGTAGAGAGGACTCGCTCCTGATGTAAATATAAAGTCATTAAATATAAAGGGCCAATTCTAAGGTAAAGAAAACAACAATTTGTACAATTTAGGTGATTACACACTAGTAAAACATCACTTAAGTTATTTTATATTCAATTTCTGCCGATAGATCCCTTTCGTCCAAATCTTACACTACAGACTTTTAAAATAGCTTTTTTTACAGCATGTAAATACTAAGTTTGCTGGGTGCAGTTAACAGACACTGACATAACTTCTGAGGTTTAACATAAACTTTTTGCCATGTGTATTGACGGTGTGATTACTTCTTTGTGTCGTTATTGTAACGTGTGTAATGTTGCGGTTCCAGGTGCAGGCGTGGGCTCGGCAGCACCAGCAGCGACTGGCCACGGCCCTCACCGAGATGCAAACCACGCAGGAGCTGCTGGAGAACCTGCTGACCTGGCTGCAGTGGGCTGAGACCAACCTCAACGACAAGGACAAGGAGCTTCTGCCGCAGGAGCTAGAAGAGGTCAAAGGCCTCATTGCAGAACATCAGGTAAAATCTTTAGCCTTAAAAATCCATTCAAACCAGTTTATGGAACCTGGCGTTCTATAATTAAAATTGCTGACAATACCCTCAGAGTTCATGAGGACAACTGTGTGTTTTTCCTGCAGGCATTCATGGAGGAAATGACCAGGAAGCAACCAGATGTTGACAAAATCACCAAGACACACAAAAGGAAGGCTGCTGTGGAGACCCAAATCCAGTCTCAGATCCCTGTGCTGGAGAAAGGAAGACCTGGAAGTATGTATCCCACTAACAACCCCTCATAGAGCACGACCTGGGCCATCTGGCCGAGTGTTGAGTCACTGCACTGACACAACATCCTCTCGTTCTCCCAGCACCTGGCATGATGTCATTACAAATCTATGCCCTCTGGTTCCATGGTGAGGTCACACTCCTCATGAATGTGTTTGTCTTTCACCTGCAGGAAAACGTTCTCCCACACAAGCCATGTATGCGTCAGCGACACAAGCTCCCATTGAAACCAAGAACCCCCGGGTCAACCTGCTGGTCACTAAGTGGCAGCACGTTTGGCTGCTGGCTCTGGACAGAAGGAGGAAACTCAATGACGCGTTGGACAGACTGGAGGAGGTAATCCAACACTCAGTTCTGCTCTCAGGTGTATCCCATAACAGATCAGTGCTCCTCTGGTCGTTCATGTCACTATAATATATTTACGTCTTTCTTTGCAGTTGAAGGAATTTGCCAACTTTGACTTTGATGTGTGGCGGAAGCGCTACATGCGCTGGATGAACCATAAGAAGTCTCGCGTCATGGACTTCTTCCGCCGCATCGACAAAGATCAGGACGGCAAAGTGACGCGGCAGGAGTTCATAGAGGGCATCCTCTCCTCCAGTAAGTGTCCAACACACAAAGTCAGAACTGAACAGCCAGAAAAATGCTCATGTTGAAACATTTAACGTCTCTTCAACAGAATTCCCCACCAGTCGTCTGGAGATGAGCGCCGTGGCAGACATCTTTGACAGGGACGGCGACGGCTACATTGATTACTATGAGTTCGTGGCGGCGCTTCATCCCAACAAAGAAGCTTACAAACCACTAACAGACGCAGACAAAATTGAAGATGAGGTAACATGAACTCTCGTAACATGAACTCTGGTGATTTCAATTTCTCAGGTTTTTAGAATCATGGCTCAATGAAATGTTTAAACATTTGCAGGTTACACGGCAAGTGGCAAAATGCAAATGTCCAAAACGATTCCAAGTGGAGCAGATCGGTGCCAACAAATACCGGGTAAGCTGATTATTTTGAGCTGTTGAGCTTACATCATTCATTTTTTTAAGCAAATACACACTTTGTCATGATTATGAAATGTTTTAAAACTGAACTTATTTTCATTGGAGCTTCTTTGTGAAGGTAAGCATTAAATACAGTGAAGAATGTGTCAACAAAACACTAACTTTTCCATATTTGTTATTGTTTTTCACATCTCCAGTTCTACCTTGGAAACCAGGTACATATGAACTTCCTCTTCTGCTCCAATCTCTCTGCTCGGTGCCTTATCAAGCTTTACGCTTTTCTTCATTTACCATTTATACTCTCCAAGTACCTCTGACCAGTTTCCTGGCTGATGTTGTACAGACTGGAACTCAGAAGTACAAATCCCAAAATCCCAAAATGGCCTAAGATGTGTAATCTGTCCAATGATTTATGGTGTAGTAGTTGAATATGTGATAAGATTTTTAAAGACTAAAGGCACAGGTGTGTTTTAATTTCTTTCATATTACGACATTATTGTTTGTTTTGCTGAAAAATGGTGAAGTAAATGTTTAAATAGAAATGGTTATATCTGCTTTTGAGTTTCATTTGCGTGCTAATATCATTTCAGCCTATGTTTTTCTTTTATTGGTCCACGGGCATATATTCATCTGCTGGGCATTTTGAACAATAATGCTTTCTGTGTGCTTGCCTCTGGTGCTGCAGTATCATGGGAATGATTTAGCACAACATTGGCTGACACACTCTTATTTGCATCTGACTCAGTTTATACATTTATCTGATTTATATTTAATGATTTCACTGAGTACTTTTTACCTACTGAGTTTATATTATGTGTCTTGACAGATTGCATGTTGCGATGTAAAGTTCATGATATGGGTCCATGTGCCTCATGCTTTCTGAAGCTTGATGTCAGTGAGAGGGGGATAAGGGCATTGGTGTTGCTTTGTTGACTAGTTTGTGTTGATGTGTCACACCACACTGAATTGAAATCATTCTCTTGACAGTTTGGTCTGGTTCACTGCTTACATGACTCCTTAATCGGCGATGAGACAATAGCAAACAGGGAAAATCAAAATCTTACCCCCCACCTGAACGTTGCAGTTTTGGAAAGCTGTATCCTGGTAAATGGTTATTCTTCAGATATTTCTTGTATCCCCCCCCCCTGCTCAAAATCATCATCACCTTTATTGTATCTGATCACTAAAATCACCAGTGGCATTAAATCATTACAGTTATCATACAAGTGCAAGATACTTATCACTATGAGAGATACCATAATGCAATAGGTCTTTAGTGAAGGATCATCAGTGTTTGGTCATGTCTGCTTGTCACACCGTGGTGGATTAGACGGAAGGGATTCGAACCATATACCTCATGTTGTGTCATCGGAGCTGTAGCTGCATCGGTCGTGCATCTGAGTCGTATTTGTAGAAAAGTGCAACAACGCAGTGCTGGATTGCAGGAGTTTGCTGTTTGTGCGTTTGATCATGACGTGAAACTGTTTGTTTTTTTTGGCAGAAAGCATGTGGCTGTGTAATTGTGTGGATTTGTGTGTGTTTGTGTGTTTGTGCTGATGCTCGCGGTCACATCCAACTGGCTGATTCTGCCTTGCGTCACCTCCCTCAGCTTGAACCATGCTCATCCATAACATGCTCATCATTCTTGTTGTCTGGTGTCTGTTAAAAGATGAAGGTAGATTATTGTACACTAGTGCCTCCTGGTGGTAGAATAATGTGCCTTCAGTTAATGTTTTTTTTCACAGTTTAACCTGCATTAATGGCAGAAAAATGAAACCATACACTGACGCCAAAAATACAAATAAGCAAAACATACACAAATAATAACATTGCATATGAATCAATAAATCCTTACTAGGATTTACTTTGATTATACATATGCCAATGTTTGTTAATAACATTGACATAAATCATTGAGGCTCGACATTAAATGATTACAAAGGTTTGGTATGAGATGACAAAATCATACATTTTAGCATAAACTCATTTAATATTAATGAACTCACATAGGTTAGAAATTTTGAATTGATCAATTTGAATACCACACAGTACACCAGCACACACTGATAGAAGAAATCAGTTGGATTGACCTTTGTGTAATTTGTGTCTTTGAGAATGACAACTTAAAATTGTTGTGCTGTGGTAAAATACTGTTTGTGTAAACCTGTGCAACACGGAAAGGAAATCACAAGTGAACAGCAAACCTCTTTGATGGATTAAAACATTTTGCCCACTAATGAAATATTATTGGTAAAAGCTGTTAAATTCCTCACAACATGATTATAAACTAAATCACTGAAATCAGTTTGATTCCACGCACCACTCTGGTTTCCAGTGTTGCACAGCTCGTAGCCTGCAGTGAGAGAGTTCCCATCACAGCTCAGTGTTTTCACATGTCCCCTCTCTGTTTTTCTTCAACCCCCCCATCCCCCGACACAGTTCGGAGATTCTCAGCAGCTTCGCCTGGTGCGCATTCTACGCAGCACTGTGATGGTGCGGGTGGGCGGCGGCTGGATGGCCCTGGACGAGTTCCTGGTGAAGAACGACCCCTGTCGAGGTGAGTTCAAAGGTTAACCACAGGAAGTCACAAGGAGGCGCTGCCTTCTCAGAACTCTACCTCTGTGTTAATGTATGTTTTCTCTGTTAGTGTGCTCTGTAATGTTTGGCCTTTAAAAGAAAATACATTGAAGGGGTTATTTAAGTTTGATTCATTAATCAAATATTTTTAGCACTTTACAAAGCTGAGATCTCTATCATCCTATATTATTATTATTATTATTATCATTATTGATATTTTAGAAGGATCGTTTTGTAATTAAATGAAATAAAATACTATTTTTCAGATTATTACTTTAAATTAGCTAATCATAATAAAGACAATAGTACTTTCTCAGTGTCAACAAATGCGTTGAGTGTATCTCTTTTTAAATATATGTACAATTTACCACTGACTTTCTTTCCTTTCTCTTTTCTTGTTGGTCAATCGTTGTAATATTACAGGACAGTCAGGTTGTTTACTTTTTAAAGGAAAAAAAAACAATTGAGTTTTTGAATTGAGTTAACAGTTAACTACATACTGTATCTACAACATAACCTCTATGTGTTTGTTTCTTCTATCTTCTGTATTAATTATCAATTTCCTTTTTCCCCCTGCGTAACCGTCCTCCTGCTGAACATGAAATCATTTCTTCTAGTTCATCACCACGGGAGCAAAATGTTGCGCTCAGAGTCAAACTCCTCAATTACTCAGTCTCCTATAGGTTGGCAAATCTCACACTTTTTCTCCCTGCTCCATGAACCCACCAGTGGTATGTGTGTCTGCACATCCGAGCGTGTGCTGCTTGTGTTGGTCCTGGTGTGCACTAGCGTAGCTGTGTGCGAGCGCTCGCCGTGAATGAATGTCACTCTCATACCGAGAACCAGCTCCACTCACGACCCCACCACCAACCGTCACTCATCTCCGGCTGGTTTTCATGCATGCAGTTGTTTGTGTGCATCACAACACCGGTTATCACTTTCTCAAAGGGGCTTTATTGTTCACTCTCTCAGCCTTTCTGAGCTTCTTTTGCAGTTTTCAGGTTTGCTTGACAATCAGACAAACAAAGCTTTTGTAAACAATAGAGATGCTGACCTACAAGGGTTTAACATTGGCTTGAACATTGAAGGGGTTGAGGTCTCTCCCAATTTCAGCAACATTTTAGCCCAGTGTCACTGATTGAAATGCAGTGGTCAGTGAAAATAGATTTTCTTTAATCGTGCTGCAAATTAAATTGAAACAAGTCAATCAACTTCTCTAACAGTTAATTTTCTTATATTCAACATAATGGTTTCATAATTGAAGGAGTTGTATAGTGGATTTGGATTATTTGCACAGTTACAACCCCCTTACACTAAGCCCAAGTGTACCTGATGATTTAATCTATCAAAATAAAACTACCTAGCATCTCGTCTTCGTACAACACACAGTGAATGGTATTATTTGCAGTGTTTACTTTGTTTGCTTTGAACACAACTTGTGCAAAGTCTGTTTGGTTTCTTCTTTGTAGTTTATGTAGTGTTGTTTTATAATTCTTCTGATTTGGGCAGTTGTGGTTTTGAGAGTGTGTCGAGAAATTTTGATTGATATACATTTCTTTCTGCTGCTCGATCAGCAGACAAAGACGAAGCCTTTTGCTGGTTAAGAAACGAAATAGTTCATTCCACTTCTGTTGCAGCGGTAGCCCGGCTTCTGTTCGGCAGTATGGATGAGATGTGAAACTGCATGAGTCATGTGTTTTCATTGTGTTTGAATCCAAACTTTTTATTTAAATTCTGTTTAAATATTCAGTTTTATTTAAAAACTGACTGTCACATCATTTTAACACTTTATTTAACAGGATCTGTATTTTCCTAATAATTTCCCAAAAATGTATTCAGGCTGTCCCTGAAAATGATGTGGAGGTACTTAAATAGAGAGACAACGAAATGTGAAAGCAAACAAGCAGCCTATTCAACAGTTACAAAAAAAAAAAAGTCTTAAATTAATAATGAAGTAACATTTGCTTGGGTTTTAATGGAGCACCTCTTTCCAGGAAACTTCTATTTTTCCATAATCGGAACCATAAGTCCCTTTTACCTCAAGGAAATTTACAATGACACTTCTGGGAAATTATCAGGAACCTAAAGTAGAAAATAAAGTGTTAAATCACCTCATCATCATCACAAAAGTACTAATACAAATTCTGATATTTGTATGTATGCAACACGGCTCATCTGGAGTGTGCTTTTGCAGCTAAGGGCAGGACCAACCTAGAGCTGCGAGAGAAGTTCATCCTCCCAGAAGGCACCACCCAGGTGATGGCCAGCTTCCGCTACCGGGGCCGGAGATCTCGGCCGTCGTCCAGAGGAGCTTCTCCCAACAGATCCACCTCCAGTCAGAGCTGTCCGGTCCCGTCACACACCGTGGTGACCAGCACGCCCAAGGTGAGAGGGTCCACTGTGTCCCACTGTACGCTGATCATCACCCTGCTATGATTTGGCTCATTCATCTGCCTTAGTTCACTTTGTTTTGTGTTATTCGATCACTTTTTCTGTGCATTTATTTTTCTGTGTTTCTTCCATCTAGTTTTTCTTGTAGTTTTTAATTTTGTTCAATCCATATCTGTGGTTTTTTGATTTGCCATTGTCTCCCAGACTCCCCAACACATAACCCGCAATTATGATAAGCCCTGGCTCACAAACAGCAAACCCTCCACTCCTCTTAAATCATCAGACTCCTTTGAGAGCCAAGGTTCATCCTCAGAGGTATAGTCACATACAAGACTGTGAGACCCAACTGAAATCGACTTTATATACAGTATATATTTAATAACAACAACAATACAAATATGTAACCCGAAATATTCCACATTTTTAAGATTTGGAAGAAGATTTTGAGTTTTAGAAAACCTTCAACACATTTTACATAGAAAGTATGTCGATGTGATTTCAGTTGGGTCTATAAACTTTAATGTTTTTGATTCTTGATGGGCTGAATATTTATTTCTTGCCTGTCAAAAATATCTACCTAGTTTCAATGCTGCTACGTTTGAACAACTTCATTTTAAATCTGTGCATGTGTTATTGTTTAATGCTTTATTAATTCTACAGGGTTAACATATTCATATACTAACCGCTTCTTGAAAAAAATCATTGCAGCATTTTGAAAGGATTCCTCACAAAATTTTAAACTAACTCAATAATAATATGGTGTTGTGGGTGCACAGTTCCCTGCAAAGTATTACCAGTTAAAGTAATTCAAGTTATGTGTATTTTCAGGTTACACCAGTGCAAGGCAGCAAATTACGTCTGCCTGGGTACTTGTCAGGTAAAGGGTTCCAGTGCGGTGAGGAGGGAACCCTGATCAGCGCTGCTGTACTCAAAGCTCGAACACAGACATTAGGTGGTGAGTAGAGAGCAACTGCAGAAACTGTTTTTTATTATATTCAGAGGGAAAAGTGTTTTTGTCTGTTGTGTGGTACAAAGCTGCGGCTCATTCAAAGTGTTTGTATGGAAGATGATTGAAGGAAGAGACACAATGGAGCTGCAAACATCCTTTTTATGTTTGAGTTAAGGAAATACATACCAGTGTGAGCTTCAAAGTAAAATTTAAACATGCTGTTTGCTTTTCCACGACGTCCCTCTTTATTCACCAAGGCGTTTCAGCTATAAAGCCTTCAACAGGGTTGTGTGTAGCGATCTGGCCAGTTTCTTTCAGTTTTTTACTGCAAGGATGTCAGCGATATATCACCACCCACTTTTACATTATATATATACAGCTTATCCTGTGAGGGTCGCATGGGGGCTGGAGCCAATTCGCCAGCACTGGGCGAGAAAATTGCCATAGAAATTTAATCATAATCATCATTAAAAAGCAAATTTACTAAGTATTATTACTCTAACTTAACACAAAAGTTACAGATAATTTAATTTACCATGTACAAGACATAGTAACACTTCTACCATCTTTGCAGAAGAAAATATAATTCCATCTTAATTCCATCTTAATTCCATCTACCAATGTGAGAATAAAACTTAAAATATTCTGTATTCAACCTAATCTTTCTAAAGAAACAGGTCGACCAGTATCATCTTGACCTTTCTGCTTTTATGAATGAGCGCAAAAGTTATTGTAGGTTTAAAGATGCTTGTCGTCATGGTGAACTGTTAATGCTGTGGCACTGGTTTCTATGAGCTCATTCAGGAGCGGTTCAGAGGACCTGGGGGACCACACATCGAACCACACCTCAACAATTAGTCAGCTTTTGGCTGAGAGCTATTGGCATGATGCCTTGTTTTGGGGGGGTTCTCGACCATAGTGTTATTGCAGTCTCCTGTACATTCTCAATCATAATATTTAAGAGGATTCTTATAAAATTGTCATTGCTGTGGACTAATAATCAGCCAATACTGGAGGCCCCTCACACAGCTCGGGCCCCAGGCAATTGTCTGCTTGGCCTACACTGTTTCCAAACTTGTTGGCTCATTCTTAGTAGTTTTTACATTTTTTATTTAGTAGTTTTCTAATTTTCGTTCTTGATTTTGTGTTTTCCAGAAAGGAAAAATTCCAGCCGACCTGGAAGTAAAGCTGGGAGCAGAGGGAGCAGCCGCAGAGGCAGTGACGCCTCAGACTTCGACATCTCAGACATCCAGTCTGTGTGTTCAGATGTGTCTGAGACGGCCGGCGAGTCTACCAGAAGGACGCCGCGCTCGGCCTCCCGCCAGCGAGGAGGAAAACCCTCCAAGATCCCCACTCCTCAAAGAAAATCCACTCCCACAAGCAAACTGGCCAAGGGATCCAAGCGATAGTCGGTGGCCTTGTAAACAAACTAAACCAGGAACTAGTTGCACCCTAGAAACAAAACGGACACTGGACATATCTAACTTAAAAGACTGCAAATGTGTTGAGTGTTATTTAAATTGTTGCAAAGATGTAAAATATTCTGTTAAAACGCAATATGGTTTAATTTTATGTGAGAATGGAATGTCAATGGCCTTGTGTATTTGTTTTTAATGTATTTTATTTTCTGTGAAAAGAAATGTCAAATTGTTTTTATTGTATTTTATTTTATTGATAAAAGTAAACCTGTAGAGGTTTGATGATCACTAGAAAACCTGGGTATGACTACGTTGTACTGTTAACTAACATTTCTACACACTAATGAAGGACAACAGGCAGGATAGCGCTGAGAGTTACTGAATGTACTGTAATGTATGTATGCTGATGATCGGAGAAGATGGTGCATTGTGGTACCATGTGAGGCACTGCAATTATCTATTTAAGTGCTATGATATACTGCCAACATGCATTTAAAGGGCAATGCAATATACTACAATAAACCCCTGTAAGCACTGCAGAAACCTTTGAAAAACACTATTTAAAAAAAAAAGTAGCAGAAACCTCGTAATCATGAAGCTTTCCAGTCCTGTTTGATTGTCGGCCGCTGCACTCCCTGTTCTGTCCTATCCCATCGCAGCCTTGTGTGCATTGACGAGGGGCGGCTCTGTGTAGACGTTGTCGTGAGCAGCCATGTCAATGTATGGTTCATTTCGGTAGAGCTGAAATTGTTACTGTAACATTACTTTGTAATAAACCTGCTTGCAGAAAGCCACCAGAGCCTGGTGTGACCCACAGAATCCTCTGCGCTTCGTTGGTTTTAACAGTGTTTGTCTGTCAGTATCTCTTGGATGATCACTGTAGTGTAGATGGATCATTGCATCTCCACTCCTTCTCACTCTCCAGGAATAAAGCCATGAATGCTGACATCTTGCACAGCTGGAGCCAGAGTCTGCACAGTAGCAATCGGGATGAGGTCCCTCTGATGCAGGGACTTGACCAATCGTGAGTCAGACTCCGAAGTCAATAATTAAGCCCTTTTTTAACACCCTCAAATAACGAATGAAACCCAAACTTAACAAAAACAATCACTTAAACATACATCAGTGTGATAAGAATGGCCTGAACTGACAGAAACCATCTTTGAGAAAAGATTATTTGACTTTTCTTTGGTCTTTGTGGAGGTGGTGTTTATAACCTATACTGCAGTCAGCCACCAGGGGGAGATAGAGATGCTTTGGCTTCAATTTTGGGGAGCTGTCATGTCATCCGTCTTCATGTAGGGTCTAACAGCCGTGACATTAACAACCATTCCAGGTTTCTAGAGGATGAGTCCACTGACTTATCTTCCAGGGCAGAAAAATATTCACATCGTAGCTTGGCACAAAATTCTGTACATTCATGATTCTCAGAGGATGAAGCATATTATCCTTTAACGTTCAATTTTGCACCGTTTTTGTATCAGAATTTATTGTGAATGATAATGACAAACTAAAAACCTCACAACGTTCCAATCAGCCGCAGTTGTACTTTGTGTTTAGTGCTCGTTAGCAAGAGGATGGTAAACAGTAAACACCACAACGATAGCTTTGTTCTGTGAAAAGGTTTGCATGTTGATGTTAGCAAAGAGCTGCTCTGGGTGTAAACTCCACTCTTTCCTTCAGCTCGGTCTCTGTCCACAGCGTCTCTCTCTTTAGTTCTGCTCAAATCAAATGATTGAATGGACGGTAAAGGTCACCACACTGCTTCACACAGAAATTGGAACTGGGCCATCAGATCAGTGTATCTCTGAAAGAAACCAATCCAGCTGCACCAATTGTTTTGTGAATCACAATACTTAAAATACATGTTTTTGATTTTGACATATTTTATTTTAGCCTTGGCTATTAGCTTTAAAAGCCTTCATCGACTTTAGACAAAACGTCTCTGTGGCCCAGCAGTTGTGGCTGAGCTGGCAGGTGTGATTTAGTCTGGGAGGAATGTTTGCAGAGCATCTTGTGTTTAGTTGTGACATACTACATCTTTCGCTCAGTGAGACTGCTGATTGTAAAAAAAAGTCTATAATGAACACACACTAAAACTGTTTTTTGTAACTATAACTATTTTATTGTCCGCTACACTGGACAAAACTTAAAAGTCTTATATTCCTCGATATTTGTGGTATTGTCTCCTTGTGAGCCTCAATAAGGCCTCAGCTGTGTTCACTTCATTCGCCTCCTATGACGACTCAGTTTTCTGGACAGTGACTGTACGTAACTGGCCTATGAGAGGAGACAGATCCCCTGGGGACCAAAGGTGGAGTGGAGCTCAGGGGCCAAGTTCCTGTGAGAACCAGAGCTTCTAGTTTGAATGGTCCTCCTGTTCAGCTCCAGCACTGGCCCAGGGATGGCACTTTAGAAAAGGAGATATCGCTTCACACCAGGAACTGGAAAAGATCCATCTGCACGAGCCCCATCATTCTCTTTTTCAAGAATATGTGAGTAGTGCTTGTATCTTCTGTCATTTGTCTTTCCTTTGTGAAATTAATTAAGGAAACAGAAATTGAATCTGGCCTTGTCAATGATGTCAGGTTACTGACAACAGAAGAAAAACTGATTAGTATCTGTGTTTAGTTTAAACTGGTGAAACTTGTTTGCACAGACGAAACAATTTAGTGGATACAACTGTATTGCTGTTGTATGAAGGTAAGATAATTGTATCAGATAAATTACAAATTCTAAATGTACTATAGCATTAAACATTTTTACAAGTTTCATTTTTAAAAACTTAAAAAGGGATATTTTCACTATCTTTGATGTGATTTCCAATATTACTATTATTTTATGTATTATTTGGTAATATTTGATTATTAAAATAACAAATATTGTATGCTCTCTCTTACTTTTACTCTTTCTAATTCTTAAATGTATGCATACAGCAGACAGTTTTGGAATATATTTGTGTGAGCTGTAATATTTAACTATTATATACTCATATATCAATGAGTCAGGTTTATTTAATCACTGATTTATGTGATTGCTGCCCTGCAGGCACTTGTAGCCCCTGACAGCCAAAATGAAAATGCCAGCCTACAAAGATTTGCTGGTGTTTGCTGCACTCTCTGTCTTCTTGGGATCGGCCCAGTGTCAAAAGTTGTCTAGTAAGTATCTACATTTCTTCATGCTCAATCGAGCACTGCAGCATATGTCCTGCAGCAGAGAGATGACACTAAGTCTGCATCATATCTCGTACAATAAGCTAATATGTGTTGCTGATATCTTTGTTTAGAAGACTTTGGGGATTCAGGGATATCTGTTTTTAGGTTGACTTATCATAAGCAATATATCCAAAACATATAAATCATTTTTAAGTGTTGCTTAAGTATTTTTTGTCTTGGTTGAATACTGTACTTCAGCCCCATGACCAGCAGATGTCAGTGTTTGTCAGGCCACAATGCATTATTTGTCCTCACAGCAGTCCGCACAGTGTCATATTTCCTTCTCTCAGCGCCTGTGTAGACACACGGGGTCATGCTGGGGTTAACCCCCCCCCCCCCAACCCCATAAATAAACCAGTTAGCACAACGTTTCTTTTTTAACATGAGGTGTCCTCCCAACAGATAAAGTTGTCTACCTGCAGAAATACTTTGCTATTGCTGGCCTGTTGACTGTTACACAAAAGGGTAACAAAATCTGTAATGAGACAAGACTGCAGGTTTCAGTCAAAGAGTTTTTTTCGACTCAAGTCTTAACACTGCAATCAGAGTCTTTCACCAGCAGACGGCACTTTTCAACCTCACAGGAAACACCACAGCCGTGCTGATCTCATTCTTACTGCAGCACAGAGCCTCCACTGTTTCAGATTCAGGCGCCAAATCCAACCATGCAAGAAAATAAACTTCCTCTACATGTTGATGGGCTTTAATAAATTACCTGTAAAGCGATGACACTGTTAAGGAGAATGAGTAACTATTTGAAAATCAATGATCTCAGTGGTGACACGATTTAGAGGAAGTTGATGCTGTTTCACTTTGATGTAACTAAGATTAACTAAGCTCTGTGTTTGTGCTGTGAGGCTTTGATCTGCTGGAGGAGTTTCGTGTGCCGGAGTCCAGAGGAGTGAGGAGGGTGGATGGCTCTCAACCGGAGGCGGTGGCGTACCGCATCAACCCCTCCATCCATCTACGCAGGACCATGAGGTAAAAGTACAAGACTCCATTAGCCTAGTCAATGATTAAAGGGGAACTGGCAATCGTATATTTGCTAAATTCCTGGACTTTAACTTCTCATCTGGCGACATTGAGGAATACGTGTAGTCTGTGTTATGTCAGATCACTGTGATGTCACCTTCAAACGGTCAGAGGTGAAACAGACTTGACACTTTTAACCTTTCAGAAACCGGTGCTAGGTTACTAATCATCGAGTAACTCAACACCAGCTTGAAAGCAGTGTGGATGTGCCTGTAATCCCACCACACAATGATGTCACATGGTCCTAAGAGACACCTGTGCAGCAGTGTAGCATGGTGAGCAGTCAAAGCCTGTAGGGAACATAAAGAAGGTTATTAGTGAGCTGATGCGCTACTCTGTCTCATATATGAGCTTTGGATTGGATTGGATTGGATTTAGAAAAGTTTTTTACTATGCTAGCAGCTTAGCTCTAAGGAAAGCAGTCTCCACATGTTGATCTGTCCACCTCTTTGGACCACACACTTACATATGTGTTTGGGTGTTAATTCATTCTAATGTTAACATTTAGCTGTAGCACTGTTGAGCCAATACAAATAAAGATGGATGACATGGCAGGTCCCTAAAAGTGAAGACAAAACATTGTGATCACCACCTGGTGACTGCAGTATAGGTCATACATCCAGCCTTTTCCACATTAGGAGGGGGCATGGAGAAAAGTGAAAAGTCAAGTCCATGTCAAATGTCATTTCAGGTACTTCACACGTCAAGTGTTTTCAGTTATTAGTTATTTGATGCTGGCATGACTGACAGCTGAGACTGACCTCGTGATTGGTTGAGAGCGTTTATCACCCGGACTTTGCTACCTCAGCTCAATCCTCCGATCGCTCCTGTAAAGACTCCAACTCCAAATGTTCAAGATGGCAGAATTTGTGCCTGTTCTGTTTTATCTTAATTCTGTACAGTGAGGGGAAGTGGGGACATGTCATCCATCTTTTTATACAGTCTATGGTTGTTTGCTTTGCAGAGCTGCTAGCATGTCTTTAGGTCAAACGGTTTTTCTTTGAACGCTCTTTGTCTGAAAATGAATGCAAGGTTTAGAGCCTTTAGTGCTTTGCTCATATTGAATAAACAGTTGTTCTGCATTTTCACAAAAAAGCTACAAACAAATGTAAGTATTGAATCAGTCCCAACTCATATGCTAATTGGGGATTTGAGCATTGAGTTAAAGTCCCTGTTTCAACTTATGCACATTCCTCTTCAATTAAACCCTCATGTTCCCACATAAGCCCTTAATTGTTGTTTTGTGAAAGAAAGCAGCCTCTGTATGATTTTATCCAGTGTCCTATAAACCCCACTCCTGTGCCTCAGTGACGTGTATCCAGATGGACTTCCCTCCGACTACTCCATCATTGCCACCTTTAAGGTGACCAATGACACTGCCAAGAGGAACTGGAACCTGTGGCAGGTCAGCGACCCTGAGGGGAGGGAGCAAGTGGGCCTGCGTTTCCAGGGCGACACCCGCTCTTTAGACTTCTTCTACACCAGCCCCCTCGGGAGCCAGATGCTGAGGACTTTCCATGGCGTGGAGAAACTGTTCGACGGAGAGTGGCACAAGTTGGCGCTGAGCGTGAAGGGCAGACAAGTGAAGCTGCTGATAGACTGTGAGGAGGTCAGTGTGGAGTCCATGGATGAGTCGAGGCCTGTCATCCGCCAGGGGTACACATCCATCGTGAAGCGAGCAGCAGGAGATCGCTCTTTGTCTGTACGTTAACACTTTGCATTTCTATATTTTCTGGTCTATATATAACTTCCCTTGGTCTTGGATTGCAACTTCAATTCGTCACATCATCTCCTCTGTTTTACCAGGTGGACCTACAGCAGATGGATGTGTCGTGTGACCCAGAGCAGCCTTACTCAGAGGGCTGCTGTGAGCTCTCCAGTGTGGTCAGTCACCTGGGACAAAACACCATTTCGCTCCCTCTGTTACAGACATCTCTGCAGTTTCAAATCCTAAATATCTCTTTACCTGTGCATGGCAGTGTGGAGGGTATGCAGAGATCGGTCTAACAGCTGGAAGAGCAGCTTGCAAATGTATGCACGGACAACCAGGCATTCAGGGACCTCCAGGGCCAAAGGTAAATGTACCTGCACAATGAAAATTGGCTGAATGTACTAGAAAGATAAGTTGAGTCTGTGTTGACGAATTTGTTTTTCTTCTGCAGGGTCATAGAGGTCTTCCAGGGAAGGCCGGAGACCAAGGAAGACAAGGAAACTGGGTAAATAAATGTCTTTGTGTCATGCAAATATCAAACCTCCTGTTCCACTGTGTTCACCCAGAGTGATCCTACCCCCTTCCTCATGATGGACAGCAAAGAATTAAACTGAATTGTGACATTGTAAAACTTGCATTTATGAGACAGCAGCAGTGAAGCTGTGGAAAATGGCATTAGACGTACAACTGAGACACAGCAGGATGGAAACGGATCTGGAAGCACAAGCGCATAGCGATAGTAAACACGGGGGCTCCTTTCATAGTTTGAAAACATTTTGTGTCCAGGCCAAGATTAACGTGACAATAAACTTGTTTTTTTCGTTCTGAAATAACCATTTGCATGGATGCAGGATGTGCTGGTTTAGAATATATGCTTTAACTCATCTTGGCGAAGGATCATAGGATTTGTGACCGCTTTTGCTTTTCCATTTGGAATGAACTTAGCGATATGTAATGAATCCCATACACACTGGAAAACCAGGCGAGTTGAGCTACAACCAAACCCTCTGAGTGTCTGGTAATGAGCGGCATTAGTCTGCTTAACCATTGTGGGAATTTTGTCAGAGGATTTGTTTCTCGAATGTGTTCTATTTTTTGAGATACAAGGCTATTTAATTCACCACAGGGAGACCAAACTGGGAAAAAGAGGAAACTTTAGAGAAAATGATAATGACGGAAGTATTCTGCTGCACGAGCCAGTTACACACGGATCACTGAATGAACAAATACACTCACATTTGTATTCTCCAGGGAGCAGCACACTGCTGATTATTTCCACTTTAAATTTATGACTTGTTAATCTCTTGGAAGCGTAGCAGTTACTGTTACGTCGGGGCGAATCTGGTTGTCTTTCAAAAAACGGTGAGGATAACATGTGTTTAAAGGAGGACAGGATTGTATACACATGTGTGCTGTCTTAGTATTTAACATGCTTTTCTTGAGAAAAAAAAAACACCCCATGCTGCCTGAGCAAACACAAATGTGTGTCTGTCGAGTGATGCACTGTGCAGAGTGCATTTCCAGAGCTGTACATGCTACATATTCATGTCTTGAGCAGCAGCTGTAGCTCATCTGGGGATCAGTCCTGTGTAAGTTGTTAGAGATTTGAACCCCTTCCAGCTCGTGAATCACGGAGCCCCAACATGTTTATCTCCTCCCCCGCTGGCATCCGAGGAGGGCATTTCCTGGCACTCACATATGAACTGTCCATCTCAGGTGGTGGGTGGTCCTTTCCTCTTCAGGGGCTTTACACCCGCCTTCAAGGCGTTGTAAAGTTCACGGTCATGGCTCTCGCCGTACTGTCGGCCATCTCTGAGGTTATGGCCTGCGTCTAGCTGACTCTGCGTAAAAACAGTGTTGGGGCGAGATGGTCAAATAAACAGACAACACAAAGGCATCCTGGCGTAGTTGAATGTGTTTGTTGAATCAGTGACATACAGCCTACTGGAAAACACTTGTCCCTCTACTACCAGGGACGGACGCATCTGTGGAAACGATCACGGTCCATTTTGTTGTGTCAGTGACTAATGTTTCCTAAATCTTGCTGAAACTATGTTTTCTCCACCAATGTGACTGATGTGTGACTGAAATTTATAGTGTCTTCATATTGAGTGAACTCACTGGGTTTCTTGCTGTGATGTCAATACCACTTAGCCACATGATTGGTTAGTCAGCTAGTCTGGCTCCCTAACCGCCCACTTACCCAACATAGTATTTTTCATACTTGTTTTGTAAAGATTTTACACATCAGCTGTACATAAACTGTCCCTCTCTCAGATAGCAGTTTCCCCATTTGCAGTTCTTGTGCTAAGCTAAGCTAACTGTTCTTTGACATACTGCTACATTTACAACGTTTTCTTTGACAAGAGTCCGAGGGGATGATTCATGTCAATGTGTTACAGCTAAAGACTATAGCTTGTTAGCTTAGCACAAAGACCAGGAAGAGATGTTCACAGTTTGCCTAGCTGGCTTATCCACACTGAAGCAACATTGTCTTTTTCACACTTGTTTTGTACAATTTAATGTTCTACGTGTCAGAGAAGTTACAAGGTTGTTTTTTAAAATCTTCTTTATTTTTATATTAAAGATAAATGTTTAGTTTTGTGCTAAGCTAAGGTTCTTGAACAGCTTTAAGCATTTAGTAGCATGTTGACTATATTTATAGGTCCCAGAAGCTGGATTTTGTTCCCTATGTTCAGAACCAAGCGAAATTTCCTCTGTCATCTTTCTGCAAAGCTATGCTAAAAGCCTGAGCTTTATACGGGCACATGATTGCATGTAATTCTTAAAAAAAGTGTATTTGCCAGTATGTCAAACTGGTACTAATACTTTTTCTCCTTTGTTCCTTGTCCATCTTGCCATGCTGACAGCAGAAAATAAAACAGCTGGTTTCTGAGTATTTATTTAAGGAGCAGATGCCGTCATGTCCGTCAGTTCCTCTGTCTGATGCTTCAGACGTTACGAGTGACTTTCTCTCACTGGAAACATCCACTCACTCCAAAATTCATGTTTTATGCACTATTATTACAATATTATATATCATAGAAGCTGGTCGATTGACAAACATGTAGTTTAAGGTCATGTCTTGCTTTTGACATGTCTTCCAGGCCATCAGGGGAAACACAGGAGACTACGGCAACATTGGCGAGCCAGGCCTAAAGGTAATATAGTACTTTATATGCTCCTGTCAGGGCTTAACGCTTCTCTTTGGCTTCTTCTCAGAACCCATTAATGAAACTTTACACACATCCTCAGGGGGAAGAAGGAATCAAAGGCGAGAAAGGAATGAGAGGACTCTGGGGCCAAGTGGTAATTTATCGCTCTCAGATTCAGCTTTTTCTTTACCTTGAAACTTTACACATGTGCATTAATGTGATGTTGTGTTATCAGGGAGACCGAGGTCCTCAGGGCCTGAAGGGATTAAGAGGGGCAGCAGGGTTCAAGGTAAGCATCTCTGCTGGGGGCAGATTTTTGATTGGACGCATTTAATTAGGCAGCAAGTTAATTAAGTTTTCAACTTTTCATTGGATTTGCTTGTTGAAAGTTTTTATAACTTTAAAAATAACTCAGAGGGTAATTACAGGGAGTTCGTGGAGCTGCTGGGGACATCGGAGAGACTGGGAAATCAGGAGAAGTTGTAAGTTAACCTTCCAGACTCTGTGGTGAGTCCTTTCACACTTTATTATGTAGTTACTGTATTACTAACATTTTGGACTCTTAAAGGGAGCTCAAGGCGAAAGAGGACACGAAGGGATTCCTGGGTTTCAAGGTGTTAAGGTAATCATGTTCCCTTATTTCTCTGTCTTCTTTATATCCACCAATTTTGTAACTTAATTCCATTGTGCTTTTCTTTTTAGGGAAATAAAGGGAAGACTGGTGCGACGGGGCGTCCTGGGCCCAGAGGAAAGCAGGTGGGTTTATTCGGGGGGATTCCCTTTTCATGGGATTCCCACAATCCATATTGTGACTGAGTTATTTCAGGGTCTACAAAATCTCCTCATGTAAGCAGCTCAGAGCCAGTAAATAATTACAAATGTGGGAAAACACTGGAGGACTGCAATTTTTTTGGCTTTTCCGCCGTCTCTATAAACAATGTTCGTCCATGTGGCCGGAAATTTGCCGAGATCTGAGGGTCTTGAACTATATCAACATGAGCTTGTGAGTCACTGTGAGAAAGGCCCCAACCACAATGATAACTTTCTCTGTTATAAATGAAGAATAGCTCTCTGATTCTCAGTGTTACCCTGTGAGTGAAATGTGTTGGATATAATGTGACATCTTGTTTTTTTGTGTCAAATATTACTTTGACAGGGAATTGTAGGAGATCCTGCAGAGAGGGGTGCAGCTGGAGAGAAGGGGAAGCCTGTACGTACATTAAAACATCACAATGACATTAAATTCATGTGTGTCTGTTTGATTATGTTCGATATACAAACATCACAAAGGTTTCATATTTTTATGCTCAATATTCAATACTGATTTTTGGTCTGAAAACTAGGGGATCCAAGGTCCTGTGGGCAGAGCTGGCACCGTCGGGCCAAAGGTAATTCACTGCTGGCACACGCACAATGCCTCACACCTCAGCGCTCACTCGCACCGCCAAGATTATTTGTCTGTGTTGTGATTATGTGGCCTCTCCCTAGGGTATTATTGGCGATCCAGGCATATTTGGCAGAGATGGTGATCCTGGAATAGAGGTGATACCTTCCTCTTATAATAATGTCTTCATGTGGAATCATGGAAGCCAAGCACTCGTCTTAATATAAGTGTCATCTCTTCCTCGCAGGCTCATCAAGGTTCACAAGGTCAAAGTGGAAAACTTGGGCGATCCGGAACAAAGGTAGCTCGATGGCCTGATTTGTTTTTTGTAAATAAATGTAAAAATTTGTTGTTTTTGGCACATCAGCTCGTTGCTGACTGTGTGTTCTAACAGGGGGAGACAGGCGCCCTGGGGCCGGCAGGAGACATGGGTCCCCAAGGCCGAACCGTAAGTTACTTTTTTCAGATATTTCCATCACTGAAGACAAGCACATTATACATTTTGCACGTAAAGTAGATGCCATCTTTAAGAAAAATTGCAAAGAAAGAGCGGTCCCTAAGGTCGGTTTAATAAATGTTTTATTCTCGAGGGCCCAAGAGGTTACAAGGGTTCTGCGGGGAAACCAGGAAGACCTGGATTCATCGGCCCACCAGGGCCCATTGTGAGTGCTCCAGATGAATTTTCTAAACTCTTCCAAATACTAGTTCATTTTCTTCAAGTCATTAAACCTTGTCATCTCTTCACAGGGACATGTGGGTGTGCCTGGAAAACCCGGGTCCAAGGTAATACAGCCTCACCATTACCCATCAGAGAAATTATTTGAAAGCAAAATTACCATTAATTGCTCAATTATTGACAGTATTCAGGAAATATGTACTAATTTAGAATATGCAGAGGTGTTCTCTGTTGAAACCGGGTTTTATTACTTGACTTTTTAAACTTGTGTTCAGATAATAATTAAAGATCGTTGAGACACCACCTCATAATCTTTTTTTTATCATATTAATCAAGCCATGTCTTTGATCGTAATATTGTCCCCCTGCTCCTTCTGTGAACAAACTCATGATAAACCAGCATGACGAGGTTGGAGCCCCCATGTTGGCTCAGTCAGTCTTATTCTCCTCATCTGGACTGAAGGTCACAACCCGCTGATCTGCCCCTCGGGACCAGCTTCTGTCCCACGCTGATTAAAGAGGCAGATACTTTCTGCAGAAACCGCTTATCACATGTTTATTTTTTTGTGGCGGGTTTCAAAACAAACAAATCCAGTTTAAAAAAAAATCTATTGAAAATGTATATGTAGAAGTTTGGCACTGATCTGTTTTAAATTATGTAAATGTTAATTAATAGTTATTCAGGAAGTTGGAATTGTGTACTATGCGATTGATTATCATTGGTTGAATGGCAGACTAAGAAACCAGTGACCAGCCACGATGCCCGTCTACATGTTGACATTCTGACCCATTAGTACTCATTACAAAAGTACTTATTACTCATGGAGTGGACCACGCCTGGACTGGACACCAGTAAAGTTTTGTGACTGAATCTTGGATGTGACACTATTGTGGTGACAATATCTATGCACAGACAGACAGACATATAATCACTTACTAAAGTGCTGGAAAAATCTACTGTGGAAGTTCCCACCATAGTAGGTGTGTCCAGAACATTTTGCCATGAAGGCATCCACAAACACATACAGGGTCACAATGAGAAAACAATGAATGGTCCTGTTCCATAACTGGTTTGGTGTAGGATTCCCAAACAGAACAGCTCCACACTGGGAAACATTGGCATATCATGACTGAGTGCTTGAGCAGTAGCTGTCAAAAGAACGGCAGTGAAGGGGCATCTTATAATCAGCTTTGATTTATGGCCTGAATTCTGACAGTAAGAAAACCTCACTGCAGAAAAGTATTAAAATGTTGACACCTTTTGCAGGACAGCGCACCTGACTAAACTTGAATAAACAAATATAACTCATTATGAAGATGCTATTAAAAAACAAATAATGTGTTGGGCCCAGCAGACGATGTACAATTGTAAATGCCCCTATGTGTTTTATAACTCCAGGTAGTAGCTTCAGGTGCATAAACACACTTCCACTGCTCCCACGTTAAAAATTGGTGCAAAATATAACAAGAAACAAACAGTAATACAATCCAAATCCTCTGCTGAGGGGTACATTGTAGTCAGGTGCTGTTGAAATGCAGACAATATAAAAGATGAAGTACTAAAAAGGTCTAATCTCTATCATGCAGTTTCACATGTTGCACTATCCTCTTTAAATAAAAACTGTGTCTCTTGTGGCCCTGGACTCAGACTTACTCCAAGCTTTACTGTGTTCAATTGATGGATGCTTTTCTTCTCCAGTCAATGAAAAGTCCATTCATAGAGCAGAAGGCAGGTGAAATCCTGATACAGCAACTATATGAAAGTTTCTCAACATTGTATTTTTCTTTCGCCTTGTGCAGGGAAACACAGGAATCCAGGGAATCCAAGGAGTTAAAGGTGGACAGGTACTGCCCTAAATATTTCGCCAAATATTTCATCTATTTTCATCATTAAATCCTCTTGTCTGTCTTTTTTTCTTTTCTCATCATGATTTTGCTCTATTCACAGGGAGACAAAGGAGTTAAAGGCCCCAAGCCGAAGGTGAGCTGGGATATTGTCTGAGTGAATAGTCAGAAAATCTAATATCAGTCCATCAGATCACATTCCCCACATATTTCAGGCATCTGTCGATGTGATTATGACACCCACAATTGCAGGACAATGAATCTTGCACATTTCACCAGGTGTTCTATTCCAGGTTTTTATTTTTATTTTACATGAACACTTCTAATTTATTGATAAATTTAGATGTATACACCACCCTATCAAAACTGTTAATATTTTTAAACACCCCAGAGCTTTTACCGCTTTCTGTGAAGCTTCTGTCGATGCAAATGGGATTTCTCATGCTCGTATTCTGATGGATGCGACTGTCTGCATCCTGAACCCAGTCCTGCTGAAGTTGTTAACCTGTTCCGTAGGCTGGAGACAGAGGGGAGCAGGGTCTCCAGGGAGGACGGGGGAAGCGCGGCCCCGCAGGCCCTCCTGGACATTCAGGTCCGGTCGGAGTCAAGGGGGTTCGAGGTGAAGGAGGACCAGATGGCTTTCAGGGGCCCCCGGGTCCACCAGTAAGTAAAATGCAAGCTTCTGAATCGTGACATAATGATGAAATACACTGCTCTTCAGTCCCTGCTAAACTTAATAATGACAATTAATAACTGGCTATGGCTTCATGTATCTGTGGAAGATGGCACAGAATCAGCAACGTGAACGCAGACTAGCACACACCTTGTGTTTGATAACAACTTCAATGTCAAGAGCACATTTAAACAGTTTCTCATTTAGCGTGTGGTCGATAGTGACTCACAGCAAGACTTTCATTTAGTGTGGCTATAAATCCATAATGAGCCTCAGGAAATATTGTTGGCTTCACTAGTTTGCTGCCTTTCCTTTTCCTCTGAGAGGCAGCCGCTGCTTCAGCTTGCCCCGTCCTGTCAGAACGCTCCACATTTCATGTCCCCCAGTTGGGTCCCCTCCAACTCAAGGATGTGGTATTGATTTGTCACACAGGGTCCAACCCTCCCCGCAGAACACGTGATCGAGGTTTGTAAGATGGTGGTGCTGGAGCAGATGTCTACCTTCGCCAACTCAGTGAAGAGGACATGTGCTGCTGTCTGTCCTCTGTATGGTGACGTGCCCATGGGTGCCCCCGGTCCCCCCGGACAGAAGGGACCCCCCGGACCCTCTGTGAGTTGGTCTTAACTTTAATCCGCCTTTTTTTCTTTCTATTAAAATCATAGCTGTATGTATCACATCACCTCCTGCAGACCTTCAGCTGAGAGCACAGTGAAGTTAACATACATTGTCTTTTTTTTCTTTTCTCCCTGGCTGTGTAAAATTGAAACGTACTCTGAGGGTCTGGACTGGACTGAAAGAGCTGAAGTATTTGGCTGAAAAGCTTGGAATGAAAACATTACGACTTTCCACGTCTCTATGCGGACAAATAGGGAGTCGCACACTAGACACTGTCTCTGTGCTGAATGGTTTTTGGAGAGTATCGAGACTGTCCTTGGATTGGAAAGCCTTTTCCACATTATTTTGCAGTGTAGGACCGATTCATGTTCCACAACTTCTTTAATCACAAAGACTCTCGGACTGATAAAGGCTCTCGAAGCCATTAACGTATAATGATATTCCACTATATTAGATTATGGCCGGAAAGCCTCACGATGTGGTGTTTAAAGCCAAACCAAGAACAGTGATGTCCCATTACTTTGCAATGTTCATCCAACTTGAAGGATCTTTTTTGCAGAGCCGGTCAAAGTTGAATGAAACCAATACAAAGTTCACACTGAAAACTCACAAGAGATTGACACTGTATTTTCCTATCGATGATTGTTGTCAGGGCAACCCGGGTAACGACGGTGTTGCTGGAGAACAGGGTCAACAGGGTTTCTACGGAGAAGCTGGAGATCTGGGACGAAAGGGAGAAACAGGTACGGAAAACCAACATGGCAGAACACAGTTATGAAAGTCAGGAACAACAAACCTAATTCACCGGAGCTTGTCTTGTTTACAAAGAAGCGGTGGAAAAATAATCCAGCTCATTTATTTAAAAGTGCATGAACTGATTCGTTTGGCCTCTGGCAGAACAACAAACTATAAACATATCATTAACTTATTATCACCTTAAAATAACCGATGCGTAGATTCATGTGTTGGCAAACAGTGGTTTGTTTACATATCCAGCAGACATGTCATGTCATCGTTGGGTTATCGTGGCCTCCACTTGGACTTCACATATTTTCAACAGCCAGCCTGCAATATAAACTGGAGGAGTCATGGAGTTTTAAAGATGTGGGCGTTTGCCAGGCAGCGAGGGTCTAACAGAAAAGACGCTATCATGCTGAATTATGGGAGCTATTATTTATTATTCCTGTATTTTTGGAATGGACCTCATTGAAGGGTTACAACAGTCAGCATGTTGGCCTTTGTTTCATAGACTTGGACCATTGCATTGTCTTTTACAGGCCCTCCAACTTTATTTAAGTACTGTACAGCAGGAGGTAGTAGTACAAAAATACTCGACATACAAAATGAGTACTTTGATTCCATCCTATATTTGTGTATTTTCTTTATATTTACATAAAGGTGGATTTTTATTCCTCTAAAGGCTGATGGGTAGTTTTGTTTTCAAGAATGCCTCATATAAAATGATTGTGTTCATTTGGTTAAATCTTGATCAACAGTCGGCTAAGTATTCAAACATATTTTGTAAAAGCACAAACTTTCCCTTAAAAATGAAAAATAAGTAAAAGTAAGATAATTTCCATCCCTGGAAAGATCATGACAACATTTGATCATGAAACCCAATGTATGAATCTGCTGAATCTATTTATCCTGTACTTCAGCACTGTATCACATCACAGCCTGACAGTGGCTGAAGCGTGATCTCACACTCAAGCTATGTACCCACACCAAGTCAAACAAATCAAAGAATATTTAAATAGTGTGTGTTTGTCTTCCAGGTGACAAAGGAGAGCTAGGAGATAAAGGAGTGAAGGGTCATGGCTTTCCTGGCTACACTGGCGACCAGGGAACACAGGGTAATTCCATCCTCCACGTTTTCATGTTGTTTTATGACTTGCTTAAAATGAGTCATTAATTGATTTTCAAAATTGAGCCTGTGGAACTACCTTCAGCTGACCCTCTGCAACATATGCAAGCTATCTTAAGCTGAGCATGTGCTTCAGAGGAAGGATGCGGAAAGTATAATTAAAAAAGAGAGTGTCTCCTTTGCCAAAAACAAATGATTTTTCTCTGTAAATATCCTCATTTTTGTTTCAGGTAAGCGTGGACGTCCTGGCAGAGCTTTCAACGGGCAGCCAGGGAAGCAGGGCGAGCGGGGACATGCAGGCCAGCCTGGACTCAGGGGCCACCCGGGTCTCAGAGGACCCCCTGGGGTCTGTCTCACCTCTGGGTGCTCCCAGCCCGAACCCACCAGTGGCACACCTCCGCCAGCACCGCGGAGGTTGAGGAATCGTGCATAGAGGAAGAACAGTGGACAGTGAATTGAATAGTGAGCTTAAAGGAGGAAAACATTGACAGATAGATTTTTGTTAATATGTGTTTTGATCAAATAAATTGACATTTTTGTGTAAATATGCAACTAAAACCTGAGCTAAACTTCTGCAAACAAAGACAACGACCACAGTATGTGAGTGATAACAAAGTATGTTTGTATGAAAAGACCATCGTCATTTGATAATTTAATTTGAACTGATTTCAGTCTGAGTTGTCTTTAAACACCTGTGCTTTATAATAAAAATAACAAAAGATTTCTTTTCTTTTAGACTATTGTGTGAAAGCCATAGCTCTTTTATCTGGGATGGGATCTGAGACCTGGTGTTATAAATAACCCAAGACAGACTAACAGTAATGTTTAAAAACATGAACAAATTTACATTATACTCACACAGTATATCAAGTATATTTAGTTTTTTAGAAAAGTCAAGGAAAAACTAATGCTAACATCCTATATCGCCACGTTAATGTAAATAAGAAAGCTCCTGGATCTGCTCATTTATCTTAATACAGTAAACTGTTTGCCGCAAAGAATCCAACGATCAATAGATGGCCTGTTATTAATAAAATCTATACAATGTATAATATAAAAAAATTGCCATATCCGTACTTATTGTTATTGGAAATTGTTGTTTCAGATATTCTATATGATGAATAAAATACATGTTTCATTCCCACTACAGCACTGTAAATATAAACTTATGATATAATTTAATCATAATTTAGTTTTTAACAACAAATATTTGCCCCACATCTCTGAAGGGTGCAGTGATCAAGGAGAATGTAAGAAAATGCCCGATCTCACAAAGGTAAAGAAATGAAGAGCTAAGTACCACAAAGTTCTGTCCAGTTGCTCTCACTTGATCCTGATAACTGACAGACACACAATCACAGACGAAAACATAACCCCCTTGACGGACGTAATTAAGGAGTGCACTACATTATTTTTTATTTCCCATCCATTTCCCTGACTGGAAGGTTTTAAAGTGTTTTCAAATCTCAATTATATATCATTGTGCTACAGTGATTCTACATGGGTGAAAGGTTAATGATCTCCCACCTGTGTTTCCCAGAGGTTGTTGTAGCTATGAGAACAAACAATGACACCCACATCAATGTTTCCCACATGGCAGCTCTGCAGAGACTGTTGTAGTGTTGTTTCCTCACAGCAACAACAGCGCTGGCCGGACTCTTGGCCTGCGTGTGACTTTCCAGATGAGAAACCTGCCGGTCAAGTGAAGTGGAGACTCTGAAGTGTATGAGGTACCACACATGTCTGTCTGCATTAGCCGTGCAGAGGGCCGACACCCATGCACTTCCCTGTTTTGGGATCAATGCATGCTGGGATGTGCTCCAGTCGTTCTGCAGCCCAGAAAAGACTAAATGAGTTGAGAAATAGAATGAATGAGTGTTTTCCACAGAAACGCTTCACAAAAAGGGGGAAACACCCTGGGAGCTCCGCGTGTGGCTCCTCTCCGAGTCTTTCCTGGCTTCCATTAATTTCCTCTGAGAAGGCCGGTGACTGCAGATCGTCATCCTCCACCCCTGTGGGACTGCAGCATCATGTGTGCCATGCTGCTCTGTTTTGTTCCATCAAACCATGCTATGGCCACCTCTGTCATGGAAAGAATTACCGATGCATGATTATCCCCAACTTTTTGTCTGTGGGCTCAACCACTCGCCGTAGACATGCTCACTATTTATCTCTGCGGCGAACCGTACGAGTAATCCTGGTAAATACAGCTTAATGCGAGCGAGCTGATTAAAAAGCCAAAGCTGCAGAGCTTCAAAGTGATGGCACAGAATCAGAGGTTATATTAGACGCAGAGGCTTTACGCTGTCCTCGGGCAGTTATTTGAAAAGTTTCAGAGCATCTGCCAGACACTGTAAATGTTAGTTGATGTAAGCAATAATCCAAATGCGTTGTTCTGTTTGGTAGAAGTCAAAGTGAGCAGAGTGCTGACTGTGTTTGGTCCAACTCTAGATTCAATTAACAATGCTGATGCAAACTTTTACCACACTCGCACATTATAATTAACTGGCACAATAACATACCACTGTAGCGGCAGGAGTCATAAAACTTTTTTCCGGGTAATTATCCTCCTTTTTATTTGTGTAAACAGTTTTTTTTTATTTGTGAAAACCAACTGCATTTGTGTTGAACGCTATTTTATACAAGAACCTGAAGCAATTTACAGGTATAAATCCAGGTTTTATTGTGAACGTCTGAAAGCAACTTAGGCCTTCAACAAGTTTCTTCTTAGCCAACAACAGCCTGAGGACTTTATTTCTATAGGAAGGAATCGGATCAAAAGAGTTTTGTCTAGTGAGGCCCAAACGTGAATTTAACCAATGTCAGGGGCAGTTTTGGTCATCCAGAGTATTTGATTCATGAAGGGACCTAAGTATTTAACATGATCATAAAAATACATGATCACAATATAAACTGTTTGGCAAATTCTCACATTCTTTACATTTGATTTTTGCACCGTGCCAGAGTTGAAGAGTCAAACAGTCTCAAATCCAGTTTATAGTCAAACTATGATAACAAAGTCGCCTCATCAACATCGCACCAATGTTGTATTAAAATCTGTTTCCCCTTATATGAACCTGAACTGATTCCTAATCCCCACCCTAACTAGGCTGTGGGGGAAACAGACTTTAAGATCAGTTGGTCACGTTCAGTCTTGTGTATGTTGTACGTCATTATTTTGGCCCATCTTCAGGATGCTTACATTTACCTTTGAAGTGCAAGCAGGAGTGCGAGCAACAAGATACTGACTGCAGTTCATTTATAACAAGGTTTTTCTGCCAGTATCATAAAGACCCTTTATTTATTTGGACCTATTTAAAGAAAATAGATTTTCTTGCAAATTTTAAAAGAAGTTTGGCGCCATCAGTCCAGTAAATATCAGGCAACACTTACAGCTCTTTAACTGATTTTATTCAGACATGAGGGCTTGCAAATTGATGAAAACAAGAAAATAAAACACAAAATTCAGATTGTGTATGTCTTTTTCATGTCCAATACAGGATTATTTTACCTCTCGGGGTGATGAATCAAATTATGGTTAGTATTACTCAAATGAAAGAATCTGATAGAAGAAAATCACTTTGAAACTGATCTGCACACATGTTGTAGACTCACAGCCTGTAATGACCTACGGGTCAGTTTTATGGGGTCACAACCCAACCAAAGTTGAGACAACAACTGTATTTATTAGTCCAGGAGCCACTGAAAGATACAATATTGACCTGAGCCACAGTTTCCCTTTAATGTGTGCACATCAAGTGCCTACGAATGTCCCACATTTTGTACATCCCTAACCACAAGTGTGGGACAATTCAAGGCATTTTGTTATAATGATAAGTTCCTAGAAGTGTTCCAAGTATTGTACTTCCCTAAAACCAAGAGTGGGACATTTCTAGACATTTTACCTCAATGATAAGTGCATGGAAGTGTCCGGCTCATTCTGATTGGTTGGGACAATTCTAGGCATTTTGCTTTAATGTGAAGTGCCTACAAGTGTCCCACGTATTGTACTTCCCTAACACCAAGAGTGAGATATTTCTAGGCATTTTGCCTCATTGATAAGTGCCTACATGTGTCCGGCTCAATCTGATTGGTCGGGACATTTCTCGGCATTTTGCTTTTATGTAAAGCTACCTACAAATGTCCCACGAGTTGTACTTCCCTAACACCATGAGTGAGACATTCTAGGCATTTTGCCTCAATGATAAGTGCCTAGAAGTGTCCGGCTCATTCTGATTGGTCGGGACATTTCTAGGCATTTTGCTTCTATGATAAGTGCATAGAAGTGTCCCAATTATTGCACTTCCATAACCACTAATGTGGGACATTTATTGGCATTTTGCTTTAATGTAAAGCTACCTACAAGTGTCCCATGTATTGTACTTCCCTAACACCAAGAGAGGGACATTTCTAGACATTTTGCCTCTATGATAAGTGCCTAGATGTGTCTGGCTCATTCTGATCGGTCGAGACATTTCTAGGCATTTTTGTAATAATGTTAAACAGAGCTCAGGCACCTGGATTTCATTACACAAGATAATCATAGCTGTCTTGTTTAACTTGAGTATCTGTCTCGCCTTTGTGGTATCTAATCTGGCTGTTTATTAACAGTTATGTAATCTTGGTAACTTCACTTCTTAATGTTATCACATTTACAGATATGACCCCAGCTCCAAGTTATTCTTTACAGATCAATGTGTAGCTCCTGAAAACAAACCAATCAAATTCTTGCAGAAAAACACAATGAGCATCTTCTGCCCCGGGACTTCCATGAATCTACAACAACCAGTAAAGACTTGTCTCACCAGGAGGTTGGAAAGAAAGCTCAGTATTTGCCTGTGTGATCCACCAGAGTGTGCTGAGGCTCAGGGTCAACCAGTCCGTCATCGGAGAAAACCACTGAGGCTCAACATCACATCTGACGACATGTTTAGCTCCACCTGTCATGTGATATTTATGTTTCATCACAGGAGAGTTTGATGGTTTTTGCTCACCCTGTGAATGCCAGCTATGATATAAGTAGTGGTGGAAGAAGATGTTCTTTCTAAGAGAAAAGCCAAACTCCTATAACATACTATTTTATAAAATACTGCCTAGTAAAATACTGCGTTGTAAAATACTGCGTTATACGTAAGTCTTGCAAACTCTAACCCATATATTATATTTGAACATACTAAATAAATTACACTATTGGGTTATTATTACTGATGCATTAACATGTATCAGCCTATTCTGGTTGTAGCTGGAGCATCATGTAGATCTAAGTCATTTGAAATGACACTCGTAAATTAATTAGTAGTAGTGCTATATTTGGCTGATGAATCTAGTGAGTTACAGACATAAGTTTAAACAATTTAATAAATGTAGAGTAAAGGCATTTTCCACTCCTAGATATAAACACACACACACAGACACACAAACCTGTATTGCATGAATTATGTTGTCTGAGTAAGTGGCTGTAAAATTAAAATCTAGTTTATTTTCTTAAGTTTATGATAAATTTAAGGCATAAAGATGAACATGTATGAAAATGAGTTTGTTGTCATTAATCTATCCGACTCTTTGCTGACACATGACTCATCCAACTTATTGCACTTTTAATGAACATCACTGTTATACATTCATCATGCGCCAACAACCAGCCTTCTTTTTCATTCAAACTGAATCAAACAGTGCTGTACACTAGGCTGTGAAGTGCACTGGCTTTGGGGAGCCTCCTGAAAACATGTTGGTTGATGGGGAGCAGACTGCCATGAGCACTAACATGATAAAACTTGTTGGCGAGAATCAAACTGAGATGCTGCCGTTCCCCTGATAACAGATTTACCTCTGCATCTCTAAACACTCCCAGCTGTTCATGCAGGAAGAGAAAAACCCCCCGCACTGCAGCTTTTCACAACTTGTTTGTTTTGACTTTGACAGATGGAGGAGCAGTGGAATTACCTGCTGAGCTCTTCAGGTTCCCCCTGTACGTAGTGCGAACATTATAGTAAAAGTGATTCATTGTAGTAAAACTGGGGCTCGTCCTGCATCCAGAAAACTTCATGTTCTCTGGTGAATGCCCCCGAGCAATGCACACGCGATCCAAACCCTCAACACTTTTGGAAGGAGGCTGCAGCTCATTACAATTGTTTTCCTTTTGAGACAGTCAGAGATTTGCTGTCCGCTTCACTGTGTCATGCTCCCAGCCCCTCCTTATCTGCTTCTCTTTCCACCCATGGTAATTGAGGATGGCTGAAGGCCAGTAACAGTCCGGAGTAAGTGATTGGAGGGGGGCGGTCGGAGAAGGAAGGAAGGAAGAGAGAGAGGGAGAGAGAGAGAGAGAGAGAGAGAGAGAGGGAGAGAGAGAGAGAGAGAGAGAGAGAGCGTTCCTGGAAAAAGGTAGGCTTTCATTCAGCAGAGCAACACGTGCACGTCTCCACAAATTTAGTTTCTGTAAACTCAGGTCTGAGAACAGTATTGATCACTGGCTCTCAATGAAAGGATTATCAGGAATTCACACAAGGGCTCGGACGCTGACTGGTAACTGTTTGCTGGATTTTTTGTGTGGCACCGTGCTGTATTTATGAAGTTTAGAGATGTTAATTTGCATTTTGCAGTTGATGTTTATGTATAAAGTTACATTTGTCTTCTTTTTTAAACTCTCGGACATCTAACTTTTGGCTGTTTGTGAATGTTCACCTGATGGGCCGGATAACATTTATTTTCCAGTCTGTTGTGTGTTATGATGTGGTTAAACCGTCCAGATTAGCAACAGATCTACTGTGTCAACATTCGCTCCAGTGTCCTGCACCCTGTGTGGAATTTTGCAGATTCTCCTGCACATTGAAGAAATTAAGCGCACGTTATCAGTCCTTTGTTTGTGCTACTGTCATGCACAGAATACATGGAATCGTCTTTTTCTGGCCATTTCTCTTGTTGCAAAAAGATTTTTTCTTGCACATTATTTGAATCTGTGTGAGAATATTGCATAATGCACCACTATGTTGCATTTTCCTCATTCGTATTTTAAAGATGTGAAAACTGCATGCATGTAAAGAGCATAATATAAAAGCAATAACATGTCTAAGTGCCAGTGTTTTACGAGACATTAGTTAACAGGTTTCTATGGAATACTGGTGGGGCTTGGCTTCCCCTTGTTGGATAAAGAATTTGGCAGCAACATATCCCACTGAACTTGGCAACCGCAGTTCATGCTGAACAGCAGTTGTTGTTTCTGGAATGGAACAACTTCCTTTTGCCAAATTTAATACAGATAACTTTAACTTCAGCCTCTCAAATGGAGAAACAAGCTATTACATGAACTGCCGGCACAAAACAAATAGACTTTGTCAATGTGTCTTCTCTCGGAACTAAGTGAAAACTTGTTAAGCACAAAGATCTGAGGCCTGGTGCTGTGTTTGAATAATGTATGATGACTCAGAGTGGTCTACCCTGCACAGGTGAAATTTTATCTGGTGGAATGTGAGAAAGGATTTGTTTGGCAGCTTCCTGAAAATAATATCCAGCTGGAACTACAGCTATACGTCTCATGAGTATTGCAACAAACAACCAGACCAGAGAAGCTATTATTTTCTCAATAAGTTTTGGAGGCCGAATATTCAACATACCAACGTTAATGTTCTTCGATTCCATCATCGAAACTTGGAACTATAAAGCGTCTGAGCTGCTCCAATAAAAGCAGAGATCACTGGGTTCTGCCATGAACCTGCAACGCACATGCACCTGTTATTTCTGCTACACTGTGCATCCATTCCAACTCCGAGCATCACCGGCCAACACGTGTAATGTTGCATTTTTATTCCTGGAAGAAAGGCGGCTTGCCCTCATCGCGACTACATGTGTTTGGTCACCGTCCACGACCGGAATTTCACCATCTGAAGGTGTAAATGAACGCCATGTGGCCCGGGCCTAGGTGTAGAGACGCTCGGTTTGGGGAAAGTCAGTCGAGGGGAAAAGTCACAGTGGTTGCACGGACGCTGCCATGAGGGGGTTTTCCAGCCGCCTCCTCCAGCTCTTCCAGGGAAGGAAAAATTCTGAAGAAGCAGCTTAGCGCCTCCTTCGGCTGTGTTACTCCGATCGATGCTGAGTTTGCACCGTGGAAAAATCCTGTCACATGGGAGAGTGTGACCCCTCGTTGGCTAAAGTTACATCCTGGCTGCTGTTTTGTTGACCTTCATATATATCACAATTAGACATTCGCAGTGAATGAGGTGTATGGTCAGTTCCTTCCTCTCAGACTCCCTCCACGAGTCCTGTTTTCTTACACTGGATGCAGCCATAGACTGTGTGCAGCATATCTGGTCCTCATTTGCAACTGCTTCCTTTTAGGGATGTCAGCAGTTTCTTTTCTCACACGTGCTGGAAAATACTGTAAAAGATAAGCAGCAACAGAAACTTCTCACAATCAACATGCAGCTCTCAAGCTGCAAATGTAAATATGAGTTTTTTCTGGTTCTTAAAATTCATTTTCATCTCTCACTTCATGTATTAACATGCATAAACATAACCATCATTATACTAAACTCTCATGCTACATGTTTTGTAAGTAGCATGCTGTTGTTTCGTGTCTGACATTTTAATATGCACTGTTTTTAAAGAATGAACTGCATTTTATCATGTGTTGGACATACCTTGGCAAGCTTCATTAAAAATCCGAATGGTATTTTATTTTTGGGCCTATATGACATGTAATGCAGCGCAGGACAAGATTGGTGTCAACATAGACTCCATATAAAGAGAAGCGACACGTCTCCACTATCTTGCAATTTCAAAAAAAAAAAATTTGCAAAATTATCAGAGGTGGGGGTGGAGCCTCATCAGCACAGCCATCTGACAGAAACCGTCTTTGAGACAACTTGTACTGATGTTCCATCCACTAACATGGAGGATATAGGGTTTATAAACGATAGCGCATACAGCCTCCAAAATAACGAATTTGTTCCAATGGCTTGATGTGAGCCTCCTAAGTCCTTGGCTGCTTTGATTAGATGCTAACATGCTCATTATTTAGAAGGTACCATTTGTGATAACTATCATTTCAGTTTGACTTGTAGCATGCTTGTACTCTTATCAAATCATGCATTCAATGGATGGATCCAGGTTTTGACCTCATTTTTGTGCAATATGAAAAGTTTGCGTGTGTCACCAAAGTAATTTGGGTACATTTGACAGAACATGGATATCTGTACCCATTAGACGTTGAGATAAAGATCAGTTTGGCTTGTAGATGAAGATGAAGAAGGCCTCTGATGGAGAAGAGAGGGTTTTAATCAAAGTGTTTCAGCTGCAACATTCTGAAAAAAACACTGCAGGTGAATTTTCCGACGGATCCTGATGCCAGATCACAATATCAATGAACGAGTTGTTGAGTGAACTTGTTGATATGATAGAATATTTTCATTAAATCCTAATATATCCCGTAGCAAAGAGGTCACATTGGGATATCAAAGCGTTATCTTTGTTTGGAATCTCTGGGGTTTGGGCGAGGCTCCTCAGCAGTCGGAACTCATCCATTCAGTGAGAATGTTGTTGTGCAGGTGAGGCGTGGGGAGCCTCCGGGCTGAGGGCAGGAAAGTCATCATGGATTGAGTCACAAGCGAGGATGTTGAAGCAGAGCTGGCACTGTGGATCAATTTGGAAAAAAACTGCGGCGAACCAAAGACATGAATCATTTGAACATAATAATCAGCTGATTAATTCCCTAAATGTTCAAATATGCCACAAAACCTTTTGCCAGGTTGTAAAATAATCATACTTTACGAAACGACACACCAGGTGACATAACTACTCTTAGTGCTCCAGAAGCGAGTGACAGCAACTGGTTAAAATGACTTCACGAAGGAAGGTATTACACTTACTTTGAATCCACGAGGGAGGAAAAGTGTAGGAGTGAAGCTTCTCTTGCTGGGCGTGTTGGATTCAAGGCCAAGGGCGGGCAGCGAGAGGCAAATGGCAGCGCAAGTGAGGAAACAGCTGATAATCCCACAGGAAACGGTGAACACTGGTTGTGGTCAGAGGTTCAGCGACTTGTTTATTTAGCGGTGCTGGCAGTGCCATGCAAGCGTGCGGTAGATGAGGCCTGAAAGGAAAAAGCTTAGGTGTACTGAGCGGTGGGGACTGTTGCTTGTGGCCAGATGGGGAAGATAGAGAGCGCCGCATGGAGGATGGAGGCAGAGCTCTGAGCATAACTTAGTGGTTAGGAAGTGAATTATGGATTTATGTGCAGCGCTGTCTGTGGCCGCAGTGGGAGGTGGGAAGCGAAAGTAACTCTGGATAAAGTAAACATGGGCTGATGGGATTTGCATTTGGGAGCCGCAGTGACATTCAATCATGTTCAGGGTAGGTGGCTAATGAGTAGCGCTGCCTCTCTAAGGCCTTCAGCACAGCATGGAGCCCTGTATGTTGGCTTTTTGGGTTTACACAGTAAGAAAGACAATATGTATCATGTTTATAACCTACTGGTGCAGACTTTTGACACAATATTATTCCATTATATGTGGCTGATGCCTCCACCCGAGACAAATGTCAACAGTGAGGTGACCACAAATCACAAACAGCTTTTGACTTGGAATATAATGATGTTCTAATTAGAATTTTCCTATACAAAGTTAAAGAACATAACTATGTCATGAGACAAACCGTGGTACATGAATATGAGCTATACAAATTAATTGTGATTGGCTGGTTTGTTGATTGACTGATTAGCTTTTAGTTTAATGTTTCAGTTGCAGATCAAAAACGTTAGTGATTGAACCTATAGTACAACATAAGAGCCACATATTTTTACCAGGCAAAACAAAAACTGAATATTGGACTTAACATTTACAAAGTGAACGGTTATATGATTCGAAATGAGTCATGTTTAATAATATAAATAATATTCATATACATAATTCAGCTTTTCTGTGCACACTCATCTGTGCTAATGCTTATCCTGGACATAACTGGACCTCTGTTTTTCCTTCGTGAAAACCGGAAATCCCAAAGGATCAAAATGAAATGCATCAACCAGGATATGAACGGAGGAGTCACAAAACCTAAACTGACAATAAAATTCATCTTGACAATGTTTGAAAATAAGTGTGAATGTGTGCATGCGTCATACTCTGCTTAAGTCATGTTCATTCAAAGTTCCCCTTCATCTAACAGTCAGGTTGACATTTGGTGCATCGTCCAAAAACACTATTGATGCACAAATGCAGCTAAATCGCATGTGTGTACACAATGCTTGAATCATTCAATGTTTGATTTAGTTCCTATGATAAAGAGCCTGGAGACATAACCAACACCCATGGCATACAACTCAAAGCATCACTTATCCCTTTTAATTGCTTATGTGCAAAAAGCTGATGGTGGGGTAGTTTTGTTTGTGAAGGTTTTGACCACACGGAGCTTAAGTATATGGCATCCAACTCTCTTTATAATGAAAGAAAGCATTAGTCTGAGACAGAAATATCTCAGAGACCACATGTCACAGAATGCCTGCATTGTCCTTGTCTTTTTCCCTGCAATACAAAGCATGTGTTTCCTTGTCCCTGTAGGTGCACACTTGGAACTTGGCTCTGCTGCATAATGGGTTACAAAGCGACCTCCATGCATTGTGTCTTAAGATGCCTGTGCTTCATGCTTCTCCATTTGTTTAGTGCAGCTCAAGATGAAGACATAAGAAGTAAGAACACTTCTGTCTTCATTTTCTCACACTATGTCATGCTTGTTGTCCATACATTAAAACCTGCCAATGCATACAACTGGCAAGGGTGATTTAATGTACTGTAATTGCATTTTATGTTAAATATTAAACCTTACGATTGTCATCTATTGAAACTGTTATTATTATAAGCTGCTAATTGTTTACATTTCATGTCTGCTACAGGTTGTAGGACCGCACCGTGTGATTTGGTCTTTATCCTTGACGGCTCGTGGAGTGTTGAAGATGTCAATTTTGAAATAGTGAAGCGATGGCTTGTCAATATCACGACGAGCTTCAACATCGGCCAGAAGTTCACCCAGGTCGGCGTGGTCCAGTACAGCGACGACCCCGTCTTAGAAATACCTCTCGGGAAGTACTTATCCACCAAAGACCTCATCAACGCGATGGAGAACATTGAGTACATGGGGGGAAACACGAGGACAGGCACGGCCATTCAGTTCGCCACAGATAGATTGTTTGGCTTCTCCGAGCGCAGCCCGCAAGGCATTTCCAGAATCGCTGTCGTCCTCACAGATGGGAAGTCTCAGGATGGGGTTGTGAAAGCAGCGGAGTTAGCGAGGAAGAAAGGAGTAATTCTGTTTGCTATCGGTGTCGGGTCAGGGACAGAAGAGGCCGAGTTGAGGGACATTGCCAACAAACCCTTTTCAACTTATGTCTTTTCTGTGGAGGACTACAAAGCTATTTCCAGGATCATACAGGTCATCCGACAGAAGCTGTGTGAGGGTAAGCAGCTGCTCATCAGTGTGCGCAGCTAAAAGTGTTTTTCCAGCACAAATATTATGATACAAATATCCCTCTCCTGGCAGCATCAGTGTCAGCTCATCAGCTCTTTTTGCCACTGTTTATTTCCTTTGCAGAAACCGTTTGCCAATCAAGAATCCCCGTAGATTCACGCGATGAGAAAGGTTTTGATATTCTCTTACATCTAAATTTGGCCAAAAAAGCAAAGAAGACACAAGGTACATTTTCCGGCACCAAGGCCTATGAAGTGTCGCCTCGTATTGACTTGAGTGAAGCTACACGGTAACAACCTTGCCTCTTTACTTTCTTCATTATCATTGGTGTGGCGGTGCGGTCAAAGTTGGCTGACTTTTTATTTGGTCCACCAGGAACCTTTTCCCTGACGGCCTGCCTCCGTCCTATGTAATCGTGGCCACACTGAGGTACAAAGGATCTGTGACAGCCGAGGAGTGGGACCTGTGGAGGATACAGAAGATTGACGGCACGCCGCAGATGGCGGTGACTCTAAATGGCTTCGACCGCACCGTCATGTTCACCGCAACCAGTGCGTCACAGAGCGGAACGCAGACGGTCAGATTCTCCCAACAGACAGCACAGGTAAAGCAACGCTTTGATAGAAGGGGACAGTTTATCCATCTAATTACACAGACTGCAAAATCATATGTATAATGTGGCTCATGTATTTTAGAGAAATTTGTAGTGAAAAGTTTGAAAGATGTTCACCAGACAGGGGGGGGTCAAGCCATTGACTGTATATAAAGATGGAAGGTTGTACAAAAATGAAGTCAAATATCTCATGTGGGTGCATCCTGCACTTAATCATTTTAGGGGCCAAAGCTAATATTAGTACCAGGTACTAGCCACATGGTAGATTGATAACTCACATCTGTACGCAAGCTGTTGCTGGCTACTGCGAGGAACACTTTTATATAGTGTGGGTCAAAGGAAGATACGTTGCTCAGATGCACTATAGGAAATATATGATCCAAAGTGTCTGAATCTTAACTCTTCAGTTCATGTTCTTGCCCTTTAATAACTAACACATCATGTTGGATTCTATTCAGAAACATTCACATCCCTTTCCTTAGAATCTTTTCTGTTTTACTGTTCAACATCTTTGTCAGAACAATTCCCGGATGTGTCACTGTGTAAATCACAACTATTTTCTATTTGTTTCCAATTTCCCCCAAAAAAGGTGTTTGATGAGAAATGGCACCAGCTGCGGCTGCTGGTCACTGAGGAGGATGTGACTCTTTATGTTGACGACCTGGAAATAGAGACTCTGCCCTTGGAGACCCCTGTTGGCATCTTCATCAATGGAAAAACCCAAGTTGGGAAATATTACAGAAAGGAAACGACGGTGCCAGTGAGTTCGTCATTATCAACAGCCTCTTTTTTCATAAAATAAGGTTGTTTGGCTCAGAAGTAAATCGTCAGTACATTATCTGGACTATAGATAGAGGGAAAATGTTGAGCTGTTGGGGAAACTTCACGCTGATAAATGTTTTAAACAGCATCGCACAGCTGGGTTTATTGGGGCCTCCTGAGAGACATGGTCAACTCCTTGGACAGTAAATCCTTGGCATAAATGAGCCTTTTCCCCCGAAAGCTCTTATTAATCTTTGTTTTATTTGTCTCTGGTGGAATAATTTCCACCGCGCTTGCTGTGTTTGCTATAAATCATTATTGTGCTGTGCGGGAATTTACTCTACAGAGGGATATGTGGAATTTCTCCAAATATCTGCATGATACAGCTTTTTAATACAATGGTACATAATAGATCTTTTATTTTGAAACTATAGCCCAAATTGACAGTTTAAAAATACATCGAGACACATGTGTGAACACTTAGTTTGACAATGTTTGGGCCAGTCGTGTTCATAATGATGGTGGATGAAATAGAATCCACAGAATAAATTAAATTCAAGTAATACTGCCATTTTTAAACTGAAACCCTTCATTCGTCAAGCAGTGGATTATAATATAAGCTAAAAATAAACATGATTTAATCGGAAACAGCTCTGAGTTCCATGATAAATATTTGGAGAAGGACTGTGCAGAAGAACCCTTTGTTTAAGAAGGAAGGAATGAAGGAAGGAAGGAAGGAAGGAGGAATATAATTCACTCACGACGTTTACATCTCATGTGAGTGTGTGTTGCAGCCAGTATGTTGACACATCAATATGAAGTGAATGTTACTGTGTGTCCCGGGCCCCTCTTATTAGAACCGTGAAGTTCTAAGGAATGTAACTAAGTGGTTGTTCTTATATAAGACCATCTTGGAAGCAGATTTTGTAACTGGAACCTATAAAAAATTACAACATGATCAAACCACAATGCAATTTTTAGTACGACCCGACAGACTAAACCAAACATTATGTTTAAAACTAAACACAATCCCCTGTTAATGAAATGTAAACCACACTGCACTTGTGTTTTCATGGGACTGGAATTAATATAAATCACATGTAATGATCGTCTCTCCCCTCACATGGTAAGAGAAGTTAAAACAGCCGATGCACCGGAGCCATTTTACCACCAACATCAACAAAATACCAACCAATGGAAGAATGGTGTAACGTTTCTGCAGAACACGTCCAAACACAGAGGGAGGTCTGGCAACGCGACGCTGCTCAAAACCCAATGAGGGCCCTAATCTTTACTTTAACAGTTACACAAGAGCAATCTCAATTCATTAGAAGCAAAGCACTGATAAAAACTGAGGTTGTTTGTTGTAAAAATACCCCTACATTGTGTGTTTTTTTTCCCCCCAACATGTTGTGGTTGTGTTTTTAACAGGAAGTTTTCCCTCCTTTTCTTCAGTTTGAAATTCAGAAACTTCGCATCTACTGTGACCCTGAGCAGAATAATCGAGAGACTGCGTGTGAAATACCCGGAGTCGTGAGTACCAACAATCTGCTTGGTTGTTTCGTGTTTTTTTCAGTCTAAAAACAATGACTTCTTCTCACCTACTTCGCGCCTCAATCCACGTACATCTGTTTCTGCTCTGACACACACCCAACCTCTTTTTCAGCCAGTGGTTTTATTATCACTTACCTCCACGCACACACAGCGCACTGGCATGGCATGAAATGGAGCTTTCCTCCTCCATATTTCACAAGTACAAGTACAAATGCATTATTGTGCATGTGAAAGTGTAAACTCAGCATCTATATTTTCAGTCACATCTGTTTATGCATAAAATAATGTGTTGGAGGAGGACGTGTGGCTCGGCTTCAAAGGTCCTATACTCAATGGAGTTTTTTGCACCGTCTCCTGGCATCGACTGTGTTGTCGTGAATCAGTGGCCCATTGTGCTGGCTTGGAAACCGCTATATCCGCACAACCAGAGCCAAATGACTGTTTGTAATGTGAAGATGCTAGATAAAAATATCAAAAGACACAAGATGACAAGCCTGAAAATTATTGGCAAGCGTTTGCAATGAAATCTCCAAACGCGGAGGCTTGGAGGTCTCTCCGGCAAAATCTCACACCAATCGTTTTCAAAATTGAAACATATTTATGGTTCATACTACAGACATGACAAGACCATTTTCAACACATCCATCCATCCAGTATCTGTAGCACTTGTAATATAAGGGTTGCAGGGGGAGCTGAGCCAATCCCATTTGTCATTGGGTGTCAGGTGGTGGGATGCACGCTGAACAGGTTGGATGTGCTTTGAAATATTAAACACAACGAGACATAATATGCATTTTTCTATCATTTGTTAATCCAGAAAATAGTAATTAATATATTATATTAATATATATATTTTGCCTTGCTTGATGATTACAGTGCTCCAACAGTCCTGATTACACGGAACCTACTGAAGAACCTTGTGTTTGTGCTCCCGGACCCCCTGGACCGCCAGGAATGAAGGTCAGCTGATCTCTTTCTGTCTTTTGTCATGCACACCCTTGGTTATCAGACTTGTAGAGTTTGTTCAGCGCTCCCTGCCGCTCAGACCAATGGTTAAATATTTACTTTAGACAGCGTTGGTTTGTTTAGATAAAGTGAAAACAAAATAACTGAAACTTCAGAAGCGTCCGTTTGTGTATACATGCAGGAAAGACAAAGATACTCAATGGCTTCTGTTTGGTAGGGAGCAAAAAAACTTTGGTTTTATTAGAGCTTAAAAAATATGTGCTGAGCTCCCAGGTGATGTCTTAAATCCTGCTCATGTGATGAGGTTGCACTTTACATCTGATTACAGCATGTAAACACCAATCTCCTGCATGCCAGGATCAGGGAAGGAGGTTTAAAACACATTAATCTTTTAGATACATAGTTACCTGTTGCAAATGTTCAGTTTTACAAATCCCAGATGCACCAAACAGCCTCTTTTCTCCACTTGAGGCAAATTGAGGCTTGTCGGGGTGACTGAGTCACCGTTAGTCTTGTAAGACTCTTTTACTGTACTGTTTGCTGAAAACAAACCAGACCACTGCCTACGATAAACACTGGTTAGAATGGAAAGTTACCAGACAAGGAATAAACCCCACGTCTCTATTGATCACAGGGTATTAACCAAATAATAGCAGCCCTGGTCTTCACACAAAGACGTCAGAGAGATTTTTATCTAAACCATCATACGCTTTGTGAGGAAAACTTACTGGTTTCCAGCATGTTTTGCGTTTATAAGGTCACCGATGTGTTTTTACTACATGTACAAGTAGATCAAAAGTTGCAGCCATTGCTGGTTCACAGATGTTCCTTACAACCCCACACAGTTCTCAACATCATCATACATTATAGATAGATTGAATCAACTCAAGGCATGAGAAAGCTCATTGATACCAGAGATGTTTTAAACTGATTCATTCATGATGTAAATATGCAGTGTCTGGTCTAAACCTGCCTGTTTGGGATGTTCTGTTTTCCCGTCCTTTGTTAATGCTCCAGAACTTTTCCTTGTCACTTTTTATTTTTGTTTTTATAAACAGTCTATGGTGCAGAGTTAGAAAACTTTGTGTACATCCTACCTAGTTTATCTGCAATGATGATTTTATCATCAATGTTTTTCCATAAAATGAAACAGAATTTGTGTTTTATATATAAGTTTGAATGATATAATTATATGCTGTTATTTATAATATATTGCATGTTAACTATTTCAGAGGTCTGATAGACATCAGCACAATCTTCAGACCCAAGTTCACAGCTTTTTAGAATAAAAGCTCTCTAATTTAGATTGATTTAAAGCACTATAGCAGAAAACCCAAAGTGATGTCCTTAATTTGAAGAGATCTTTCTAACGAGATGATAGAGTGATTCTATGAATAATCTTGTCACGATGAAATGCAACATACATGACTCCTGTTGATGTATTTGTCTACTATGTGGAAATAAAAGAAGAAGATGATAATGATCTGGAGACAATTTTCGACCTGCTGTTAGAACCAGTTACCCACCAGAGTCTTAAATGTATCTATAGAAGAAGAAACTGAATTGTCACATTCCCACTGACTGGTACAGAGCGCTGCTTGCCTGTTTATTCCATTTCTATCAATATTGAACGTTTCACGTCTCCAAACCGCACTAAACTCTGCTTGGCACTTCCCCTGGTAATTTACAATACACGTGCCAAGTGTGAAGCTGATAAGACGAACGGTTTGCATGGTTTTCCACATACAGACAGCCAGACGTTTGTGGAACCAGTAGGTAGAAGTGATTAAGTTGCCTTGTTGCCTCTCTGTACAGGGAGAAAATGGAGGCAGTGGTAAACCTGGTCAGCCTGGAGCTGCTGGTGCTGATGGTAAGCCTGTGAGTACTAAATAGTTCAATATCCACACATACAACTGCCAACAACACTGTCACAGCAGCATGGGAGGAAATGCCAAACCCATCTGAGTTAATGTACCCATTAGGTCATGACAATTTCTGCTTGTTAATTCTGTGTGGTCAGGACTGCATCACAATCTTTAAACACACTGCTAAATAAGTGGACTAAATATACTTATTTTTCCACTGGGTAAATGTATGATTTTAGCAAAAGTGACAACACAGTGCTGATTTGTGCATGAAACCCAAACAGAAGAGAACCACATGCTCTATACGTGATCAAAACCCCCAAAAAGAAATTGGCCCTGTTGCCAGGAGCCACACAGACAACATATACAGCTGAAGGGATTTTAATGTTTAAGTGTGTGTTTCTATTGTCCTGTTTTGTTTGAATTTTAGGGCATTACTGGCAGCAGAGGGAGTCCAGGGCTGCTGGGTACACCAGGAGTAGAGGTGAAGAAAACCACTGATTCTACCTTAATATCCAATTCAGCATCAAGAATGAAAAACTTAAAGCTGCTTTCTTTTGTTGCCTCTGCCAGGGGCCACGAGGGCCACACGGATACAAAGGGGAGCAAGGGCGACCCGGTGCTTTGGTAGGAAGGTCACAATGGGTTTCATTGCGAGGCTTCAGCACTAATGTGTGACTAAAACTAATACAAGTGTGTACTTTCAGGGTGAGAGGGGCTTGCCGGGATTATCGGGATCGTCCGGGAAACCTGGAGAGAAGGTGGAGATAGATGTGTTACTCAAACATGCCGCCTACGTTTCTACTTCATGATCCTGTAATTTGTCACGATTGCTCAGCTTTAGACGCTTTCTTTCTCACAATATGACGTTTAAATGAGGCCTTAGTCAAACAGCTGCTGTATTCACTGACCAAAGTGGCAAAAAAAATACTAAATTGTCAAAGTTAAGCCTCTTTCTTTGTGTTATCAAATGTAGGATTAACAGGAAACCCCTGCTAGACACATCACCTTGAAGTATAGAAACACTGCTGCATCAATCACCCTGAAAACCATATGTTATTAATATAAAGCCAAATCAGTTGGGAGCTGCTTTACTGTGGGACAGGAGCGCTTTGCAGAGAGAGCATGAGGGCCTTCAGAGACTTTTTAAATGTGTTGATATTTCCTGTCTTTTGTTCTGCAAGTTGACTTTGTCAAATCAATCAGAGATTCTTTCTTTGCTCTTCATAAGGAACCTCACCCGCACCAAATTACATATACCCATAAATATCAGTCCCCAAACTAGTCCTGATTGTTTTCATCAAATCCATTCATTGTTCTCTGTGAAATCAACGCCAATTTTTGTGAAACATCTTAACCCATGATGTTAAAGAGAGTGAAAAATGTTATCCTTGATCTGCCTCCTTATCCGGATGTGGACAAATATTTTATGGTCCCTACCCAGACCCACACCAGTCTCTTCTAACAAGTTCCATGATTTTCCTTCCAAGAGATTTTGCGAAATCCTGTTTACAGACAAACCAACCAACAAATGGGCAAGGGTGGAAACCCAACCTCCTCGGTGGAGATAATCAAGACAACATGAGATATCAGAAAGCCTGAAGGAACAGATCAGGCCTCCACAGAGAGGAGGTTTGTCCCTTAGTGGAGGCCATCGGTTATGAAATCTGTGAAATGAAATGAGACGAGCCTTACTGTAGTGCACATCTTCTCCAATTTTGTTTTTACATTCTTAAAGAGAAGACACGTGTACAGAATATGATTTGGCCTCCTTTTAGCAGAATGTGAGCGAGCTCAACCTTTCCCGAGTGGGCTACCGAGAGAAGTTAGACCAGATTCAAAGTCAGATTCAGTTTCTTTGTACATTACAACTTACATAGGGGTTGAAATGCTGTTCTCCACAGATCAGGGCGTAGATCACATTTAAAAACAACATAAGACACACAGTGACCAGTGGCATCAAGGACCCCGACAAGAGGCTTAGTTTTAGATGTTTTATTTCTGGAATTGTATGATGTTCAGGACCTACATTATCTCAGTGTGTGACTCATGGATGATATTATAGTGAAAATAAATTCCCCGGGCCCCACTTTGAAGACCCCTGGTCTATGCAACTGAATTCCCCTCCTGTCTTGGCCAGGAGTAGTTTGCATCCAGGAAAGCTGAAGAGTCTCCTTGCAGCAGCAGAGAGCCTCTTCTCTCTGAGTTATAGAGGGACTCCTCATCTCGTAGAGTGGAAGATTTTCTTTGGATGCAAAATCACAAACTTACAAACTACTACACCAAATCGTTCCCACATTGAAAGACCACCAAAGGGTGTAGTCTAATTTTCCTGGCGTTGGATGTAGAGAATGGAATCATGAGCTGTTTAAATTTAAGTCAGAAGACCATAATTCAAGAACATGAGAGGAAGAGAGACTTTGAGCCACTTCTGTCCTCATGGCCACAGACCTTCATTTCCCTTGGAGGAAAATCTTAAAGATAACCACGTACACATCCAGTCTGCTGTTGATCTTTGTAGTTCATTAACACTGTCATGCATTCCTGGGGAGAGAGTAAGCCTGTTAATGAAAGCTCCTCATTATCAAATCTGCCTGCTGCAGGGTTTCCTGTTCACCTGATCTGTAAACTCACCCACCACCGCTTACCTTACTCCTGCCAGCACTTATCCAAGTTTTATGAACCATGTTGATGCACCTTAGCATTTGCAACACAGGCCAACACAACAGTTAAACTCACAAATAAAGCACTAAAATGACCAGTTGGTTTCAGTGAACCTCTTCACAGTGGTTCATTTGTTTTAAACTCACTGACAGAACCGCTGTGACGGACGCAGCAGGAGAGATGTTTGATAGAAGTTGTGATACCACTGGAGAATTCTTTCACGTTGACTGCATTCAGCTTAAATTAAAATAAAGACTCATTGACTACAGTGTCTATTTATACACAAAAAGCTTTTTTAAATGAGGCCCAAAAATATCATCCACAAAAGTCCCTGAGCCAGACAATGTGGTTTTACACCGAACAGAGATTTGATTCTTCATGGAGCTGAGGAGCATACTTTTGAATGCTGGGATGCAAAAGTGGAAAAATCTAAGGCTTTGTCCTTTTTATTCTGACAATGTGAAATAAATTCACATCATATGTAGAGGCTGCATTGAACAGAGACTTGAATCCAGTTACAGGTCAAGCAGTGACACTTTTAAAATGCCAGGATGATGCAGGGGAGAACGAGAGTCACTCAAGTTTCACCCCAAGAAGTTGTTGAATTCAGTGTCACTGCTGACTCATATCTGTGACCATGTATAATATACAGTAGACCTATGTGTGTTCTTGTCTTACACTGTATAACTTCCTGATCGGGCTGAAGAGGAGTCGTTTAATATATAGTAGAAACTGGATGATGCCGTCCATCAAGTGGAAGATTCATTACAAGTCAGCTCGGATCTTAAAATGTTACCATTTAATGATTCAAATCTTTTGACTTTTCCCAGGGCTCTATAGGATCTCCAGGTACTGCAGGGTTACCAGGAAAAAATGGACTAGTGGTAAGAGCACAGATATTCACTAAAAAACTGTGTCACTGAGTTTGTCACGTGAAATATGACTTTATCTTGGGTTGCTTGATATTTCCAGGGAGAAAAGGGAAGTATGGGACCTCCTGGGCCGCCTGGTCATCGAGGAGAACCTGTATGTATGAAGCACTTCACAACCATATCCAGATCTCTTGTGCCATTATGGTTCTGTGAAAAATAATTTTTCTCTGATTTCAGGGCCGACCTGGGAGAGATGGAAAGTCCGGATTTCCAGGAGGTCCTGGTCAAAAGGTCTGTTTGTTTTGACACTTAAGGAGAATATTAGAGACCTGGCTGAGTGTGCTCGGTCTTAAAAGCCTTTACTGTTCCCAATAGTTGTGCTGTCGATGTTTGGCAACCATGGGAATGGAGTCATAACAGTGCTGGTGTCCCCATTCCCCCCCCCCCCAATCCCCATGAGACAATTTGAGTAAAGATCAAAGATGTTCTTCATGTTTTAGATAAATGTCTTTTCTAATTAATCCAACATGATATGTAAAATGCATGAGAAATGGTTCCTATGCATCTAATTAAAAGCTCATGGTTTTAAATTTTTCCCGATGTGTTAATAAGGGAGAAGTTGGGGCCAGTGGCATTCCTGGAGCTGATGGAAGAATGGGCCATCCCGTGAGTTGTAAACACATATATTAGTCAGTGCAAATGTTTAGTATTTTAGAGTTTGCTCCAGCTGTGAGCATTTCACTTGGACTCTATGATTTGATGTAAAGTGTGATGCAAATGGTGCATGAATGAAACATGAAATGGACTGTCACGCTATGTTAACGTTTCAACTTCGCGGCAAAGCATTTTGCCAACAAGAGAAGGGGGAAACTCGATGTGTGTGTGTGATTTACATTACGGTTCGTACACCTCTGCACAGAAAGAATGCTCTAAGTAAATCGTAGCTGACATAAAAGAATAATGAATAAAAAATAAATAGATGCATAACGTGTTTGAACCGCAGCAGGACTGCAGTGTGTTAACATAGTGTCAGCAGTGCAGAGAACACCCCTGACAGCCAGTAAATTAAGGGTATTTCCCCTCTAGTTCATCCCAGGATAACCCTGTTACGTAACAGCCGGGCTCAGGCTGTAATGTGAAGCAGCGACTCATCGGGGGAACGCTCTGGTGCTCTGGCAAATCTGTTTTAGGAAGAAAGTGTTTTTCAACCGGGCAGCCACCCCACTGATCAGGATCTTAAGCGCGGTCCAAAAGTTTGAGATGGGTCTACAAGAGGATGAGTCAGTTGCTCCACACGGCTGTAAGCCATATTTCCCCCACTAGAACAATAGAGTTAGCTGCGTTTCCAAGGAGACAGGATGAGTGCTGTACTTCCTCCTGGTAAAACAAGATGCGGCTCAGTGTGGGCCCCAATATAGGGATGTTTTTTTACCTATAAGTTAAGTGCAAGTGTGTGGGTGGCTTGATCTGTATCTCCGCTTCCCTGCCTGCGTTTAATCCATTCACCATGCACATATGTTACTCAACCGTTTGTGTGAGGCAACAACCACACATCTGAGAACATTTATCTCAGAAGAAAACAACTATGACCAAAAAAAAACTAAAGAGGCTGCATGTGTTGAACCGAATAAACTTTAAACGTAATAAACTATTTATTTTTAAATCTGTTTCTGCTGTCTTTCTCTTTCCCAGGAACAGCTTAAACTGCAACTGCATCCTGTCTCTTTGCATTCATCAGCAAATAAAACACTGGACTAAATTTTTCGTGCACAGACTGATGCAATTTAGATTAAGAAGTTACATGAATTACTATTGTATTTAGAGGCTTTAAGTTTACAAAATATAACTGAGGAGTGTCACACTTTTGCAGCACCATGACAACTTCAATGAATATTACTGAGCAAGTGGCTTCATTATATCACAGACAGAATGAAGTGATCATTTCAAGGCTATGAAAGGAAGCAAACTGGGACATGTGGACCTTCATCCTGTTTTAAGTTTCGAAACAATTAATATTGTTTTTCTGCTATATTGTTGTATTGTAGAGTGTTTGAAAAAATGTGTAAACAACTGCTCACCGAAAATGAAGCCAAAGAGTCTCGATTGCAAACCTAGTGGCTGGCTGCAGTATAGGTGATAAGCTAGCCTCCTCCATGTTAGTGGATGGTTTTATTTAATTTTAGGTGGTTCTTATCTCACAGATCCTGTTCCTAGATTTAATTTTTCCATTCACTCGAGGTAATCATGACTGACACCTGAGACTGACTCATGATTAGTCATCAATTTGAAATATTTTTGGCTTCATTTCTGGAAAGTGGGAGAAAGTCATTACTGTAAAGCTATTGCAGAAGATTATAATAGGGATACTGGAGCATGTTTAAAATATGGAAAATTCACTTAAGACTTGATTCTAATTCCATGTCAATTTTTTAGATAAACATACGAAATATAATCTTTTCCCTTGGTTCCAGGGTCTACCTGGATTACCAGGAACTGCAGGCCTGGATGGCCATAAGGTAACAATGTTCCAACAGATGTGCACTTAAATTTAGCTTATTGTTTGTGATAAAGTTTGACGGATAAGATTTTACAGATATCTTTATAGTGATATATATATATATATATATATATGACTGATTCAAGTCTCATTTAAGGGGGAGACTGGTTTGCCCGGACCAAGGGGCCTTAAAGGATCGTCTGGACCTCCTGTAAGTTCACAGTTGTTGTACAAAACAAAATGTATATTTAACCTAGAAAACGATAAAGGATTTCGTCACTCTCCTGCAGGGGGAGATGGGTTTACCTGGTGCAACTGGTTTAAAAGGACCAACTGGATCCAAGGTAAGCCTTTATTCTTATCAGAAAATTCACCTTAAGTCTGCTGCTGTCAGAATGAAGCTGTCAGAGTTAGTAACTGGATTACACCTACGCAACAGACATCAAGATTTAGCACGGTCTTTACAGAGGATAAACTCTGCACTACATATAATGACAATTGATCCCTCTCTGTATCCCCGAGGCCGTGAGAGCACTGTTTCAAACTGTGAGTCAGAAAAGTCAACAGAGCAGCTCATTCTACACGAGCGATGTCGTAATTAAAGCCGACTCCAACCACAGTGTAGAACATTTAACTCAGTACCGGTGATGTATTGATGTCGATGTCATCCAGCCTATACAAAACACGCTGCAGTGCGTAAGGTCATAGAAACGGTTAAAGCCTACGTTCTTCGAAAGCTGCCTGGGTCAGTAGCGTGACATGACATGTTTCGTTTGGTCGAAGTTTCTCTAAAATAAACTGAGCGAGAAGTGACAAGCTGTTGGCGTCACAGAGATGTGCTAAATTCAGCGATGATCCGGTCGTGCTGCTTTCGTCAGTGGAACTTCAGTGGAAATGTAAGCAGTCTGGGCCTGTCTGGTCTGGACGCCCTGACTCCTCATCACGTTTCATTAGCTGATGTTGCCTGTAACGAGCCAATGTGAATTGGAGGATGGCACACATGTTAAAACGCAGACTTCAGACTGAAGCTATTTTTGTCCAATGAAAAATTAATTTGACGAGACACAATTTAACGTCATACTGCAATCGTGCAATATGCCAAAACTTCATGAAATCATGCATTAAAAAAAAATTATTATTATAAGAGAGTGAAAATTAAAATAATAGCTGCTCTACAGTCAGTGAAATTACACGGATATTTTTACATTGTGAGTATTCTATAACCATGTTTTATTTCTTTATCAAGGGGCATAAGGGTGGAAGTGGAAATCCAGGTTTACAAGGAACACCAGGGCCTGTGGTATGTTTCTGTTTGAATAATCCAATATTCACAGGGAGCTGTATTTTTTACTTAAAGTACTGTCAACTGTATTTAATCAATACAATTTGATATAACATAGTTAAGTCATCCAGCAATAGATAAATGAATTGTGTTCTTGTTTTTGATGATTGGTCTTTATTTACATGCTTTTAAAGGGGAGTGCAGGAGAACAAGGAGCAGCGGGTCAGCCGGGGCACCCGGGCATGCCAGGCCTGAAGGGAAGCCAGGTGGGGTTTTCTGTTTAAACCAACATTCTTTCCCCCTTTAATCTATAAAAGCATTATTTAGAATAATAATTTATTATTGTGAAAATCGTAATTAAGTGAATTTAGTCACAAATATTATTTTTTCAGAGTTGTTATAATGTCCCAGCTTCTTTATTAGCCACTGATATACGTTACAGTCACTTCTTTAGGCAAATCGTTTTTCAAAGCAATCTCACTGGCACATTTTTTTAATTTTAATTGTATCTCTGTTATGTAAAGTTACTTATACTTTTTCTATGAATCCTTTGTTGCTTGTGTTTTTCTCCTGCTGCAAACATCAATTAAATTATAAACCATGTTTTATTGTTCACCAGGGACAAAGAGGAAATACAGGTGACCGAGGAGAGATGGTAAGACTCCAGACATCCAATCAAACAAGCAGATTGTCCCTTCATGTTATCGACCTCTCTGAAGCTAATCTAAAATCTAAAAACAGCTCATCAACCTTTCAGAATTCTGAAGAAATCCTTACTGGCCTGCCAAAATCCCAGTGGAACTTTAAATCAGATAATTTTTGTAAGCATGTATTTAAGGCTCTCTACTGCTCGGGTAAAAGTGAAGAAAATATTGTCTCTGATCCGTTTAATATAGAAATCTGTATATTCTAGTGGAAATATAGCTTCATTTATCACATATTTCACATTGGTTTGGAAAACAATCATACAGTAGCTGTATTTTGTCTTACAGAAGAAAACTGGATGTTGGACTTCTATCATGTTTTTATCCAGTATGATCCATTTGATCAATTTCATGTTATGTGAAGAAAATTAGTGAGGGAGTGCAGTTATATTTATGTAATCAAATCTAATGGGTGTTAATGTACCACAGTCAAACCACATTAACAACTGTGAATATAACCAATGATTATGTTCTGAATGGATGGATGTGTATCTACATCACTGCAGTATAAACTGTATAGACTAGTGTGGTGTTGTCATGGTGATCTAATGATTTTTGTCACCAGGGATTGAAAGGACAAATGGGAGGACAGGGTCGACCAGGGAATCTGGTGAGTTTATTTTGATCAGCTTTGTTGTACGATAAAAAAAATGATTTAGCCTTTCTTTAAAGATGATAAGTTTTTTGTGTTTGGATTCAGAAATTAGAAATGTAAACATTATTATCTAAAAGTACTGAGTGAAATGAATGATGTAAATGGCCATGAACAATATATTAATATACAATAAAGTAATTGCCTCCAGCAATGTGTAGCTGTTTTTCCTACAAACTGATTTAAATGGACTTGATCATTGACCAGGGAAGTCATCGTTTTTTTAAAAAATAGTTTTGAGGGTCCACAGTGCCATCATGTGGCCATTTACGAATCAGTTCTCCTGAGTGATGAAGTCTTAAATTCCTGTTTGGTCCAAGTGCACATCTTATCTATCTGAAATGGTCACACTTTATTTCTGTGGCTTATTTGTAGATTTCCTTTTACTTTAAATGCAAACCTGTTTTTAACACTGCTAAAGATAGTATCTTGTCTCCACCAGGTTTAGCACATATTGGTATTGGATCATTTGTGTTTGATGCTGCATACTCTCATTTACTTTGCTGCCACAGTCATAGAGAAATAATCTATTTCTTGTAACTTCCCATTATTCTTGAGCACGCTGTGCAACGGTGAACAAATTTATATGACACGGTCCTGTATCCGTGATTCTGCTGATATCTGATGCTATTGTATTTCAAAGGTGGAGGTACAGCAACATGGTGACTTTATCTGCTCATAGCAGACATAATTCAGACTCAGAACAAATTTTACAATTTCCATTATTTCAACATTAATTAAAAAATTACAATTAATATCTGTGACTGTGAGTTTTGATAAAGATGTAAATGCAGGTTTTGCAATCTGGTTACAGTCTTTTCCTGCAGTTTTCTACTCTTTTCATTGACTTTTCCCTTGACTTATTGACTTTGATTGACAGGGCTCAGCTGGTCCCACGGGACTGAAAGGAGAGGTAAGTCTGATATATTAATAACTTTTCCTCCAGCCAGCCTGAATGATCATTTGTGTTGTTTAACCCTGGGCTTGTATTTTTGCCAGAAAGGGACATCAGGGGATCTGGGGCAGAGAGGTCCGGAAGGTCAAGTGGGACGGCCTGGACAGTTGGGTCAGTCAGGCCCATCTGGCCCCCGAGGGCTGCGGGGGGACACTGGTCCAACTGGTCCACCTGGACCTGAAGGAAGATCTGTATGTGTGATTCACATCATGTAACACGTTGAAAATGCCTTGATCATGACTAGTCATGTCTGATATTAATGACATTGATGAACTCTAGTTTACTGGATATTCATATGATCCATTACTTTATCACAGGCAAGTGAGTTGTCGGACAACCACATTCGGCAAATTTGCAGAGACATTCTCCAGAGTGAGTAGATAGATACAAACAAATGTCGTATATCCCTGTGTCTTGACAACGCACATCTTAAATTTTCTCGTTGTCAATTGTAGCTGAGCTGCCTTTATTGTTGCTGAGCAACCAGCAGAGTGGCTGCACCCGATGTCAAAGCCGTCCTGGATATGCGGGTCCTCCAGGTCCAGCTGGGCCCAAGGGAGACAGGGGTCTTCCTGGACTCAGCGGCTCCAGGGGGCAGCCAGGCCACCCTAGTCGGCCGGGACGTCCTGGTATTAACGGACTCAAAGGTAAAAGCAAGCATTCAGACAACATTGAAATATATTGCAGGATTCTCAAACAAGGACACTTGTGTTTGCAGGAGAACCAGGTTTCAAGGGTGAGAAGGGGAGTCCGGGTCGAACCATGATGGGAGACCAAGGGCCACCGGGGCCTCCAGGTAAATAATGTTCCCTAATCATTAAATTCCTCATTTGTTATTTTCTGAGACCGTATGGAAGTTAAGTTGATGAGGTGCTTGTGTCTCCACAGGTCCAATGGGTCCCCAGGGGTACAGTAAACCAGGTCCTCCAGGCAACCCTGGACCTCCTGGTCTGAACGGAGCAGAGGGTAAAAGTGGTAACCCTGGCAGACCCGGTCCGCATGGGGTGTGTGATCCATCCATGTGCTACAGTAGCATGATGAGGCGGGATCCTTACAATAAAGGACCAAACTATTGACGTCACAACTGCAGGCACCAGTTTCAAGTTGATGTGGAACTAACGGTCATTCTCAGGAAGATCTCATCTTTACAGTTTATCTCTGTCATGGAAACAGAACGGACCTCTCGTCTGTCATGTGATCTCAGACAACACAACCAGATCTGTCATATTTTCATCATTCTATTGGTGTTTTGTTGTTGTAAGAGTATGCTTTTTTGATAGAGAATCGATAATTGGCTCCAGTTAACACCTCTCATATGATCACCATGGTTCCATGTCTGGGTGTCCCTCAGGGCAGTATGGCTGGTACATTTTCCCATATTGCCCCCTGGTGTTGCTTCGTTGCATGATGCTGTCTACATTTTCACAGTGGGTGCTGTATGTTACATAAAAAAAAAAAAGAAACAAAAAAAAAAAGTCTATAATCTCTTAGTTCCATTGATTATGGTGATTTCACCTTATCAGAAAATGTTTCAGCGCTATGAGTTGACTGTGAGTTTGATTTCCTGTGGCTGCTGATGAGCTGCTGTAAGCTTGTGTTCCTGAAGCATCCAGTTTAACTGTTAACGCGTAACTCTCAATGAAAACAGAAGCTAATACTGCGTATCATCTGAGATAAATGAATGCTTCTGTTTATGATAAGTTCCTCCATGTGTCATTTAATTCCCGTAAAGAAATGAGATGTTAAAATATACACCATCTAAGAACATGCAGACATTTAAATTTGAAGTTTTGTGTCACGTATGTTCCTGAGGCGTACCTTTCATTACTGTAGCTAGTATTTTATTGTTATTTATAAGAGAGTCATGACTGTGTATTTCAGCAGTGACGTGTCCTCAGTAACTTTTGTAATTTTATTTTGTGTTAAGTTGACTTTTGTATGAATCTTTCTTTTTTTTTCTTTTTTCTAACTAGAATTAAAAAATATCCCAATGACTTGTGAACCTGGATCGTCCTCAGCTGTAAGCCTCAAGTTTCAGGTCTATTTCAGGTCATGTTGTCAATGTTGTCTTCTAAGATAGATGGATGGATGGATGGATGGATGGATGGATGGATGAATAGACAAGGTTGCTGAATATGCAATATGTCTACCCAAATACTACACCTTTACTGACAGTAACCCATCAATTCATTCCCCTACCATTTAGCTACAACGTGTTTATTCTAATCAATGCTACAAATAAAATTTGATTGAATTTGATTAATAGATAGATGGGTAGATAGATGGAATGAGATATAGATAGGTTGGTGGATAGATGGATGGGTGGATAGATGGATAGATGGATAGATGGATAGACAGATGGATAGATAGATAGTTGGATGGATGGATGGATAGATAGTTAGATGGATAGAGGGATAAATGGATAAATGGATAGGTGGATGAATATACCTTCTCCAGTAGAAACACTGACCTTTTCTTGCCCATTAAAACCTCATGGGGACCAAAGCTTGGACCTAATGAGGGTGATGAGTAGATATATTATATTATTTATATTTGAGCCCTCAACAGACCTGAGAGACCCCTGGGGTAGGGTCAGGTTAAGCAGACAGGGCAGGGAGTTAGGACGGAGAGACTAAACAAGAGAAAAAACAAATCAATGGGTTCAGAAGGTTTTTTGTTTAGCTGTCCACAATGAATAGAAATGCAGAGACCCAAGGGAAGCTATGAGCGAGGCTCCCGAAATACCAATTTAACTGCCATCAGTGTGTCCACTAGGTGTCGCTGTGTGGTAATCCACAGCAGCATGTACAGGAGTAACTTTACATGAGTGGGAGCTTCCTTTTTGCCTCCATGTTGGACAGCAGCCAGCCATCACATGGAAACCTCTAACTATTAATGTGTCTGATTATTCCAGCATATACTTATACAACATCTACCATTAACTTAAAGCTCCTCAGTAGATGGAGCTTCCTGGTAAAGGTTCGGGCTTTAATGAACTTTTCTGTAGGCCACTCACGTTGTTTACTTTTTCGGGAAGTAAACTCATAAACGATGAAAATGGTTGTGGAACATGCTCTCGGTCTGTTGTTCCTAGGAGTGAATGTGCAGAATCTACATCAATCTTTTTTTAATCTCATATTATAATAAGATCATTTTGGGCAATTTGGCTCCTTTTTTTGTGAAATTGATGAAGTTTATTTTTGCAGCATTATTATTACACCCAGTATTTAGGATCCTTGTTGTTGTGGCTGAATGCAGCTGCAGAGCCTCTCTCTCTCTCATAAACACTCTGACTTCAATAAGTTGAGGTGATTAACAGGCTCTGTCATTATTCTTTCACTCGTTAAGACGCGGCCTCTCGGATTTCAAGTGTCTCCTTTTTCACTCCCGAGCCGCCACATTCATCATGGGACCGGAGCTGGAGTTTTATTGCTGCCACTAGAGGTGGATGCAAAAACAACAAAAAAAGAAAAGTTGGGAGTGTGGGATGGACTCAGAGGGCAACTCGCCCCGGTACGCGCTCACTCTCTGGTGGGGGGAGAAGGAAAGAAGAGAAATGCGCACGGGGGCCATGAGTGGAGAGCTCACTTTGTGACACAGTTCAACACATTTCATCCTCTTGGAAGTGCGGGGTGATCCCTCGACTCGCTATGGGCGTACCTCCGTTTTTTTTTTCATCACAGAGGAGTAAGGTGAGGGACGGGGTCATTACTCCATAAATACTTGCTGTGGCACAGTCTGTGGATGGAGCCTGGAGTAGTGGGAGCTGGAGGAACCGTGCGCACTGGACTTTCCTGCAGGCTGAACCCTCACTTTAAAAGTGTTGACTGGTAAAAACAAAACAAAAAAACATCCTGTGAAACTTTATGCCCCTGGCTAACATGGAGACTCTATGATCGCGTCCGAGTTGCTTTAGTTTCCTCTGAGAGTTGCGATGTAGTTCAACCTCACGCCCAAAGTCAGTCCAAAGATGACAGCGCTTACGCCTCTGAACCGCGCCGTGCTCGGACTCGCGTGGAGCTGCCTGAGCTTTCTCTCCTGCGCGCACTGCGGCTTGACTGACAACCATGTGCACTCCAGCTTTATTTACAGGCGGTTGCGCAATCACGAGCGCAGGGAGATCCAGCGAGAGATCCTCTCCATCCTGGGCCTGCCCCACCGTCCGAGGCCCTTCTCTCCCGGGAAGCAGGCGTCCTCCGCGCCGCTCTTCATGATCGACCTGTACAACGCCATGGCCGTGGAGGAGGAGGAGAGCGCGCTCCAGCAACTGCAGCAGCAGCAACAAGGCGCGGGAAAGAGCGTCAGTGCCAAGGCTCAAGGGCACTCCAGGAGGGGGTACTACAGCCCGCAGCATGCCGGGTACTCCCGCGTGGCACAGCCCTACCGCGCGGCCCCTCTGCTGGGCCACAGCCGCGCGCTCACCACGGCGCACGACACCAACTTTCTCAATGACGCAGACATGGTCATGAGTTTTGTCAATTTAGGTAAGTGGAGGCCTGTTAAAGTTGCCTCAATGATTACCTAATTTTATTTAATCAAAATCCATTAATTTGATCCATGAATTTGAACCAATCAATTCATTCAAATTAGATGACATTCGGTCCAAGTAACATTAAGAATGAAGAAATTCAATACATAATCCTCATCTATATATATATATATATAAAAACAGTCCCTCTCCACCGCATGCTCTTATTTTATCCACACGAGGAGGAATTTACATTTATACACATTAGATGTAATTTTGTTGACAAGAGGAAATAAGAAGTTATGGCTCCTGCAGCATGAAAGTCAGCTCTCAAGAGTAAGGCCCATATTTAAATCCGTTTATATTTGTCTTGGCCTGCCTCTGATATTGTACGTGGAAATATCAGCATATGGAGTTCATTCATTTTGTCAAAATAATTTAATGCCCTCAAGATTTTGTTTGAATAATCACAAACAACACAAGAACAACACAAGAACTACAAAAACTGTGCTGAGCATCAACGTTTTAGTTTTCAGCTTCCCATCACTCAGTAACATTTACAGGCTGCTGCATATTTTACATTAAAACATGAAAATGCCATTATCTGCTATCACAAGCCGCTTTTGCCTTTTGTTAATTTTTTTTCTCCATTTGTAACAGAAGGAACTGTTTGATCGTATCATTTTCTGCTGGTTTCTATATTCTAACAAAGCAGCTGATCAGTATAATGATTGTGTTTGTTCAGTAGCTGCGACCCTTAACCCTGCAGTTCAGAGAAACTTATCAGATGACTGTCTGACCTTGGGGGAAAATTGGTCTAAATGATTTCCTGTTGTTAAAAGGGGAGTGATATTGACTGGTGCCGATGTGTTTCTCCTGGTTCGGGCACTTAGAGTAAGAAGTAGTACCTATTCCTTATATTTGTGACCTTTGCAGCATTTACTGTTCTTTAATGAGACTTAATACACAAAGCATGGAAACATACTCGAAAGTGGAACATGCAGCACTGCAGAAACCTGAATGAATGATTAAATACAACACCATAAAACAAACTTAACATAATGCCGGCACTGTAGTGTTGAGGATTTTTATTTTCTTAAATATGTAAAACACTTAAAAGTCATTTTGCGTAGAGTTTCTTGGGAGCATAATCCCTCACCTTGGCCTGGGCCCATCTGTTTCCACTTACCAGTATACCAGGGCATGTACACTGTCAGCCTTGAAAGCTCTGTTCTCATTCTGGGGACTGTCAGCGAAGTGCTCAATGGGCCTCTGTCTTCAGTACTGTACGCTCAAATTTAGCTACTGACCTCAGCTGTTTTAGAAATGTCTATGTGGGGCCTCATGCAGTTTAATATGCCTACTGTAACTGTAAATATGAAGTCAGTTTAAAAACAAATTACGTTTAAAAACATAAATGAGATTGTACGCAAAGGGAGTAAAGAATTAACCGCAACACATGAGTTATTTATTCATCATATTACCGGAATAAAGACAAAACCCTGGTAGAACCAGCAGAGTCCAGTTTATATGCAACACATCAACAATGCACTGGGCTAACCCTGACCAGTGAGTGAGATCATTATTATTTAATCTTTGGCCGTTTGAAAGTTAAATGCTCGGCGCTCTCTGTGGCACCTCTGCTTCAGATTACTGCCTGTGGCTACTATAATGGAACACGCTCAATAGATAAAAGTCAGACCCGACCTCTGACCTCTTTGTGCTAAGTAACCGCAGACGCTTGCTCTAGATAAAATATCAGGGAAGTGCTCCATGTGATATCACTGCTGATGTCAGAAAACACACCGATCAGGGGTGCAAGGCTGTTGGCAGCCACTTTTTAGCCCATCAAAGTTTCTTTAGCTTGCAGGGGATTGTGCCCATTCCTTGAGCCTCTTTCAGAGTCATTTTATTGAGGGGCTTTAGTTTGAAAAAACAAGCAGAGCATGCAGCACCTTATATTTCTTTCCAAACCTATAAAATCTATGAGTTTGCAAATGTTTTTTAAAAATGACCAGCCCCAAAAAGATATTTCCACTTAACTCAACAAGTTGGAAATGGCAAGATTTAAAGGTTAAGGGTCATTAAACTCTCTTAGCACATTGTATGAAACCTATAGGAGGTCGGTGTGAGGTCAGGAATGAGGTCGGAGTCGATACTCACATGACGTGGAGGAGTCCTGTCTGCTCTTTTCTCTCACTTGAGGATCAGACCAAAGTGTCTTTAATTGAAATCAGCCTGTTTTTCTTAACTGACAGCCCATTCATCATGGCCAGAGAATGCAGTTAGGCACACAGTAGAAGGCCTGTCTGGGAACTGCTACCTGTATTCAGTTGACTGATTTAATGAACTGGAAAGTGCTTTTGTTGGTAGTCAAAATGTTTGGATTGGAGCTGGAATGTCGAAGAAGATGTAATAAATTACTCTCTCTCGCCGCGCTAACGCTGGCATATTTTGTCTTTTGAGCAACACAGGCAGCGGTTCAAGGAGGTGAAGCCATAATTTCTGATCAGTGTGTGTGTGTGTGTGTGTGTGAAGCTTTTGCTGCCAGTAAAAATGAAATTCATTCTAAAATATTTTCTTTCCCAGTGGAGAAAGATAAAGATTTTTCTCATCAGCGAAGGCACTACAAGGAGTTCCGTTTCGATCTGACTCAGATCCCAGACGGAGAGGCCGTGACGGCAGCAGAGTTTCGGATCTACAAGGACCGCAGTCACACCCGCTACGACAATATCACTCTGAAGGTTACCGTGTATCAAGTCATCAAGGAGTATCCGAACAAGTAAGTGACGAACCAAGAACGCTACTGTTATTATACTTGAGTATTTCTATTTTCTGCTGCTTTGTAGTTCTAAGCATTCATAAGCAAATGTAATACAAAGAGTTAAAAGGTACTGTACAGAAAAAAAAGTGTTGTACTGTTTTTACATTAAACCAATAATAATATGTAAAAAGTTATATATATATATATAACTCAAATGGCCCTCAGTGGAGAGTGTACCTCCAACAAGGCCCCACACCCGCCTTGTGAAACCACATTTAACTTTAAACAAACTCATAAATATCAGTGCCCTTAACATGCCTGCTTTTATTTCATCAAGAGCTTTGAATTTTTCTCAAAGAAATCAATGGAAATACAGAAAAATGGCCAATCTCACCATTTTGACGAAATTGAAAAAGAAATCCTGAATCTGCCTCCTGATCCAGTCCACAACAAACAACTTAATTCCAGCAAGTTTTCTGGTAATCCGTTTACGAGTTTTTGTGTAATCCTGCCAACAAACAAACAAACAAACAATTTCAGAATTAAAACATAACCTTATCTGCGGAGGTGATTACAAATTGCTCTTCCGCCCACCAGCTAAATCATTAACATGCTGGTTTCTCAGTAGCATCATAGTAGGGTAATATAAGAGGGAAATTTCTGTTTCCTCTTGAGTGATAATTAAAAATATTTTTTATTTACTATTACTATATACTTGCTAATTTACATCATTGGGAAAATCATGAATGCTTTTATTTTGTTCCTACTTTTATTCAAGTTAAAGAGTGTCTTCATTTGTTGAGGAACAAACAGATGTGGATTGATGACATCCAAAATTAATCTGGTCTCATGTGATCCCAGAAGAATCAATCATCCCAAAGAAAAGGACTTTGACTTGAAGCTTGCTCTCAGTTAATGAAAATACTGTGAAACACCATTCAGGCAGTCAAACATCCCCCTGTCTGCAGGTGCAAATTGATTGAAAGGAAACAGAAATAGCTGTTACTTCAGCTGTGCTTTGATCCGCTGCACTAATCTCATTTCACAGTTTAAAAAAAAAAGCCAAACAGTCCGGCGGCCTTTGTCTTGCGGGGCTGAAAGTTTCCACTCGCACAGAAAGTCCCTCTATCTCCAACTCTGCTCTCCTTCATTCGCACCATGTCTGCCTTACAAATATAGTCCGCGGATAAAGAGAGCTCCATTAGCGAGTTGGCCACTTATGAAGCTTGGAAGGTCCATCAGTTATCACTCGTCTTGTGTTGCCTGCCAAACTGGCCGGGGCCCAGATGAAACCATGAGGGCCCAGATTAGGGCGGGGGGGGCTCCTTCGGGTGCTCCCCTGATCACTGTTATGCCCGCCACCTGCCTGTCTTAACAATATACCGGAAGTTTAAACCATGACATAGCTGAATACACAGGGGTGTATTTAAAAGTGGGCCCACATTCGCTTGCCAAAAATGTGTGTGGGTGATTGAAGGGGAGATATGGCCCTCCTGGGCTTTGAAAGGGTCCAAGTCATTGGACTCTGCCATCTTAAAGGGAAAGACGGCTGCAGTTTAAGTTTTCACACAGGTTTTCGTGGGGAATAACATGTTTCTGTTAGTGTTCGCTAACGAAAAGCTCAGCTTCCCCAGTGCGAGAAATCTTAGACATGTTATCAGAGTGTGTGATTTAAAAACAACCAGTTTTTTCAAGCTTAACAAACCACAGTGAATTTATGTTTGAGTACTATTAGCTTTTAAAACCACACACGTTATGTCATGTTTTTCTTCGATGCATCTGACTAAATCGTTTTTTGTTACCATTAATAAATGCAACTCAAGACTTTTTAAGACTTTTTTAACACCATTTGAAATACCATGGAAATAGACACAAAAAGTGAATATAAACTTCCAGCTAAACACATTTAAGCCCATTAGACTCCACCACATGGATCCTCATTGTCCCATGTTTAAAATACTTTGACACACAGCACACTTCCAGGCATTGATTTAAAACCCCCACGATTGCTCATCATTCTTAAACCACTTATTGTTAACGTACATTTCCTCATGTTCATAAACTTTGGCCTGAAAGGCATTAGTTAATCTCATAACCGTAACTGGAGATGGTCTAATCAGGCTGATGAGGGGGGATGTATGGGTTGTATTTTTCAGTGTAGCCTGCCGTTACTAGTTTTTCCAGGATTACCAACCCCAGCTTTAAGTTATAGTTCTTTGAGTGAATTAAATGAATTTCAATAGGACTTTCTCAAGGATGCAGGATAGAACTTTTTAGCCATCACTCCTCTCTCCCATCTTGTCAATACTTTAAAAAGCACTTAAAGGCTGCATTCAACGTTAAATATGTGAAGGCTAAGATTAAACTGCAGATACTGTTGTGAAAGATTAGACTTTTGGACAAGATTTGAAGTGATGTTTACAACCACTGAAGTGCTACGTGTTTATCGCTGAGGTCCAACAAACTCATAGAATGAAATTCCTCCTTTTATATCATGTGCAGAGCCAGTTTCTTGGAGGAATTTGAAACCAACTGTTCAGGCTACTTTACAAGTCACTATGCACCAACCAGACCTTCTTTCGCTTGACTCCACCAACGTCCTGTCCTGGAGCTTACTGCTACTAATAGATAATAGCTGCATATGAACAGAATTTGTAGGAAACGAACGACAGAGTCAATACAAAGTTTAAAACAAAGCGTTACCTGTTTCCTCTATCGCTGGTCTCCACTCAGTTAAACTCCCTTTCAGCGGAACAGTACATCCAGTAATCACAGATTAAAGGGGAGGGTGGATAAACATTTATTCTTCCGGGAATCGTGGATTCTTACCTGCAGAAAATAAATTATCACGGGATATAAGCCTATAACGCTGTACATTAAAAAGAGGAAGTTCAGTCAGTCATAAGGATTAACCTTGTGTGGAATTCCACATGAGGTTGAGTTTTATTACACCTGTAATAAACACATGAGTCGTTCCTGATTCATCGAGGCCATGTGGAAAAATCTTTGTTCCCTGTGAGCAGCACCATGTAACCGCAAAAACTGAATAGGCCTTATCCGATCTGCTGCCTGAAAGGAATCCAATGCAAATTGCGGAGCGGGGCTTTTTCAACTGCAGGGCTGATTGATGCCTTATGTCAGGCTTATGTTAAAAATACACACAGGCTGATAGACACGACTCCCGACTCTTTTTTGCCCATCGAATGTCTGAAACCTTGGCACATGGCTCGCCACAGAACTCTGCAGTTTATTACAATCTGCAGCTTCTTCAACAATATAGCATTGATCCGCTGCGCCAAATATCAGTGCCAGGGCCTTTTTTTTTCCGAGAGAGAATAATTAGTCTCGAAAGGATAAAGAGATGAAGAGACTAATTGCAGCTGCACAGATTCTGGTTTCCGCTGCGGAGTTTTGGCGAAGGCATCCATTTGTGATCAGTCAGTGATACCTTGTTTATCTGTTCTGGTCTAACTGGTTAAGACTTCTTGGATTCAGTTTGAATGGCCTCGAAGAAGCATGTGGTTTCTCTGCTGTCTCCCATTACTGCTCTGCTGCATTAAGATGCACGGGCCGTTTTTTATTTATAGAGCTTAAACTGAAACAGGCACAGAGGTTTTGTAATTTGTTTATAACACAGCTGTAAAGTGACCACATTCATTTCACCATCTGTTTGACCGACACCGGTGTGAAACACGGGAGGAACAATCTTGAAAAACCAACATACCCACAGAGACAAGATATTAAACCAATTGTGATTGGACTAATCAGAGGACACGCTGTTTGTCTGTTTGTTCTGTGACTGACTGTAGCATCATCGTAACTGCGGCTTATTCAACCCAGATGTTCCTTTGTTTCCCTTCTTCTACCTTAAGAGATGCAGAGACGTTCCTGCTCGACTCCAGAAAGGTCCAGGGGCCCGACGGCGGCTGGCTGGTGTTCGACCTCACGGCCACCAGCAACCACTGGGTGATGAACCCGCAGCAGAACCTGGGCCTGCAGCTCTGTGTGGAGACTGTCGATGGCAAGTTCCGCATTTCTTTCAATGAGTTTGACATTTGTTCCTTTCATCATTACCTCCCCGGGTTTAGCTCAGACTCTTGGAATCTAGAAAGGGTCAGGAAGTTCATCGTTTAAGTTAATCGACAATGTCTGCATGTGATTAAAAATGTATTTTCATTGATTTAAGAACAACTTTTACATTTGACTATCTGTACTTTGTGATTATTTATTACCAGTAAATTACCATAAATCCACAAAGAAGATTCATGGGTTGACCCAGTCTTTGTGTTTGTTACATTTGTACGATGCCGGACTTCAGACTCACACTGAAAACAGTCATAAAAGTATAAAATATCCTGTTTTTCTTTCGTTTTATTTCTTCTTTCTTAAGTTTTATTTACCTGCTGATTTTTCAAAGGACGGAGTATCAACATCAAATCTGCTGGAATCATTGGGAGAAATGGGCCCCAGTCCAAGCAGCCGTTCCTGGTTGCTTTCTTTAAGGCCAGCGGGGTGTTGCTTCGCTCGGTCAGAGCTGCAGGCGGGAAAAAGAAGAGCCACAATCGCAATAAATCAACCAATCAGCAAGAATCATCTCGGGCCCCGAAAGCTGGAGGTACGTGCACTTTTATTATCTTGCTGTTTTCACCTTATGGACATGAAATCACTAAATAAACCACAATCCATCTGCCCTGTTTATCTCTTTTGTCAGACTTAACCTGCAGCAGAATATATCCACAGTGACCAGAATGCTGTTAAATAAATAATGTCTTTGCCTGTTCACAGTTTCGACTTGTTTATAAGAAATGTGCACTAACATATTCTAGAGGGCAGTCGTCCATTAATTCGGGATGGAATGAGATCAAACTTGCATGACTTTAGATATTTACTCTAGTCGATAGCTTCCTCCTGAAAATTTATATTTTGTTTGTTCCTCCGAAACTTTTTCTTTTAAGTTGTTATTCTGGCAAAACGATAACTTTTTGACTTTTTAACTAGAACAGAGTAGAGTGAATACATCAGCCAAGGCCCAGCAGTTCCTCTCATTATTAGCACATTTTTAATCCAATCCAATTTGATTTGGATCTGCACCCAATAGCACACGCTCTTGAGTATGAATCCTCAAAATGTTTATCAACAAGATCCTCAAACTATTCTCTGAGAAATAAATGTATTTCTTGTTAAAGAAAGAAAAAATATCCAGGGATCCACCCGCTAATAAATGCAAATGCAAACATAACGTCGGTGGTGGAGTTAGAACTTTCTTCTGATCTACACGTCAGGAGTATTAAGCCCAACTGATATTGCTGCGACTAAATTAGTACAACAGATTTCGGTGTAGCCCTTAATTCCCTGTGCTGTTCAGTTCATTAATCATTTGTCGTTACTCATTTGGAAAATAAATTATAAATCCCAGCAGAGTGATTGGATGAATTACTGTTATCCCTGTGTTTGACTTGCCTGTTCCGCAGCTCTCCAGTTACAGCTTCTCCACATCCGACTCCACAAGCAATCAAATTTTGCAGTAACATTCGCTCTTTGTGGTCAGTTCAACATGTATCAGGAACATTTCCAAGCGTCATGTCGATGTATGGATCCACAGTGAACGTTTCCATATTCGCTCAGCGCTGCATATGGTTTTAATGCATTCGGTTATGGCTTTAACTGCCGTGTTTACCTTCCAACAGTAAGTGAGCAGCACGTGTTGCTTTCAGTCATATAATGAGTCATCTACATTTTCAGATTTCAACACCAGCGAGCAGAAGCAAGCCTGTAAGAAGCACGAGCTCTACGTCAGCTTTCGAGATCTGGGCTGGCAGGTGAGTCGATTTCATCAGTAACGCAAAATGAATAACACACTTTCTCATTCAGATTGTACGGTGATGTCAAGAAAAACGTGCATCCTGTGTCGTAAATAAGGGAAGTAAACTGTGTCCTTCTTGTCAAGGATTGGATCATTGCACCGGAGGGCTACGCCGCTTTTTACTGTGACGGCGAATGCTCGTTTCCACTCAACGCACACATGAACGCAACAAATCACGCAATCGTGCAAACCCTGGTGAGTGTTCTTTGCACATGCAATAAAATCCAAGCTGACGTAATGTTCTCAGCACAGATATAATTCACATTCAAACTGTTTGGCCTCTTTTTTTATTCTCTCACTTCCAGGTCCATTTAATGTTTCCTGACAACGTGCCAAAGCCGTGTTGTGCCCCGACCAAGCTCAACGCAATCTCAGTTCTTTACTTTGACGACAGCTCCAACGTCATCCTCAAGAAATATAGAAATATGGTCGTTAGGTCTTGTGGTTGCCATTAGCGAACGGTGGACTCACTTTAATTTATGTAATCTGGGATGGGAATCGCTGGAAAAAACACCCCTGCTGCAGGTGTCATGTGATGTACAGTTTAATGTATATAACGTTTTACTACCTAATTTATTTTCTTTTTTTAAAAATAGCACTGAATGTTGTCATATTTCAATGATTAGGACAAAATGATTTTACTTCTACGCCAGTTATCTTATAACTTTTGTGTCCGTCGGCATATACTCTCTCTTAGCTACGTCTGTATGATGCGTGTAGGAGTAAATTATTCACTGGAGTCATTATAATACATGAGGTCGATTACCCTTCTGCTTGTTTTCCCATTTTACTGAATAAAATATGCTGAGGATGCACATTGAGGATATCTAGAATCACACTTTGAGATATGATGTTTTTTTTCTTCGGTGCTCATTTATTATTTGTTTACTTAATGGACCAACAATTACAAATGGCGAATGCAAAGTGAATGCGTCAAAATGCGGCATTGGGCCTTGAGGTACGCTGGTGACCAGGTTGCTCCTGCCGCTCTCCCAACGTCAGCTGGGATTGGCTCCAGCTCCCGCTGCGACCCTCCGTGAATAAACATTGTAGAAAATGGATTGATGGGTGGAAAAATGCTGCTAAAAATTCATTTGATAAACAAGTTTGACCTCAGGGTTTCTCCTATCGCTTTAACGTCTCAACTTGAACGGGCTGTTGGAAATATTTGAAATCAAATTGGATCAGTGGAAAAAGGAAAACAGTGAGTTTTCACTAACATAAACCAAACCGCCCAAAGCTATTCTCAAGCTGTCACCGTCTTTCAGCACTGATACTGTTTCACCGTTTCCACCTCAGCTTTTCTTTTTCTTTTTTTCTCGTTTTGTTCTCAGAAGGGGATTTCGTCGGCCCGGAATGAAAAATGCTCTGTGAATGCTCTACAATTTATTGTCATCTTTTACTCTACCGTAATGTAAATCTCTTCCTTAAACACTGTTTCTCGTTTCCTCTGCTGGATCCGCGCTGCAGAACGCTGCACGCTAAATCTAGTTTGTGTTTGAGGAAGCTATATCTCAATGTAGAGTGATGTGTATTTAAATAAATATACCACTTGGAAACACCCACAGTATCTTGTGTTTTGACTTGACTTGACCTCTCAGCTCTTCTTGCACCCCAATATATAAATGCAGAAGTACATTTAATCTTCAAGTTTCGATTTAAAAAAAGAAGATTGTTTTTCACTTCCTCTTTGTATTTCTGTTCGGAGCTCTGCGGCCTGTTTCCAGAAGACCGCCTCAGATTTATAAATGTTTGAAAAGTATGATATAAACTGGGAGTCCACCCACAGAGCCTGTTGACATGCTCATGGGGAGTGGTAATGCTAGTGGTCCGGCACTAACAGTAAAGCGGTGCTGTGACCTCCAAAGCCACCCCTGAAGGGTGATTATCGCGAGGCTGCCAGTGGAGAAATGTATATCATTTTGTAACCAATCCCTTCCAGATTATGGAGGGGAAGACACTATCCATCACATGATTTACGCGCCGTGTATGACACACCTCTGCTTTGCTTGCATTCTTTACACTCATATTTTGACTTTTGCCATCTGCTCGGGGCTATAGGATTCACTCCTGGAAACAAAGTGGAGGCCGTAAACTAAACCGAGCGAGTTGCTGCGTCTCCGTCGCGGTCGGGACGAGCAGAACTTCCAGAAAGTACTGTTTGCAGAGAAGTGCTCTGGTAACTCGCTGATTTTCAATGGTCTTGGAAATGTAGGGATTAGGTTAAGGATTAATATTTATTTGCACAACTGTGTTGGCCTTCGCCGAACACAGGATATGTACTGTTGCGCGCTCTCTACTCGCACCTTCCCACCTTATACCATTTTTTTTCTCTGACACGGCAGAACATTGAGTGACTGTATTTCACTTAATTAAAAGCAGTGGCTGGCCTGCCCAGATGTTATGTGGGCTGCATCTTAAGGGAGTGTTGACATTCGGTGAATAGAGGAGGCCACCTGCTAACTTAACTCTTGGCTTGAAGGGTGATTTGCATTCCTGTGGCCTGTTGCCTGGCATGATTACTCCTAGCACTTCACAATCCCATCTACTGTTTAATATCATGGATTCCTTCCAATTCAACTCCATTTCTTCCTTTTTCTGTAAAGCAGCGGAGAGTGGCAATGAATGAGCGCCTATTCGGCCTCACAGTCCTCCCGACAGCAGCCCCCTGACCACATGAAACCAGAGGGCAACAATTGCCATACTCGGGGGCAGATTAATATATTGGCCTCCGCTCCTCTGAGACCCCCGTGGTCAAAAAGCAGCCTGCAGTGAGTCAGAGGTGCCTCGACATTCATCAGACCAGCACTTCCAGTGGCCACTTCTGAAACCAGCTGGAAAAAGGGTCAGACCCAGTGGCAGTTTACTTTTCATGAAGGGCTTCTCGTGCATTATTCATGCAATCATTCATTCATTTGGGTTTACCGTACATGTCGCGGCTCACTGTTGGCTTTACATAAACACTCTTACATAATTTCAGGATCTGTTTCCAGGTGATGACATTTAGTTTTTTTGTTTTTTTTCTACCACAAACATGTTTATTCCCTTAAAGTGATTGAGAAAACAGATGTGTCCATGTGAACGGCTGTTAGGAACATGTTCTTATTTTCAGAAGATGGGATATATTTAGGTTTGGTTATGAGAGATCCTCTTGAAGCTCTTAGAAGAGCGGGGACTGGCCGCCGGTCAAAAATTACAAATGCTTAATGATTCAAGTAGTTTTTTTTTAATACAAACCATCACCAGCAGTAGGACAGACATTGACAGATACCCCCGCAAAACAAAAACCGTTATGGCTGCTGCCATGAGACGATGATCTTGTCAATCTTTGGCCTCCAAGTAAAATAGTCTATACAAGTCTAAGATTAAAAGTAACTCAAGATAAATAACACTTCATAAGTAAGCAATAGAAAGACTGAAAGAGAAATTGTTTATTTTCCTTGCCAGTGAAGTGCTCGTTCGAAACTTGTCTGTTGGAATGTTGTGTTATCTTTTCCCCTGTTAATGCTCCGGGGCTACTTCAGAATTCTTCCTTGTCATTAGTGAGTCCTCCTCAGACACTTGTGATTGTTGGTGGGCTGGATGTTGTCAATGGTGCAGAGTGAAGGAAGAACACTCATCCTACCTGGTTTATCTGCAATAAAGGTTTAAAAGTCGACGTTTTTTTAATAAATTGAAATAAGATATGGGGTCCTCACACAGTCAGACAGATGTTTGTGGAATTAGTTGGAAGGTTATATACAGATAAATGTGTAAGAACTACACTTTCTATTTTTCTTTGCTTGGCTTCCTAAACATTTATGTAGTTAAATCCCCATCATGGTTTATTTACTCTATTTTGAGATGTTCCTAATTTTGTCCAGTTGCAAATGTTGAGTAGTGAATGAAAGACATTTTAAATTTGACACAATTATATCCATAAACTCTGAACCTAAATATTTATTCACAGTCTATAGGGTTCAAATGGCCAGTTAACGTAAAGAAACAATTGTAGTTTAACAAAGTTCCTGCAAAGTGCTCAGTTTCTGCAACGCTCGACTCTAATGTTGGCAGTTGACTGACGCGACGCTTATTTGGATCACGTTCTGGTCAATTTATTACGACTGCAAAACATAGTAGTTACTGTTCGTTTGGCTTAGTGGCTCCATGTTTCATCGATTCGCCCTCTGTTAACCAGAGATCTTGTTCTTTCTGCCGCCCCGCGTTTATTTGCACAGTCTCACGTTGCAGTCCATCCACCAGGCAAGTGAAATTGTATCTAATAAAAATGTTGTGCAGTTTACCTAATTCATCTCCCCACATATGGTTCTCCTTATTTGTGTTCTGTGGGTGGGCTATGATTTCCATACAGCTCAATCAGTCCCTCTTGAGCGAGGGGGACCAGATGGGTCACATTTTTACACGTTGTTTGGTATGACAAGGCAGCGGCAGGACCGGCGAGGAATGTGTCCTCACGGAGGGCAAGCGCAGACGCTCTCCGTTCTGTTTGCTTGTTATTCACGTAAATGCACGTTAGCTTCCCCCGAGCCAGCGAGGAGAGGACTCGGGGTTCTGGGAGTTACAACAGACCTTCTGTGAACTCAACTGTCACTTCCCATTACCATTAGGGGTGGCACCTGTGCAGTTAAATATGTATTTTGAAATCTTGTTCTTTCAGTTAAACATGTGCATTAAAATGTCCAAGCGAGGTTATTTCATTATTCAACACCACAGCTTGCATGAGAGGATTATTAATTCTAAATAAATCCATACATCCTAGCTGGGGTTTTTCCGTTTTCTTTTTTTTCCTAGTGCAGGCAGCTTTTTATGAACATATTTTTCCATGAGAACATAGGAACACATACGAGTCTCAGTAGGAATAAAAGCTTCTGTCATGATACGCTAACAACGTCTGTGCTCTTCGTTTTGCTTGGATTAGCTATGTTCTCCTGTCGCCCATCTATTGTACAATTTATGTCAAAGAACGCATAAAATAGAAACAAGACAGCTCTGAAGGAAGAAAAGGAAACAAACCAAAGCAGATGCACAGAATGTGAATCTGCTGCAGAGGCCAAGGATAGTTGTAGCCTGTATTAATCATGCTGTTTTACTGTATCACTGAGCATTGAACTGATGTTTAACTTGTTGCCAAAACAGGACACGTCAGAAGGATGTGGGCATATCTGGGGACAATTATGAAACAAAGAACAAAAGTAAAACAGAACAGAAACACAATCCATCCTATAAAGGTAAAGCGTTCCTATTAAAACCTGCTGCTCTGTTGGTTCTCAAATTATTTTTATTTTTTTTAAAGCAGATTTTCCAATAGTATTTAAAAGCAATGCACTGCCTCTGTGTTGATCACAATCACTGCAGTAGATAAATAATTCTAAAGTATCTTTGTTAACTAATTATAACAGACGTGTTTTATTTTTAATGTTGTGTAAATAGAGAGTATAAAGCTCCTTCCAGTACGTCCAAGAGTTTTAAATTATGCATAAACGTCATTCATTGGCTCTGTAGATTCATAAAATGAGTAGCTGTTATATAATACTATAATATTTAAGAGAATCACCAAGGCTTGTGGTGTTTTTTATTTTCCACTTTACTCCATTATACACTTCATTGAGTGTTACAAGAAGGTGTGAAACTGTGACAACATCCACTGCCCACCCCCCCCCCCCAACACACACACACCCACACCCAGATGTGTTTGGCTCTGTCTATAATCATCTCACCCTGACAGTGCTGAAATTGTTTTTGTTGTAAGATATATGTGACTGCGCTCGAAGACACATTTTCACGAGTAAACAATATTTTAACTTAACCATTGTCGTCTACTCCCAGTAGCATCAGGTAATGAACAGAGCTCTACTCTACTACTGCTCCAAAATTTAGAAAGCGAATGGAGATGTTAACAGCCGCCACTTAACCCGCTTCACGTGAATTCTTGCCGCCGTAAACTCGGCTGTGAAATTCAATTTCTCCCACCAAAGGATATGGATACACCGAAGGAAATCTTTGTGCTTTATGATCCAGCCGGAGCTGTAATCCAGCCGTGTCGTCCTCCACGGTGCAATATAAAAATCTGTACAATATATATCTGGCCGTGAAGAAACACCCTGTGAGAACGTGGTGTTGACTTGTGCCTTTGTGCTGAATGAGCTGACGACTTTAGCACGTTGGAATTAATGATTATTGATTATTAACTGTGTTCTCTGATCTCCCCTCCTATTGTACCGTTCGTTATTCTGCACAGTTCCACAATGCTGCCCTCAATTAGCCGGACAAATTGTATTCTATGAAACAGACGTGTATATGATCATGTGTGGACACGAACCCGGCACTCAGGTCAGTGGCTTTTGCGACTCAAAGCCACGGGACGCTCTGTAGTGTGATGACTGTGAGGATAATCTTTAGCACACATGCTGTCTCGGAGGGGAGCTGTGGAAAGTTGGCTCTGAGTGGACCGGCCTTCCTGAAGAAACTGTGAGGTAGGCTGCTATTTTTATCAGGGCTTTTTTTTGTTTTTGTTAAATGTGTATGTGGTTGTTTTTTTCTCTTGGCACATGGATGACTATGATGGGAATGAGGTGTTTTGACGCTTTTCTTTACACAAGAGCAAGATTTTTGATTTGTGATATAGTGCTGTGCTCCTGCAGAACATCTGAGTCAGGATTCCCTTTCAATTATTCACCGTCAAGTTGTCTTTTGCTGTCGGAGCTTCCATCTTCCCTCGGTATGAAAGCCGCTGTCATGATTGCTCCTTTCAGGGGCGGTGATAAGGTGCTATACGCTCCCCACCAGGACTCTCATGTTGTTACAGTTCAGTTCACATCCATGATGTAGAAATTGAAGACGGATGGAGGATGAAAATTGATTTAATCTGGTTCCTGTTTTCTTTCTCCCCTTTGTTTTCAGTATATATCTGAGAGCTTAAAAAGCCCTCTTTCATGCTATGCCGAAACCTGTGCTCCATAAAGTGCTGCTTTTCACATCTGTTTCTTTCTTAGCGCACAAGAAGGGAGAATAGTCCCTTTCTTTTATGCGCAATGCTTTCCAGTGCAGAAACATGCTTGCCCTGTTTGATTTTTATTTAATATTTTGAAGCATCCATCATCTGCTTGCTCTCCAAAACCCTTGTGTGTAAAATATATTGATCTCCGGAGACAAACTAGCGCAGAGACATCCTTTTTCCTGTCAAAGCGAATCTGTTTGCGTAATCTACACGAAACCTAAAGAGTATCGTCGGTTTGCAGAGTTTAATCTTAAATATGTTGTTGATGTAGTTGTTTCTATTTGTCTGATGACCTTGATTTCTGAGGTTTGTACTGTGGTGATACAAATATCCAACATTTAAATTTGAGTGAAACACCAAAATGCTTCAACTATTCGTGTTAGCTTGACCCCCCACACATCCCCCCCCCCCCATCTTTCTGATACCTTACAAAAACACTATTTTTCCTTTTCTCACAGACGTCAGATAAACCGTTTCAAACTGCTACTTTTACTTGCCAAATATCAAATCCTCCTCCACGTGAAACCTCACCTCAAACTTGAAAGATTCTGCTCATCTGTGTTACATTGATTCCAAAAAGCAGGAAAGCCCCCGAAGGCCAGATCTTTGACGTGACCCTCTGCAGCTGGTATTTGTCAAGATAAAATGTAGCTGCTGAGTTAAATGTTAAAAGGGCCGGTTAGGGTTAAGTGATTGATGCAATTATCATTGATTTTGAAAGAAACGTTGAAAAGGCATAGGTTTCCTTGAGAAGTCAAGATGCATCAGATATAAATGATGAATTACATTTATTATGGATGTAACAACAAGAGATTTCTCAACCTTGTATTTAGACAGGAAATTATTAGATATAATTAGTTGCATAACATATTTATTTAAAAAGTTCTGAATACAGTATGCAAACTCAACCTTGTGCTCTTTGGCAGCAGAGTGATTAAAGAAATAATTTGCTCTAATTCTGTGCTTCTGCAGAAGGTTTTTTTTATTATCCCAGATTTACAGTCATCTGAAAAGAATTTAAGCCACAGTGTCATTATTTCAAATGAATGAACTTATTTCTATTATTTTTCAGGGAATTGCAGCAGAAAAGAAAATCACGTTATCCATTTTTGGCAGAAGCAATAATCAGTATGTGAAAAACCAAATAAAAGCTTTAAAATAAGGGTTTAAAAGTTCAATTCTTTAAAAAATTGTATCTGCCTGACCGCATGTTTTCCTGCACCTCACAGAGGCATGCATATGTAATAAAAGGTAATACGCTCAAAGGCTTTTAAAAATGTTTTGATAAACATCAGCCTTGAAGTGCGGCTAAAAAAAAAGAAACTTTTTCAGGGCCGATCATATGAGTCCCCGCCCCCCCCCCCCCCCCCCCCCCCACCCACCCCTCCTCCCCGACAGCGAGGTAGGGCTCTCTCATCACGGAGCAGTTTAGCGCGGTGAGATGGTTGAATGCTAGGACTTCATTAAGCCCCTCTATTGTTAACATCTGGGTTCAGGAGAATGGCTCTTTCTCTGGTGAATGTTGCCCGGCCTTAACAAGGGATTTTATTACACCATGCAGTTGACATTGGCAGCAGTGGCACGTCTGGCTATGGAAACCTCCTCCACTGTTCAGGTCACAGGAGATCAATCAAAGCAGCGCGTTTCCCTGAAGCGTTCAGTTCTCACCAGAGCAGGGAGGTGAATGTGCATCTAATCTTGTTCGGGAATCGAGATAACTCAGATTGTTTTGAAATGCCTCCACAGTGGAGAAAACACTCAGTCTCTTCATAAATCATATGTGCAAACTGTGCAAACACATGCATTCCAGTTTTGTTTTCTGCTCATACTTTATTTATCTACTGTCATCCCGGCCCAATGTGAAGCACTTATCCATCATATCGCTGCATTTGCCATTTTGCTTCACATCACTTCCTCTCTCCCTCACTCCCTCGCCCATCCCTCTCTGTTTTGAATCCCCCTCCCTGCTCGGGATGTGGCTGCCATGGCAACTGCTGAATCATCCCCCGCCACCACCGGTAGCCGCTCCCTCTAATTCCACCTCCTCGTGCAGCGAGGCCCTCCATCTTCCGGGCCTGCATTAGCAAATTGGCCGCACGCTTCAATTTCCCCATATCAGCTGCAGCGGTCTGTGCAGGTCAGTCTCGGAGGAGTCTCGGGGGTGCGGCAGCAGTCGGCCGAACAGCAGCCATTCGGATGGGTAACGTACCCACTACGGTGAAGCACTGCCTGAGCTACGAGCAACTGGTCCAGGACTACCCATGGCTGAGGCGCTGGCTGCAGGAGGAGAAGGTAGGCGTCCGGTTTTCTCTTGTTTCTTAATCGGCTGCACATGCTCTGCCACATGACTCTCTCATGACAGGGAGGCTGCACAGAGGCCGGCTGATGATGACGGCACTGATGCTGCGTGCTGCTTATGTAACAGTCAACTGAAACTCTGCTCTGTGATATTTACATTCAGTCTAACCGGCCAAGAAGCTCTTACATTATGTAACTTCTTGTTTTGGTTTTGTTGCTCGCACAATTCTTGAATGGTTGAGTCTGATTATCTGCTCTAATAAATCCCCTGTGGGGGTTTTCAACTGTAAGGGGGGTTGTGAAGACCAAGCACTCAAACATTAAAATGCATTGACAGAATGCACTTAATGTATCAGAAGTAGTAGTAGTATAAATGAAGCATTAACTTGTACACAAAGCAGCATTTCATTGTTGAACTGTATATCTCTACAGTAATAGTAATAGTTCCATCTGTAAAGAAAAGGTTTATTCTGTGTATTTCTTGTGTGTTTCATTGTCCGCCTCATTCTGACTGTCTGCTGCTGAATCTCATCCTATCTCATCCCATCTTGTTTATGGTGGAGTTCATTCATAAGTGTATATTACAGATGTCACGTCACTCAATTGTTGTTTTTTTTTACCTCCGCCTCCCAAGTAATGCTCTCACCTGTGTTAGGTTGTCGGATTATACAGAAAACCACATAAGTGGAGTGGAGGGTTGGAGCCTGAGGCTGAGAGGAACCCATTACATTTTGGGAAAGATTAAAAGGCACAGGGCCAGGATTTAGCTTTTGTACTTTCTTTACCACAACAACAACGTTTTAAAATGTTTTGTTTATTTTTCATTTCCTGTGTATTTATACTACAAGAACAATGATGTGTAGGATTGTATAGACTTGGATGAGGTATGCTCTTTCCTGAGTGCCGCGCGAGTTAGCCAATATTTTAACCCCCCCCAAAAAAGTGATATTTAATCTCAGTTTGGGTTTTAAAGTTCAACCTGATCTTAAAAGAGGGTATATAAAGTTGGACGACTTGACAGTCTGCATTCTAAAATGATGAGGTTCACATCAGGGAAATACCTCCGATCCTCAGAATATCCCTTGTGGTTTGTGCGGAGTTACCCTCGACTTCTCTCCCAGTTTTCTCTCTGTGACGCATCTCCTGTGTTTGCATCCTTATGGCCTGACAAGCTCAGTTCTGTTTTGGTTCTCGGGTTTCATTTGGCTTTGAGGTACAGAGTGTTGCTCATGTTAGAAATGTCATGTCCCGGAGCATCTCCCGGCTAAAGAATGACTGAGGGCCCTTCCTCTCCTGACTCTCTTTTCTATCTCCAGACCAGCACGACCCAACAGTATCCAGAGTTTGTTAAAATCGTTGAGGTTGGGCCCAGAGATGGACTTCAGAATGAAAAGGTATACACTATCATCTCGGTCAGGAATCTCAATTATATTTATATGCGCCCTTGATTTGTCACCCCTGGATACCCCCATTTTTCCTGTATCTGTCATACATAAAACAATCCGTAGCATATGGGTTCTGTGCCATAATTGCCAGGAGCATGTGTTTCACATTTTCCTTGAAATTGAATAGGAAAGATGACACGACTTCTGGTTTAGTTTACTCTGCTTAGCATGTCACAGTCTGATCATTTCCTTATTGCACGCCACCAGTTTTACAGATTGCACTGGATGCAGGAATAATCTTGTTTGCCACAACGTGTTATTACGTGGAATGTTGTATAGTTTTGATGGACCCTAAAAATATCAAGCCAGATTCAGCATGCCAAAGTAGACGTTGATGAAATTTCCAAGCAGCATGGCAAAGAGAACGAAATAAATGTCTTCCAGTTGTACCTCCCATCTTGAGTGGAATCAAATCCAGAGTCTTTTCACTTTCAATCTTCCCCAGGAAATAGTCCCAACAGGGATAAAAATCCAGCTGATAGACATGCTGTCACGAACAGGCCTGCCTGTGATCGAGGCCACCAGCTTTGTGTCTGCAAAGTGGGTACCTCAGGTAATACCTCCTCTTTATGCATAGAGAAACAGTGCTGATTGAACTTTCTCTCTCATCTGAATAAACCCTGCAGCTCCAGCATCCTAGCAAAGAATATTATAAGACACTCATCCTATACAGTCACCTTCTCATTCACTGCGGTAAATTGTTCCATCATTTACTTCCTGCACAAACATGACAGTTTATTGTTAAAAGCTGAAAAATGCAACAAAAAAAAAAGTGTTTTCTGTCGTTTGAGGATTTTCTGCTCTGCGCCAGCTTGTGAAAACATTAGCACGGGATGATGTTTTCTCAGGAACACGTTGAGATGCTGTGAAAGGTTTATTTTCCTACATCATATGTTTTCTCCCCCTTCACTTAGATGGCCGATCACACCAATGTGCTCAGGGGAATCCAGAGAACACCTCACGTTCAGTACCCCGTGTTGACACCTAACATGCAGGGTTTCCAGGACGCTGTAAGCATGAATTATTAATTCAGCACAATGATCTCTGCTATGGACCACAACTGTTTACTCGTGCTTGTCAATTTGAGTTACTTCTTGTTTTGCCTGTGCTTACGTAAGTGTCACTCCAGCACAGGTTTACCAGTTCATTTCCCTCTCCTGTGTTTAGGTAGCAGCCGGTGCTACTGAAGTGGCCGTGTTTGGCTCAGCGTCCGAAACCTTCAGTAAAAAAAATATTAACTGCTCCATTGATGAAAGCATGCTGAGGTTTGAGGAGGTCATTAACTCTGCCAAGGAGCGACACATTCCAGTCCGCGGGTGAGTAGTCTCCTCTCCACACATCCGTCCATTGTCACTTAGAGAGAAAAACAGTTTGTTCACTTTCTGGTTCTGCTCTGATGATCACATTTCTGTCCTCACTCCAAACAAAACACTTTCTATAACGTTTCTATATGGAGGAGGAAACACGCAACTCAGTAATGATACCTCTTATAGCAAGGTTCCAGATGTCCACCAGGTTATATCTGTGCATTACAAGAACCACACGTCCAGATGGACATTAAAGCAAAGCAAACAGGGTGAGTTACTGCTGGATAGAGGTGGGCCTTTTGTTACACGAGGGAAAAGTAAGGCAAACTTGAAGATAACATGAAGTTCTCTGTTTAAAAACTAGAATGACACTAAGTAGAGTGCATACCTCTGCAAAGGCCCAACAGAATCGCACAGTCACAAAATGTGTCTTTTCCAATCAATACCCATGAATTATTCCCTGGGAAATCAGTGAAAATGTTAAAAAAAAATCTCGTAATTAATAAAATATACTGATCCAGATTTGCATCAAAACTTAATGGGTTTATCTCCTGACACACACCACATCCCTCCACCTAGTTTATCGGTGATCCGTCCAGGAGTTTTTGCTTTATCTAGTTCACAAACAAACAAATGGACAGACGGTCAAGGGTGAAAACATAACTTATATGTACCTTACTTATACATAACCGTAGGCTTTGATGGGCGACATGACAGCTCCCCGAAAGTGAAATCAAACCGTTTTGAATGCCTTGTAGTGGCTGGCTGCCGTACAGGTCATAAACCCAGCCTCCTCCATGTTAACTGGTGGGACACAGACCTGTCAGCAGCAGGTTGTTTTTTAATTCGTTATCTGATGCAGGATGAGACGCCATGATCGACAGTTGAGACTGACTCATTACTGTTTGCCGGTATTGGGTAAACCTCAATATTGCGGCTAAAAAAATCGATTCACCTGATGTGAACAAAAATCTTGTAAATCTTTATTTTTTTATTACCCTGGGATTTCTTGTAGCAAAACAGATGAATTGCTAAAATGTCAGAGGCCAAACAAAAATTATATTTTTATTTAAACTGAGTGAGTTCATCTATCAATAACAGAAAAGTTAGAGTGAGAGAGAGTGAAAAATATTTGGCCGGTCCAAATGGTGCTTTTTACTTCAGCAACTGTGACCTACATATAAATCTGTTATCAGGAACACATACAAGAATCATAGTAATAAAACATTCAGCAGCTTCGACTTCTCTACATTAAAGTGAATTGTTACTCCATCCACTGCAGTGGTCGAGTTTTTATAGTTGGTGAAAACCACCACAAGCTATTAAATGTTACACACGTGTATTGAATGTCTCACAGAGTTGTGTTCTTTCAGATATGTGTCTTGTGCGCTGGGATGTCCCCACGAGGGAAACATTGAACCTTCCAAAGTTGCCGAGGTGAGATTTGTTTTGCGCCTTCCTGCTCTACAGTCACGTTCAAAGTGTCAAAGATTTACTATTGAAAATATTAATGCAAAGTCATTTTATTTTTATATCAACATTAAATAAAGACATGTTTTGTAGACAGACATTTAACTGGAGGCTTACATTGGTAAAAGGTTATTTAAATATTGCTGCCAGTTTTACATTCATGATTTTGCATTGAATGTTTCTCTCATTGAATTTTCAAATCCATTCATAAGGTGATGCTTGTGTCATTAAACAAGAGAGGAGGCTTTTATCTTTTACCGCAAATACCGCAAAAGTCTTTTCTGAAAATTAATAAATTTGTATTATGATGCAAAAACAAGTGATTCACTGTAAAAACTCATTTTCACCTTTCCATGCATGAGACACAGAGCTTGTTGTTCTTTGCTTTCAGCCTGAACTGATTTAAAAATTAAAAATTACATACTTTATTCTCTCTGATTTCAATGAAGACACAAACTTGAAACAACATTTCCATACTGGATCAACATTAACAGCTGATTTCGCTTTGACATTTTTGTCTCACTATTCCTTAGGTGGCAAAGAGGTTATATGACATGGGCTGTTATGAGATTTCTTTGGGGGACACCATCGGGGTGGGAACTCCAGGTTCCATGTTAAAGATGCTGCAGAGTGTGATGAAGGAGGTTCCTGCAAACGCTCTGGCGGTTCACTGCCATGACACGTATGGGCAAGCACTGCCCAACATCCTGACTGCACTCCAGGTAAGAGTTAAAAATATATATCAACGACTTCAACCATCAATACTGACCATAATGAATGATTGTTATAAATGTTATTATTTGCCTTACCATTAATAGAAGGAAAATAATAGTAGAGTTAATGGGGGAAAATGTGATTGAGTTGAGACTTTCTATAAACTCTGTCTATATTGGCCTTACAACCAAATGAGAAATTAGCCGGAACATTTTCAGAATTTTGCCAAGCTGCTTCAACTTGTTCACATTTGACCCGCTGTACTTTCATAGTTTTAACAGCTCTGTGATGTAAAGGATGATTGTAAAAACTAAGACGAACCCACCCAAAAACATCCAATATAGATATATTTCAAACTCCAAGGATACACCCAATGAGATCAACAACTTTGTCTACAAGAGACACAAAAGACATGAATATCATAACAGTGAGAGCCCAGGGAGAAAAGAGGGAAAAAGAAAATCACACAGAAACACACCAGCTCCCCCGAACACAATATCATTGTTAATACAGGATCAATCTTTTTTCAAACATTTATAAAAAAATGTATAAGTTGGTAATAAACGCTCACCGCACCTAACATTTCTGGAAGTCCTTACATGAAGGGGAACAGCTCCAAGTCTGCTCCAGAAGTTGGGTGGAGGGACCAGTGAATTCTGGGAAAAGTAAAGCGCTTGCAAATTTGTCAAACCCGGCTAGAAATCAAACAGACATATTTGCAAACAGAGTGAAGCAGAGACCTGACATCCGTGACGATCTGATGAAAGGCTGCAAACCTACGAGGATGAATGGTTGCAAACGTCTAAGGCAACTCTGAAGAATAGAGTTACTAAAGATAGTCATTCTGTGCGGTTTGGAGTTTCACCTCCAATTTCTCTTTGACAAGAAAAGTATGAAAGGAACCTCTTGATCTGTTTTTGAGAAGTGGCAGTACTTTATCTGTGGAGGGCCTTCAACTAGCAGTAGGAGGAGGTTGAAAGTGTTGATTCTTTCGTTGTGCAAGCACGAGACCTCAATGCATTATCCTCTCCATTCATCACATCCTCTTAAGATAAATAGTCTGGCATCTTTTCTTCCTGCTTTCCCCGTTGCTTGGCAAAGATTCTCCGGGCACCTTCACATGCACGTCCTTCTCCTCATGATGAATATAAATATTCTTGTGGAGAGCCGCAGGCCGACCGTGGATAAATGCCCAGCCTTTGCGTACATCAACGTTGTTACCCACAATGACATAAAGAGGAGCCACCAGATGTGGAAGCCGCGTCCAAAGTTGAGGTGGTGATGCTTGTTCCAGGATATCTTTCAACTTCCTTAAGTAACTGCCAACTCTGCAGAGATCACACGTCTGTTCTGAGGCTTTAAATCATATTTCCTTCCCTGGGTATTCGTATGTTCGCTGCTCGTAATCCATCTTTTAAATTTTCAACGCACAAGTTGCTGAACATTTGAACACAGCATCTTGGAAAGCAAGCACTGATTAGTTTTGGCTGGATTCAAGGAAAGGCATTGGAATTCTCATGAACTAGTGCAGTGCCTGCTCTTAAGCTACTTGTCCTCTTGTCCTGTGTTAATGCTCTGGAGCTACGTCTTATTATTCTTGTCATTAGTGAGTCCTCCTCAAACATTACTACAGTTTCACTTTTTATTGTTTCTGTGCTTGATGATGTGCGCACAGCTTTTTTTAAAACCGTCTACAGTGCAGAGGGTCAGTGGGAAAAACTTAGTGTTCATCCTACCTGGTTCATCTGCAATGACGGTAGTCATTATAAGATGAAAATGAAATGACTTTAATTTTTATTCACGTGTTTAATTGATTTACTTAGTTTGTGTTCTTTTTTTCCATTCATAACATATCGGCTGTTTCAGTGGCCTGCTAAGCAACCGATCTAATCTTCAGACCCTAGTTCACAACTTTTCAAAATTAGAACATTGTCATTTAGATTGACATGAATTGACTTGAATGAATGTTGGGCTTTTAGTTTGAAGACAAATTGCTCAAAAGGAAGCGACTGTGTGAACGTTATGGTTTCAGTTTATCTGTGTCTGTCAGTCTGATGTGGTCAAATAAAAATAATCAAACTATCAAAATGATCTGGCAGCAATTGTAACCCACAGTTAGACCCAGTCACAAACCACAGCTGTAGTTTATCTGAGGACGTAGAAGAAGACATGTTCTACTCCACAGACAGACGGCAAACTGCCCCTCCCCCATTGGCTGCTACAAAGCACTAGTCGCCTGTTTATTTGAAATTTATTAATAAACGCATCACATGCCCACATCGCATCAAACTCAACAATGCACTTTCACAGGCAATTTACACCACACATACCAAGTGTGAAGCCAATAAGATGAACAGTTTGTCCACATACAGACTGACAGACTGACAGAAAGACGACAAACATTTGTTGAATAACTCAGTAGATTAGGTCATTTGTGGTAGTTTGAATTAGAGCCACACTGTAGAAAACTAATTCTTACATTTCGAGAGTAAAGTCATAATATGACGAGAACGAAGCTGTAAAAATACAAGAATAAAGTCGGGATTTTACGAGAATTAAACTGGTGATTTTAGGCAACATGTTACTTCAGAAAAGCCGCCTGCGCCTGTGTTAAAATGATGAGCCTTGTATCTTGTGAAACTATTCTTCAGTATAGCAGTGAGTCTTTTGGTACATCGGCACCACATTTTCTTAAGTATCTGTACTTTGAAAAGATTGCACAAGAAACTAGGTTTATTCAGACTAAAGAAGCCCAAAGACCTGAAGGAGGAAAATTTACTTATTTTTCTCTCTCAAACTTTAAGAATATATATTTTTATATTATTCTGACTTTATTCACGTAGAATTAAAACTTAATTCCCATCATCTTAGCATATTACTTTTTTCTTGTAAAATGTCCACTTTGTTTTTCGTATTATTGCGACTTAATTCTCGTCAATTACAATGTCAGATTTCTTTTCTTCAACATGGCCCAATAAAATAAGTGTGGACAAGTTCTCTTAAGCAAGTATTTTAAGTTTGAGTATGGAGCTGAAAGATATTTATGAAACTCACTGTTAACCTGAATCTGCCCTTTAGCTTAAAAACAGTTTTTAAGTTTATGATGTTATGAATGCGTCCTCTGTTCGGCGAGCAGTGAGACCCCTCGAAAACAAAAGTGTAGGTCACAATGAGACACACAGAAAACCAGAAGCCGTCAGTCAACAAGGAAAAGGGGCATTAAGAAACATGATCCAAGCCTCCCCATCAAAAGATGATTCACAAACTGCCCACTGGAAAAAAAAATTCCCAGAATCTTAATGAACATAAGATATTTCCAAAGGGCCCTTCCATCACGGCACACGAGTATTGTGAAGAAGTAAACAACTCGATGGACGATTACGTTAACATACTCACAAATATATGATGAGGCTTTAAACCCCTGTAGAAGAAAAGCTCCCGTCAAGGTGTTTTTCACCTCTTTGCCGACGGTGGGTATAAAAGGGACATAAATCCAGACATAAAACAGAGGCAACGCAGATATGGCTGTATCAGTTCTCTGGAGCACATTGTCACTGCAAGGGGAGGAAGCTCATTGGGGGCTGGGTGGGTCAACAGATGTGAGGGGGGTCAGATACAAAGGCTCACCTATTCACTGTCTGTCGGACAAAGCGACCGAGAGCTAGGTGGATAGGAGGGCCCTGGGGGACTCCTAACTCATCTGTCGCTTGGCTGTTGAACCCTGACAATGCTCTGCTTAAAGACCAGAGGAAAACGATCCTCTCGTTCGCCCGCTGCTGAGCATGTGATGAACGGCGCCGCAGCCGCAGACCCAACACTTTATTGTGCAGGGGATAAATATGCTTTTGTGATTTTTTTCCAAGTTTGCATACATCGTAAATTCACCGGACCCTTACACAGTTTCACCCAAGAATAAAAGAGTTAGACCTATAAACAGAACTAGAATATGGTTCTAGTAGAGCGCATATCTCCGGCAACAGTTCCCTTAAAGTCGCTCAAGCTAAATGATACACACATATAGATATCGGTCACCTGAATATGCCACTTTGTTTTCGTAAAAATCCGTGAACTATTCCCTGGGAAATCAGTGAAAATGTTTAAAAAAAACGCCCTTTTTCACAACATTAAACAAAGTGATGAAAGAAACTCCTGGACCAGCCCCCTGATCCGGATCTGCACCAAAATTTCATTAGTTTCTCCCTGACACTCAGAACATCCTTTCATCAATCTTGTCATAATCTGTACGTACATTTTTTGCATAATCTTGCTTTAAAAACTAAAAGTAACAACAGACAAACAAATAGGGTTGAAAACACCTCAGAGGTCACAAGAGTTACACTCCAAACAAAGACAAACATTTTTACGGGGGTTGTACGTATATATAATTGCATGTTCTTATATTTTTCAATATCCTCATGCTGAAAGAAAATTATTAAGTTTATATCCCTGATGGGAATAAAGACTTGTTCAAATAACTCGATAGAGAAGATACTTTGATCTTCTATGTAAAAACTTTATGATTCCATGTGCAAAGTAATACATATCTTTTAGGTTAGTTATAATTTTGGGCGGCTCAGTGAAGAAGTGCAGAGGGATGGTGAAATTCCTTTGTGAATCACACTTAACAATGATTCATCGCAGCTGCCCCGTGGACACAGGGAGTAATAGCAGCCGCGGATATTTAGCCCACCATTTGCTCAACCATAAACAAGATGGAAATGAAAGATTTTATCATCGTTTTTCATTATTGTGTGCCAGAAGTCCACACCACCAACTGGGAGAGAAATGAATTCCCCCAGTGCTGTCAGCCCTGAGTCACCTCTTTTGTTCTTGATAAAGACATTCCTCAGTCTTTGTACCTTTTTCTTTTTTTCAGGAAGTCTGGGGGGGCTTTGTTACAAACCTACTCCTGGCAGGTCACACAATGACAATGTATGTACTTAGATTTCACAGGCTTGGCAAGGAAAATTATTTATTCCTGCCTGCAATTTGGGTGTATTGTGCACTGCTGCAGCTGGGAAATACAGTACAACCTGTTCATGCTCACACATGGAGCGGGTGTGCATAACATCTGAACAACTAAATTTAACTTTAATTATGTTACAATTAACAATTTAGTGTATGTACATACTTATATAAAAATTGCAATGATCATAAAGAACATGATTGTTGTTTTTTTGGTTGTTGTTGTTTTTCTTGTTCTTGTTCTTGTTCTTGTTCTTGTTCTTCGTCCATCATCATCATCATCATCATCATCATCAGCGGCACCACATTTGTTTTGTGTATTGTGAGGTGCCATTTTTCATTTTCATTTATAGAGAAACACAATCTTAGCATCAAAGCTAATAACAACTAATTTCACAGTGTAAAAGATACAAATATAAAAAACTGATTATATTGAATATCAAATGATCAGCTGCCACCTGCACATAACAAACTGAGCCTCTTGAGCTTGAAATTAACTAGAAATTCTTTGATAAATTGAAACTTATTTCATTCTAATTGGTTGTTCTGCATTCATGAAACCCAGTTATCCATGAAGAGGTAAATTTTGAAGGTGATGTACTTGATTATAAAGCTCCGAATATTTGTGTTGAAATAAATCCTAGAGTTAAAAATAAAAAGTAATTTATTTGGTTTAGAATGTTTGTTTTGTTTATCGCCGAGTACCCCCCCCCCCCCAATACCTGGGTTCTTCTTTCCCGTGGCGAGGCTGTTCATGCGTTCCTGGAAAGAAGCTGTATATGTGTCAGCGGTGGATCTGTCACACTTTTCTTTCAGCTTCCCGGTTTATGTAGTTGTGGGTAAAGCATCACTGCTTCATATCCTTCAGTGAACACACACACTCCCTCTGTCTCGCTGACGCAGTTCTCAAACCAAAATGGGAGCTTGTCCATCCTCAGCCTCGTCCACTCACTGTGTAAAATGTCAACAAGTTTATCCAGCCCCCCCCCCCCCCTCCCAAAAAAATTGAAAGTTTGAAAATGTACTGTGTCGTTACCCTGGAATGTATTGTTTTTACACAGCCACAGCTCGGTGGACATAGACTTGTTCACACTGAGCGCACATCTGGCTTTCGGGCAGTGTGAAGCGAACGCTGGCGAGCTCGAGCTGCTGACCACCAATCCCCTGCGTGGTTACTGTCCAGAGGAACACGGGGGGCATGCTGCTGAAGGGTCGGTTTTGTTCTCCTCGGAAACAGTACGCTGAGAACCCCCGGCCTTACACGGCTGGCAGCTGAGCGCGAGAGAGTTGGCATGGCAGATTACAACTCCGTGTTTATACTACAAAAATGATGCCTAGTACAATATCCTGCTCTGGCTTTCACCAAGGTCTGGAAATCTCGTGCACACCGGAGTAGATCTCCTCCTCTTTCTACACCACCTCCTCCTCCTCTTCCCTCGCCAACACAAACAGCAATTACAGGCTGGCTCAGACAGCCCCCTGAAAGAAGTAGGTTCTTGTCTGGGGGGAAAAGCAACCAATTAGCAGCATTGTTAAAAAAGAAATAAGGGAAAAGAAAAAAGGGCAAGAGAGATTCCTTTAATATAGCTTGTCTGGTCCTGCTCCGTAGGGTGAAAAGTCCTCCATGACCCGCTGCCACTGCGAGGATCAGCTTGTTAATTTTCTCTCACCCTGGGATCCTCTGACATCTGGCTCGGCGACGGAAGCTGGAAAATTTCTTTAATATTCCCAATGACGATCCCGAGGATCTGTGGAAAACATCCTGAGACCCTAAGTCCATAATGAATCTGAGAAACTGAAGGTCTTGATTCATCGTATTTTTTTTTTTTTTGGGGTGTTAAAACAAAGAGTACGCTCATGGCTCGATACATTCAATATGGCAAGTCACGACTGTTCTATCTCTTTGTGTAACGTCTGCTTTCAGAGGACGTTGAAAGTAAATGTGAATGAATGAACTCGACCTGTCAGCATTACATTACATAAAGCAGGACTATCTTTTAAAAAACAAAATAGTCAAATATAAAAAATAATGCTTAATAGATTTTCATTGGGAGACCAGACTCTTGCAGTCAATGAAAATTTGACATTAAGAAAGAAACTGAACATTTTCCCCCACGATATCCATCCTGAGCAGCCACAGATGTATTCATACATGTGAAAGAAATGATCAATGGCATTAACAGCACATTTCAGAGGTAACGCTACGATTCCCTGAATTGTTGGCGTGATGTAAGCAGACACCGTCCAGCCGAGGAACAAATGCCTTCTCAATGTGAAAGGAAAAATGAATCCCCACGGTTCAGGGGCAGAGCAGAGCACTGTAAAAACACGAGTAACCAGGAGAAACAGAACCATATGAAATGTTCTGTTCAGCATGGATAATGTTCCTCTTATATGAGACGAGGCCGTAATTATGTGGTGCTGGTGTTTTGAGCTGACAAAGAGGATGACTAAGCCGTACTGTGGGACATACCGTGCCCACTCATCTTCAAAACACGAGCCCACAGTTCTCCTGAACAGCTGTAAGACACGACCGCAGCCATCGGGGAGGCGCGCTGCTGCGGCTAGAACAATTCAGCAGGAACAAGGATCTTTGTTCCTGGCTTTTCCTTTTTTTTTTACCTGAGGTGAAGTTTACATGGAGTTGCTGAATGTCTCTGCTGTGTTCCCTATTGCAGATGGGGGTCTGCGTGGTGGACTCGGCAGTAGCCGGCCTGGGAGGCTGCCCGTACGCTCAGGGTTCGTCTGGCAACGTTTCAACAGAGGATGTTCTCTACATGCTCAGTGGCATGGGCATTGAAACAGTGAGTATGTCTTTACAGTACACTCTCACAGAGCTGCTGGTATTTTATGTCTTTATAATCCCAACACGTTGGCCAAACTCACACAATCATCCAGAGCTTATTTAAAGTAAAGGATCCCTGTGCTCGGAACAGGTTTATTTAATAATATCTGTGGTTTCACACAACTTGAACAATGTCCTCAGTGTCACATGCACCTTCAGGAACAATTTATTTAACAATTCCTACCCCTGCTGGTGGAAAACCTTCACTACACTTTAGTTTCCTGTCTCCTGTTGCACACGATCACACCTTCTGTTCGTCCCGCCCACATGATTCCTCCTCTCAGATGTTGCATTTTAAGTGATGCTAAATATTTGTTGCAGGGTGTGAACCTTGCCAAAGTGATGGAGGCTGGTGATTTTATCTGCGGAGCTTTGAGTCGCCAGACAAACTCCAGGGTTGCTCAGGCCAGAGGCAGAACACTGTGACGCTGCTGTGATGAAGGATTCCCCATTTAAAAGTGTTTCCCCTGTTCTTGCTGCCTTTCAGTTTCTTGACTATGCTGCTGTATTTAATAATTACTGGTCTGAAACTAATACTTGCATGATTGCGCTTTAAAACCAGCTCCTTCGTTTTTCAGTTTCCTGTTTTTCTGTTCAGTTTTGGTGCTTATTCCACTCAAAGACTCAATCATGTTGCAGAAATATAATTTCCGCTTATCTTCTGATCTGTATTGTTGGACATTACAAAAGAACAAGGACAGCTCACAGCCGCTTAAAAGTATCCAGAGGGAGACGAGGACCACATCAAGTATTCTTCATCAAAAGAGGTCAAGACTGATGACTTGATGAGTCATGAACACATTTTGGCGGAAGGTTTTTTAAATGTTCACATTAATTCAACTCTGACAAATAAATCCAGTACACATCTGCGACTTTTATCACTTTGCAAAGCTCAGTGGCCTTAAAAGCTAAGTAGCAAGAGGATGAGAACAGTTTTGAGTCGTTTCTTTTGCTTTGGCTATTTGCCGAGCCCAGTAGGTGAGATTCTGTATGAATAGCAATTAAATAAAATAAATAACTATTTTAAAAGCCACCACTGAAAAGTGTTTGCCCTCAGGTGTCCCAAAGAGGATTTAAGAAGTGCCCCTTGATTGTTTTTTGACATTAAAAAAACATTTACCATTACATAAGCTACTGATTGTATGAAAATCAAATGTGGTCGTGTTTTATCTGTGTTTTTCATGTGCTCTCTGTAAAAACATCTTTCGATGCTGAATTTGAATGAACTTCATCTTATTGTGCTATGTGAAAGCGGAATAATTCCATTTATGTTGTATCATGTTGAAAAAAATTAAAATCAGCCATTTGGTAATTTTATTTTCACGTCCTCTAAATAAATAAAAAAAATTAAAAGCTGTATGGTGCATGTCTCTGTCCTCGGGGCTCAGGATACATCTGGTTTTCTATCCACTGAGCTAATTCTCATCAACTGTAGTCACCTGATGTCCCTGTAGTAAACCAGTAAAGGCTTAAATACGATGCCACAGTGAAAGACGAGTGGACTCTGGGAGTGAAAGATGATTCAAACTCAACTCAAATGATTTTAAGGAGCAGATGCCTAGATATTCGCATAAGTGTATTAAAATGTGATTGATCCATCTTCATCACAGATGCAAACAAAAATCCATAATAAAATAGATTGCTATCCAAAAATAAGAATTGATGCAATACATTTTTTATACAGATCTGCTTGTAGATTCCGGCAAATCAGATGCTATAAGTCCAATAATCATGAAATGTGTGATTTCTCAGAGAAGGGCTCTGGAAATAAGGAAATCCTAATTACTGGAGGTGTGTCGATCAACTGGGTAAAGCTATTTCAGTTGTTCTCTAACTGGAGCTGATTCAACATACTAACGTTTTATAGCACTGAGCACCAAGTAACATTTTGTCTGATGGGAAAAATCATTGGTTATGCTTGTTTGACCACACTGTAAACTGAAGTAAAATATCTAAAAAGGTTCACGTGTCCTTCCTTGGCCCATACCTCAGTCTTCTTCCAAGTTATAATAAAACTAGTTCAGTAGCTTTTACATAATCCTACAGACAGACAAACAAACTGCAATGAAAACATAACTTGGTGTATATATATCACAAGGTCCTTATGATTCATCCTCTTGGAGCTATTAACTCAACTGAAATGTCTTCCTAAAGTAATTTACGGCAGCAAGCCACCCTCAGCTGCAGCAGTTATGTAAAGCTCTCTCTCACACATGAAGTCCTGTAGACACATTGATAAATCATCATCCGATCAATAATATAACCCCTCTCAGCATCATCCTGTGGGAGGAAGATTCTAAGAAAATCTGAAACCCTCAGAGTAAAACTGAGCAGTCTCCAAGAGAGAGCAAAGCCCCGAATTCCACTTTGAGGATGAGCAAAACATCCATCTCCTCCTCTCCTGTATTTTCAACCTCCTCTCTTCACACCTTGAAATGAACCGAGACACCTGTCAGGGGATGTCAGGTCTCTGACTGTGTCACACACACAAACAGCAGATGTACAGTGAGCAAAAAACCCATCTCCTTTCCTCTTACCACCCTTTATAAGTGAAGTCAGTTTAAAATGCTCACTGACTGAGACCTGACATTCCCTGAGCAAAGAGTATCTGCAGGTCCGGTGCAGAGTGATTTGTTTACAGGGGTTCTTACTCCTGTTGTGCCCTTTCCTGTACCGACGACACTTTAAGATTACTTTTAGAAGTTTGTGTGTTTTCTGTTGAATCCATTCTGCTCCTGTATTTTCACCTGAAGCCTTGAAGTCGAATTGTTTTGTTGCGTCCATTGGTACAATGGTTTGTTTCACTCTCAGCAGAATTACGCAAAAAGTACTAAACTGATTTCGGACATTGGCCGAGAAAGAATGACTTCAGATTTGGTGTGGATCCTGTTTAATCCACAGATCTTTTATCCATTTCTTGTTTTTGGACATTTTCATAAGAGCCCGACACCGGTGTCAATGAGCTGTAAACAAAAACATGTGATTAAAACGTTACTTCCTGCCCCTGCCTGCTGCGCCTCCCCTCATTTCGACGCTGCGGACATTTCTGTGTTGTTGTGAACTCACTGATCGGAGAATCTTCTGCTGAGCTGTTCACGAGTGAAAAGAAAACTCCGGCGAGAGACCTGACCCACTTCTGCAGAAATCCCCTGGAGTTTATGTCTGAAAACGACTTATGAGCATCTGCGACAAGGTGCGACTTGAATGGATGTAAATGGACATTATATAACTTTGGCCGTTGGGGGGGTCTCACGATCAAAACAATAACAAAAAGAGTTCATCTGAAAAGGTCGTGAAGCAGCGTGGGATCTTCACTACCATTTCTTGACCCGCAATCTTTTTGAGTCTCTAGGAGAGCCTCTCTCGTGAAAGAAAGTGCAACAAACCGCGATGATGACCCTTTACCAGTGAACAATACAAAAACTAGATTGGCTTACTGACTTTCAGTGTGTTTGACTTTGTCGTACAGACTACAGATGAACATGCTATATTCAAGGGGACTGAGTCTTGGTGGAGGTATACGCTCTACTGCTCTTCTAATTAGGGCCTGAGCCCTGACAGGCACTGACAGACAGGGAGGCCCTATTGAAATTGAATAGAGGCTCAAAGATGTGTAGATTTATTATCAGATACAGTTGCAGCATAGAACATTGATAATTCATCACAGACAATGAAATGGAGCAATCTCTGACGTGTCAGATATGTGATTTTCTTACAATGATTAATGGATTCAGTTTGAAACTGTTGAAGAGATTAATAACTGAAGAGCTGCGATCGATTGCCTCAGAGGTTTCTTATTTTTATAAATAAAAATCCTCTCATCTCACGCATCATCATCTTTCTCAGCAGTACTTCATGTTGAGACTCGTTTAACTGTAGATAAAAGTTTTTAAATACATTTTCTCCAATAAAGCACATGAATACAAAGACCATGCAGGATACACTACAAAAGTAACAATAACATAGGTTATATTACATCTCACATCAGCCGTGAGATTTAATGCTCACAAGTTGAATCTGTACAGAATTGCTCAGATATGTTTTTATCTACGTTGTGGAAATCCTGCTATTTGCGCTACAAAATCCAAACCGTCATCTTGAATCTTTTAAAGTTAAATATGAAGAAATGTAAGATTTGTGGTTAACATCACACACGTCAAACAAACATCAGAGAATAACAACAAAGCGGCCTTTCTGTGGATGGTGAAATTTCGTTTCATCTCTTTTCCTCAACATCCTAAAAGAAAATTAAAAAAAAGAAAAGAAATTTAGGTAAAAAAAAAAAAATACCACAGAGATTTTATAGACTCTCATGTTGTTGTCGACGTACTTACCAAAGTTTACTGACAACAGCCAGAGGCATCAGAACTACGACTCCGACAAGCAGCACAGTTGCAAAGGCATACAGCAGATAATCTGAGTGCACAAAACATGAATCATTCTGTCAATCCAAAACCTCACTGATATTGAGGCGTTGATTTGAATAATATCACAGTCAGTGTAGAGTTCGGAGCTTTAAATGGAATTTTACCATGTGACCGTGTGTGACGACGCTCAGACTCGTCGAGCGTAGGAGGTTTAGGAGGAACACTGCTACTTTTCAAAGATGTCCCTACAATGAACATCGAAAACAAACCTCACAATATGTCCAATATTATATCATTGAAATGTTTGTCCTGTAAATCAATGCTTTACTCACTGAACACTGATCTGTTATGAAACACGTCATGAATCATGTTGCACGTCCGCAGGTCATCATTGTGCACGCCTCTGCATGAACAAGGACGGTGCAGCACTGTGCCCAGAGTGTCTACGAAGGCCATTTTGCATTCAGGATCTGCCCCGAAGATGAAAGCTGGGTCCATGCTGGCGAGACATTCATCCACACGGTCGCCACACTGATCATTTTCCAAGCTCCAGCATTTGGCTCGGAAGGTTTCTAACAGGTCGCTGAATCAGAGGACAACAAAGTTTTAGTTGCTGGGTCACTTTGCATTCTGGGTGTTTTAAATAAATATGCACAGTGCATTTCATCACCCCTAACACCCTGTTAGCCGGCTGATGACTCCACATAAAATGTTCTGTTAAATTTAAATTTTGGGACAGATGGCACTGATAAAATATGCGAGACATATTTGTCACAACAAGAAATTTGAATATTTCTTTGTGGATATTTCCGCTTAATTGGATGTAAGTTAGTTTTTCGCCAAAAACCTGTTCTGGCTGACTGCCCAGAATTTGCCCTGAGATCTAATTCATCGGCTCATTGTAAATCTGCAGTAACGCTAGCATTACTTGGTAATTTGGGATTTGTTGTTGTTGTGGCATATAGGAGGTAGAAGCAGGTTTACATATCAGTGGGGTGATGGTTGGATTACAAAACCCAAATATCATAAAAATGGAATAGAACCATCACCAAAACCTTTACTTTATTCCAAATTTGATTTTGTAATACTTTTCTAGCACTTTATTCACTTTCTGTAGTATTTGTGCAAAACAAGGTATAGAGAACCATGATATTAATTTACCTGCAGACACCATCATCAAGACACTGTTTAACTCTCTCCTGGCAGATCCGGGTCTTGTCTGCGCACGGGCCGCTGTGCAGAGACGTTTTCATCTGCAGGCAGCTCTCATCTGAAGCGTCACACTCGCACATGACCAGCATCTCCGCCACGTTCTGCGGCATGCTCCCGTAGAAGTGCCTCGTCACTTCCTGGCAGAGGTCACGGTCGCACGGATCTGCCGTACACGCCGAGAGAACAGATATCAGGTGCTTCTGGAAAACGGCGTCACCGAGACAAACCGTCATCTGGTCAAAGCAGGACCCAGCACCGTCATACACTATCAGAAAAAGAAATGGAGAGAATGAGACAGTGCAAACACAATCAATTCAATATCTTCTCAGTTAAGGTCGAATCAAAATCAAATAATTACCACGGCCTGTTAAAGTGCTTGACTCCCAGTCCACCACCGTGCTCCTCTTCTGGTGACTCACTGTACTAACAATAGAAAGGTTGATTAGCTGTTTCTGCCACCAATGCCTTTTAAAACAAACCTGCTGTTCATAAACACTCATTCGGCAGCACAATAGTGACTGGTCATTCATCAGCATACCTCTTCGGTAAACACAAACAGTAATTCCACCTATAAATGCTTATCACAGAGAGCCACTGAGAATACTGCACCTGGCTTTCTGTGGCATTGTTCGGCAAGCGCTTGTATGGAGTCGCACAGGTCCTCCTCCTCCTCCCGGGCACACACACACCCTCGCAGAGAGGGAAATTGGTCCAGTGCGGTCTGGATGGTCATGTTACAGACCTCTGAGCCCTTTATTTGGCACCCTTCATCTTGAATGTCACAAACACAAGAGCGAGGTAGAAAAACAGGATTTTCCATAAGCGTGCAAGCTCTTGTTTGTGCAACAGGTGTTTCCCAGCATGCGCCCGCAGCTCTGTGAGAGTTCTATGCAGATTACATGTCGACAAGATCAGATCTAATGAGCTCTAATATCAAAACAAAGCTTTATCCCGAAAGGCAGGTGGGGGCCTCTTTATAACTATTATCTATTTATTCAGTTGTACAGACTTGCTCCCAGCTATTGCCTCAGTTATTACATTTAGGCCATACTCCAAGAAGTGCAATCCAATTAAACAGCTTCATGACCTGAGCTTTCTGAGGAAATTCAATCATTACTTTTATAACGCCTGTAGAACACATATGGAAGACAACATGTTCCCGTCCCCCCTGTGAGCACAACTAGTGGATTGGAAATCTTTAATTGGTTTTACCTTTACAGATGCCGCCGTAAAACGCCTGTTCGCTCTCACATAAATCTGACATGCAGGTATCCACAGCAGCCCAACAGTCGGGGGGTGCAGACAAAACCCTGATGCTGGATATCTGAGGAATAACAATCCCTGAAATACAAGTGGATGACAATTCATATTTAAAAAGCTGATTATATCAATTTTTTTTGCATTAGATTCATCAACATACATATACACACATTGGTCTCCTAGAAAATGCAGGTTCGATACACTCAAGTTTAAAATCAATGATGATACGCACATCTTTTTGTTGACTGTATTGTACATGCATTATAAACAATACAACTAACACAGCTAAGTTATAGTTAAAGTCCTTGACAACACACAGTCTGGTTTAAAATTTAAAATCAGATGTTCCATAGTTGACTTTGACTCACCGAGGATGAGCACAGCTTCCACATGTGTCAGTTGCATGATAGCTGCTGTGAAGCTGTGACTTGACACTGGCGCCCTCCTGCAGCCGGTCTGTGCCTCTCGTCTGCGTTGATACATGAAAGCTGGGACACACCACCCAGAGTCAACAGGATGTAACACATCAACTGGAGGCTCTGCGCTGCTCAGTGTAATGAGATGACACACACAGCGGGTTCACAAACACAACAGATCTGAAAGAACAGCACAAACAAATATTCCATACCAAAATAATGGTGCTTTGATTTTTCTAATGTCTAATGACATCAGTCACTTTGTGTTTCTTTTCAGGGAGGAACAAACAGCCTTTTTTTTTTTTTGCTGTTGGCTTTAGAAGTTGGGATTAAAGGGATAGTTCACCAATTTTTTTTTAAATTTTTTATTAAATTAACTACTCACCTCTGTAACGGTGGACGGGTGGGTGAAGTGTCCAGAAGCCTCCAACATTCAAATTTGACTCGTAAGCCCATTTAATTTTATTTTTACTTAACTGAATGTGTGGCTTTGTGCAGCCCGCAGATGAGAGACAACAATATAGGCAGATCTTTTTTTATTGATTTGAAGGAATACAATGATGAGGAATAAACCACAACTAAACAATCCACAGCTCACAATAGAACAGAAACACTGAGTCCGAAAAGGTGGAGTCAAGGACCAATTAATGGATGGTGGAGATCAAAAAGTGTTTTCCCAAATAAATAAATCACTGTATTGAATATCACAGAAATGGAGAAGATTTTCATCATCCTTGCTTTTTTTGTCAGTTCAGTTTGAGCTTCACAGGATTTATAAGCTCACTAAAACTCTGCAGCCATTGATTGTATGAACCTTTTGTTCCATCGCAAATTTACAAAATTTTATGTTGGTTGTGCTGAAAATGTATCTTCTTTCTGTAAGCTAATTATACAAAACTAGAAATGACTACACTTTTCTTGTAACACAGCATTCTAACTTATTTTTAAACCGCATTTGACAAACAAAAACCAAAAAGCATCGGCTGTTTTCAAGAACAAATGCAAAAGAAAAATAGGAAATACATTGAGGTTTCACAAAATGTTGACAAAGCATTGACGACAAAGTTAAATCATACTCATAAATGATCATTAAATACAAAATCAATCTCTGTTGCTACAGTGTGTGCTCCATTTATGCACATTGGATGGAACAAATGCATCACAAGACAATGAGCAGACATCTCACCACAGCTCTTCACTGCTGTTTCAAAGCATTTGAAAGTAGCGTTTTGTTTGTTTACAGATCATAGATGATCTTACACACGATGTGAGATCTGACGAAGTTTCACAGCTTAAAAATGTTCAGTTTCACAGTTTAAAATGATCCGATTTAAATGGGACCTTTTTTATGCTAGTCTTTGTTTTGTAATGTCACATTTCACATAATTCCACATTATATGTTGCCCATTACTAATTACTAATTAAATAAAACGAGTACAGTAAACGTATGTAGACTAATCCACAAGAAGCAAAACTTCAGAAGATGCGCTCCTCTGAAGTCTGGGTTCAAACGTAGTTAAAAAAAAAGAAAAGCAAATTCTCTTTATTATCATCTGTTCCGAGCAAATCATGTTTTCCCAATACAGCATAATTAAATAGAATTATACTATTATGTAGGAAACATGAAGCTCAAACGTTCAAAATGTCATTAAACTGTGTAAGGTCAGAAGTAAGCTGAAGGCTAATTAATATGAAGTAAAAATACTGAAATAAACAAAAGGAGAACAGACATCAATCTCATGGCAAATTCAAGTAGAGTTAAAAACCACAGTTAAATAAACAATACATTTTAAAAAGAATGGCAAATATCTTAATGCAATGTGTTGATATAAACTTCAGCTTGAAAAGAAAATTTGTGATCGTTAAACTGTTGAAAAATGGAAGTAAAGGCCAATGCATTACATGGCTTTGTTGATGAAGGACACTGTATGTTGGAAAATGGCATTTTATAAGATATCTTTGATTTTCAAAGATCCCACATCCAAGAATCAAGAGTCTCGTCAAAAGCGTCAGACATGCGAGCACAGTTTGCGGATGTTAATGTAGGATTAAACTTTCAAATTCAACAAAAGTCATATTTTTAATTCGATTATTCACATGATTAATTAAACTCCTGTTTCTTTTATTCCCATTGCTCAGGTGCATCGTTCAAATTATGTTAAAAACCTGAACTTTTAGCCAACTTTAATTCTGAGTTTGTTCAATATTGCATATGCAGGGTTGCTACCTGCAAATACATTCAAATAGATTCATGGGATCAATATATTATTCTGTAATAAAATATACTAAAGTGTTTGTGCTTTTATTTCTTCCTTTTACAAGAAGAAGAAGAAGAAGAAGAAGAAGAAAAAGAAGAAGAAGAAGAAATTATAATTTTTGGCAGAGTTCCTTGATGAAACAAAGAAGCTTGAGGTACGTTCCCTGAATGCCAAATGAAAGGTGCCTGTTCAAAACATGTCTCATTTAAAGTAAATATCCTGTAAACTTTTACTCTCAGTAGAAGATACGCAATTTGCAGTTGAAATATTTAAATATCATTTACAGGCCTCATGCAAACAAATGTTACTGACCTGGAATTGACTGAATTAGTGCTGGACACACAGTAGCGTAGTGTGCAGCTGATACAAAATATATTTAATAAATTCTAAGATTTAATTGATATTTATGATGATTGACATTCTGGCATCATTTACATACCATTAATGCAGCTTTATGGACATTTACAATGGAAACTGAAGATGGACGTGTGCTCATTAAGGAGGAGAATTACACCGACTCTCTAAAACACCTGCTCTTCTGTTGTCGCAAACAACCATAAACGCATGATCTGCGACACTGATTCTAGCGACTGAACTAACTAAAACAATAAAGACAAAGACGAGTCTGCACAGTTAATCAGCAGCTCTGTGCCACAGAAAATCCACTGAACTAAATATAACATAATAAATACAAAATAAAACCCATTTACAAAAATATTTGTGAGCCCATAGTCACGTCAGTTAGCTGTATATCCCATATAACAGTGGAAATTAAATAATAACCGTCAAAATGAATAATAAATGTTATTGATAATAAATAGAAAGTTCATGTGAACTACAATGTCCTTTGTACTTGATCATGTAAAAGGAGAGAAAGATTCCAGTTTCCATAAAGCATGAAATTCACCGAAGGTTTGTTCACCTTCAGCATTGAACCTGGTTGAGAATCAGCCCTTGGATAATAAGACTACACCATTTGATCTGAAATGCGTGACACACTGTCCATGTTGTTGACTTGAGTGGACAGAGATTTCCGGCTGTCTGTGCTGGTTCTGGTCCGTATCCTCTGTGTTGGATTTTGGTCTTGGCCATAGCAGTGGCAAGAAAACGCTGCTTTGAACTCTCCACGGAACTTCCCTGAGGAAGAGAGAATAACCAAGAGTCAATTTTATCCATGTATATATGAAAACAGCATTGATTAGTAATTCAAGTTAAGATTGGATTCATTATAAATATGTAATATCTCATTGATGCTTGACTTTGGCACACGATAACTAATAGTGCATGCCTGTGGCTCAGGAGGTTGAGTGGCTCGTCAGGTCCACTACAGGGTTTTGATGGTTGTTTGATTCTCGGCTCATCCAAAGTGTCCTTGTGCAAGACACTTAACCCAAAATTGCCCTCAAGAGCTGTACTGGCAACATGAGAAGAGTGTGTGAGTGATCGACAATGGGCTACGCGTGGAAAGAGCTGAATGAAGGTGTGAATGTGATCTGTGCTGTAAAACCCTTTGAGTGACCTTGACGATTATCCGTATTAAAGCCATACAGATCTAATTGTATCCTTATTAAAATGTGAAATCCTTTTATAAAACATACACTCATGAGGAGTTTAAAGCATTGACTGTGCACCGGAAGACAGAATGAGCTCATACAACTGGTCTGAGTGATGAGGATGGTTATGAACTTACCGCTGAGGAAATTGTAGATGATGGGATTTGCTGCACTATTGGCATAGATGAGCCAGTGTGAGAAAGTGAACCATGCGTACACCGTCTCTCGGTCATTGGTGGTCTTGAATGTCCCAAGGACTCTGCAGGTATAAAGACGGGCAGCTTAGTTTCTCCTTTAATATTACAATATGAATGAATTTATATCAAATTCAGCCAAGCAAAAATCCAGAATTCAGCACTATCAATATACATGACTCTAAGGGGGGCTCATAATGCAAACAGAAGACATCTAGTGCTGGGCTCTGCAGGTATAAAGACGGGCAGCTTAGTTTCTCCTTTAATATTACAATATGAATGACTTTATATCAAATTCAGCCATGCAAAAATTAAGAATTCAGCACTTTCAATATACATGAGTCTAAGGGGGGCTCATAATGAAAACAGAAGACATCTAGTGCTGCTGGTCTCTCCCTCTCTCTCCCCCCAGCCCCCCCTTGCTTCTGTTCCCTGACGCAGCAGTGCCTGGGAGATTTGTACCTTTTCATGACATTGAGCACGCTGATGGGCAGGTAGCACAGGGCGAAAACAAACAGCACCACCATCAGCATCCGAGCTGTCTTGCGTCGAGCTCTGACCTGTTTGATCTCGGCGCAAACCGTGCTGGTCCTGACCCTGACAGGCTCTCCGGGGCCCGGCACCGGGGCCGAGCACTGGATGGACCGCCACTTCCTCTGCAACACTGATGTGCTCCCGGGAATCTGTTGGTAAAATATGCGCAAACATTAAGCAACTGTAAACACCCCAGGGGAACTTCAGTTCAGGGTGAGCATCAGGTTTAAAACGATGGTTTAAACACGTCAGATGCATGACATAAATCAGTGGAAATTCACACCTGTTGACACCACAGCTTGTGACATATCTGGATATACGCCAGGACCATGAGACATAAAGGTGCAAAGTAGGTGACAATGAAGAAACAGGTGTGATAAATCTTCGGGTAGATCTCAGCTGTTGGGAGATAAGCAAATCAGGGTTATAATCAGTTTGAAAAGAAATCTGCATGATCTCTCATGAAGATTCACCTGCTCAGATACTGCTACGCCTGTTCCCCACACAAATACATTTACATTTAGTGGCAGAGTGAATATTTTAGGCTTGTGGCACTGGGGTAAGATTACAACTATGTCTTTGTAGCCTGCTTGGAATTTGAGGATTAGGAATAACCAATTAGTGTAGTAAATGTAATGTTATCTGGCTATTGTAATGCTAGTTTCAATACGATGTCCAGCCCCCTGACAATTTGCACATAAATCTCATAAATCATAAAAACTGATGCAATGCCAATCAAGAGCATGTGAAAAGACTCTTGTTAACTGTTTGAGACTGGTCCATGAATAAGTTAGGAGACTCTCTGATTGTGGACTTTGAACTTTTACCTTTTGAATCCGGAACACAAATATTAGAGAAAAGCCAGGACATTTGTTGACTTGACTTACTGTCGGGATGATATTTATTTTGTTAGGACGAACAACAAGTAAGCAGAGCACTCTTTTAGTTTAGGTAGTAAATTCATTGTCTATTTAAAAAAAAACTTAAATTAAGGCTTTGAATGGGAAAATGATTCAAGCGTTTTTAACCGTACTGTAATTTATAAGCATTAAAACCATTAAAAATGTTACATTATTAGTTTTATTTATTTATCAATAAATATAAGCTGTGAATATATTGTCAGTCACCTGCAAAGTTGTCTTAATCAGTTTTTCCTCGGAGAAGCATTAGGGAGAATATGACGCTATCTAATGACAGTTGTAAAGAAAACACTTATAACCAGGGCCGGGTCTAGGCAGGGGCAAGAGGGGGCCTGGCCCCCTCAAATAAATGTTGTGCCCCCTCAAACTAAATAGGGTTAGGGTTAGGCACAATGCCCCCTCAAGATTTGTGGCTGCCCCCTCATACATGCCTGTCTAGACCCGGCCCTGCTTATAACAGAGAAAATGTCATTATTTAGTTTGTATGGGTTTTCCTTTTGTTTGCCTGACAATCATCTGATCCACACTCCAGTCCAATAGGTGGCGGTAATGCGCCTGTAAACTAGTTTTACTAACCCCCATTAAACCCACAAGAAGAAGTCCACTAGCCTCAGATCTGTAGTTGTAAACAAACACAAGTCGTCCCTCAGGTGTTAACTTCTCAGGTATGTCACTGCTACAGTTCTCATGTTGTCATGTAGGCTCAGGGTGTTGGGAGAGTGTTTGTGCGTTGACTTTTGTTGAGTGTTGTTGTGTTAGTCTACAGCACAAGTGTGTGACGGCCATGTTGTTTCTTCTTCACATTTATACACATGATATAGTTTGAGCTCTTTATTGGGTATTTAGAGATAGCAGTGAGTCGTGTGAACATTTTCACAGTCACAGCTATAATTCACTTTCTAGCAATGATATTTAATGATATCTGAAATGTAGCATATTGCTGCATCAGCTTCGTTGCTCTTTGTGTTTGGTGAAATCATTGCAGGAAAGCTCTTGTTAAATAACATCTTCCATCACTGCCTTGATTATCTCTCCTCTATTGTCTGCGGAGAAACTCAGATGTATTTTAAAGTGGGCAGTGGCAATTTTATGGTATTTTGTTCACTGACCTTTGCCGCCATTGTGTTTCTAAGCAGAACAATTTTTCAGAGGTATTCAATGCAAAGTCTGCCTTGAATACCAAAACTGAAAGAAAGCAAGAGGTTTTAAAGCTTTCTCTTTGCAAGGTTCTCCTCCTCTGAGGTCTGTTATCACACTGGCACTCTCTCTCTCTGTCTTATCAGAATCACATTTACTCTCCTCTATTAGGCCTTATCAGCCCAATGAAAAGGTCTGCTGCCATCATTTTAATATCAACCGCCAGCTAAATGGCATCAGATGTGTACAAGGATTTCAGCGCACAGAATGACTAATGCTCTCCTGAGGGTTGTATCTCTGAAGGAGGCAGAGAAGTATGGTCTAAGTTTTAATTTGTGCCCCTGTTACAGCGTTTCTATATATTCAAGGGGGATTAGTGAATACTTACCTCTCCAATGTTCATCACACACCGTGAACAGGCTGGTCTTGTTTGTGAGTTCAGGCAGCAAGCTGCTGCACTCCATCACAATAGCCTGCGGGATCATGATGATGCATGACACAACCCAGATGATCACGATACTCTTGCGAGCCCTCTTGGCAGTGCTCTTGAACATCAGTGGGTGGCAGATAGCGTACCAACGGTCCTGGGCTATGCAACTCAGCGTTAGGACTGACACAGAAACAGAGATGGTCTGGAAAAAAGGAAATAATTGCCAATTATACAGTCCAACTATTTCAGGGGGGGGGGGGGGGGGGATCACAACGAAGTAAACAAATAACGCCAGGCACAGTTCCACAATGCGTTATTCGAGGTAGATTATCCTCTAGGACAAGACATGACTAAAATCCACATATTGGTTGGAGTCATTACAAGGTGTTTTAGGACTTTGGGCTTTTTTACCTCAGAACTCTAGAAGCCCAACATGTTTAATCTGCCCTTGACTATTGGCATTTATTTTTAACTTACAAGGCCAATCAGAATGATTCATATTCACCAAAACACATTGGTTGCACTGAATTTCACAGTATGTGACTAAACCGCTGTGGAGGTCAGGCACAGAGTGTATCCAGTGCTACAGAATAATAATGACCAAATAGCTATAACTGAAATCCACCAGGCCCTGCAGAGTCCCAGATATGTGTGAGTCTGAGTGCATATTATCACGGTTCAGCTGTAATGACGGTGTGCGCTCAGCAACCAGCTGCCTCCTTGCTCTCTTTCCTGTCACCTTGATGGACACCCGGTCTGCTGTCACCTCTATAATTGCCTTGCTCAATTGGAGACTTTGCAGAAGATTTCAATCGTGGATCTGTGAATGAGGCACCTGATTCCTTAGACTCTTCCTGTGTCGAAGATGCTCTTATCCGGCTCCAGCATGTTGCACATGCTTATCTCCAGGAATTTCACTGCATTTTAGATTGTGGGGTGGGGGGGAGGAGAGTCCCTTCCTTTGGGAAATAACATCTCAGCTCTATCACTTCGAAATGCTTGGCTTAAGGATGCCTATGGTGTACTAAATCACGTTTGCTGAGTATTCTCCTTTATTTAAAAGGCCTAAATGAGGGGGGGAGATTGCCCTGTAGGTGGAAAAGGACAAGTCCTCAGATGAATGTTCTCTGAAAATCATTAGCACATTGACAGATATTTCGAACGTGATGTGGTGGAGAAAAATCTTGTAAGACACTAAAAACGCTGCAACCATGGAAGATTAACCCAGTCTGTAGGTTTATACACACCATCACCATTTAAGATATAACAAAAGGGACAGTCATTCTGTGATCTTTTTATTATGTTTGGCAGGAATAAAAGCATAAGTCTATTGATTTTTATTCATATATTATTTTCAAAGGCAACAAATTGCATGAAAAAATTCAAACTAACAATAAACCGATCCAAGTAGCCGTTTGATAAGGTGGATTCCCCTGTGCCACAAAAAAAAAACATCTCACCAATCAGTGAGATTTACTGTGGCATTGTTCCATTTTCAAGAACGTGGGCCCTGTAGTTCATTTTAAGACACACCCACACACACAAACACACACACACAATCCCGCTGAGAACTGCAGCACATTGCTTTTTGACATTACTTATTCATTTGTTGACTTGTTTCATCCCTTCACTACATCAGCATCACCAATGCATGTGGGCTTAGTGACATAGAAGGGTAATGAAGTTATAAAATGCATTGTTTGTTTTGTGCCATTAAATGGAATTTGGTGACATTTCGAGAGACGGATAAAACCTGCAATTTCAAGCATTTGAGATCTAAAGAGGGGAACTTTGCCTTTGGAACAGAGAGCTCCATTTCTTCACTGAATAATAGTCTTTGCTCTATTACTCAGTTGGTGATTTTCATTTTCTGCTCAGTCGCCATGCAAAGAGCTGTAGGGGAGGGAGGGTGCATAATAGCGAAGAGCGCCAAGCTGGCTCATTACAAAGACACCTGAAGTCAATCAGTCAATCAACAGAAAAAGTTAATGCATGTTCTTAACCATATCTTCCCTAAACAACTATATTGGATTATAAAATATACAGATATAAAATAATGGACACATACATTAGCATATACATACTGAATTGAATGTGTTGACTATGAAATCTTTGTGCAATACTGCACCAGTTGCTAATCATTTACAAATCAAGTTCATAAGAAAGTCACAAATAAAACAGAGTAAAAATCGACTTCACTATTTGAAAATGTCTTCACCTTAAGGCTCAAGTTTTAAAGACAGACTACTGTCACAAAGGCTCCTGAATGGACCTTGCGGTGAATTATTTGGTCAGCTGCTGTTTCAAGATTAAGTACGAACTCTTTATGTTCAACTTGAGAGGTCCTTAATATAAGTCGAACAGTCGTACAGTCAACCGCCCCAGCACATTTACTAAATGATTGATTGATTAATGTGTCCGAGAATCAAATGTAGTTTAAAAAGCAACACTTTTGTGAAGCTGGTATTGGTTTGTGACTGAAGATTCTAATGTCCTATTATTCTACCTGCTGAGGAATTATAATACCTTATTAGAGACTGCTGTTATGTGAATTTAAATGTTGATCCACTGAATGTTATGCTATCATGAGTCAGTCCATCTTTTTTACTCACTCACTTTGGACCATGGATTAAATTTGTTCTTTCCCAACAAATCCTTATTAAATGATGGCACAGTCTCCTCTGATTAGTTCTTTTTTCCTTTAGGAATCATAGTGCCATTGGCTTTACAATCTAATACTGCACAGCAGAGGGAGACTGGAGATAACTGACAGCTAAGTTCTTGAGGTTGACGAGGCAATACAGCACTGGGGCATGGAAATACAACCAAAATGTCACATAAAATGTGCCTAGAACTGTCTCTGGCTTCATAAAAGCAGCGAATATTGATCAGTTACAGAGCTGCAGCAAACAGCAAAGCACAGAGCATAAAATAGGTTGAACGTGACCATGAAGATAAAGTTCAAATTGATTTCTAATCCTGTGCCCTAAGTTGTGATAAGGGAGGTGATCCGGCAGCCGGCACAGCACAAGAATTCAAAAAATTGATTTGTTTGGAATAAATTCAGTTCATGTAATCTAGTTGGTTTTGCAGCTGCTTCCATTCAGAATAGCCTGTGTACATCAGATGTTTTCAGATACAAGGTTGATGTCAAATTCGCTTTGACATATATTTGGTCTGTGTATAGAATATAGTAGGAATTGTTGGTATCATAGGCTTTGTTTGGGATAGTGTAGTATTTCCATTCACTCAGTGAGGATGTATAAACAAATGTGGTCGATAGTGTCATATGAATTGGTTGATTTTCTCTCAGCAGCTGGAGCAGAGGTTGTAGGAAGAAAATATATATTTAAAAATGGTGGTGGTGAAAGTCTTGCCCAAGGTGTTAAATAACCGAGGGATACCATCATGGTTATACTCTGTGCACAGCTCACGGGATATGAAAAAAGTGTTTCTTTCACCCCAAATTATAGAAACGTTCACATGTGCAGTGGTTTATATGTGCTGACGATTTTCTAATATCCCTGGTGGAAAAGATGTCGGGGGTTGATATCTTACCTGCAGATAAGGCACAACTTTGCAGAGAGTGTTTCCAAAGAACCACGTCTCTGTGATGTCCACCACGAGACTGGCAGGCAGGCAGATGATGGTGACCAAGACGTCGGCGAAGGAGAGATTCACAATGAAATAGTTGGTCACGGTGCGCATGTGCCGGTTCTTCCATACTGCAAAACAAACTAAAAATGGTGCACAATCAAAAACAGCAAGAATAAATACAGGGAAATATTTATCATAAATATCAGTCTCCCAGAATATGCCTGAATTGTGTAATAAAGTTAAATCGGAATCCATTCAGTTGATTTTGCGTAATGCAGCTATAAATACAACTCCAGATGAAAACATAACCTCCTTTTGCGGAAGTAATAATTTTTTTGTTTATTACAACTTGAGTGTCAAAAGGTTTGTGCAGTCATGTCGGCCTGCTTAGAAAAATCAAATCAGAGACACATGTATCATTTTTATAATGATCTCTCATTGTGGGTGTGTGCACAACAAGTAAATTGGTCTAAATTGTATGAATGGGTTTGTGTTGCTTCCATGGTGCATACAACAATCTCCAGCCGGCTTTATCTTTCAGAGCTGGGGCTTTTAAGGAATAGAAGGAGAAAAGATCACATTTATAGAAGCATCATTGCTTTTTCTTTGTTCAGTATACAAGATGAAAACAGAGCTGGGTTTTGTCATTTCATGGAACCCATTACATTGTTGTTCACTAACTGCAAAGACAAATTTGTGCATCATGCACAGTCACAGCATGTAACTGGGACACAGTTGTTACAGTGTGTTACGTGGTTTGAAATGCACCAGTAACTGGTGAAACAAGTTGTTAATTCTGACACTGAAAATGTTATCTGTCTCTGAAAAAGGAGCTGAAATGAATTTTTCCCATTGAATGATTTATTCGCAGGAGACAATAAAACGCTGACTTCCCTGTAGAAAGTAAAAGTTTTCATCCGGAATGATGATTTTCACACTCGCCTCAAATTCTTTTAACTGTTTCAACTTCAAATTCAACCAAAAGGTTTTCTGCTGGCAGTCAAACTTTTTGCTTATTCCAATTTTTTGAACACTGGTGAAGATTGCTACGAAGGAGAAATGCTGAGTAATTTCTCATGTACCCACCTGAATCCTGATTTATTCTGCGAAGGAGTGAAAGGATGAAATAAATCACCTGCAGGTGGCTGCATGACCTAGAGAGCAACGGCGGGCATGAATGGAAATCACCTCTACAAATTAGGGTTTGTAATGAGGCAGAGTGCGGAGACTGGTGTGGATCCCAGGTGTTCAAGAGCTGGAGAGAAGAAGCCCTCTGCGCTGACTTCAGTTGAGTATTTGTCGACAATTCCAGCAGACGCAGGGACAGTACTCAACCTTTCCCATTTTTAATTCAGCTACTTCACCAGTGTGGTCATTAGTCTGAAGTGTAAACAGCTCTCTTAGTGCATGTAGTTTTAGACTTGGGCTTTTTATTTTTTGCGGTTCTTTGTTTCAACTCTTTCGTTTCAGACTTACGTAAATACAGAGTTTTCTTCTGTTTGCTTTTTTAAGCCCTGAAGTCTTATGGGATGGTAACAATCCAGAGACTGTGGACCAGCAGTGGGTTTTATAATCTTCATCAACAAAGTAGACTAGAACTTTAACTATGAGCCACATTTGATTGTGAATATCAGCTCTGTAAATATGAATAGGTTACCACAATAACAGGTAATCACTGCGTCTGCAATATACATAATGAGAAACAATATGTAAAAGGGGCCAGGAGCCTGGGCTGGATTTGTGAGTGCCACTGTCATGGCATTTTCAGGTCAATAAAGAGGCCGACAAAGAATCCGTGAGACTTTTCCCCTCCAGAATCCAGTGGGAATTTGTGCTGTGAACCATGGTGGTCCCGAGCCTCATCAGCGGGGTTACACCTGAAGCCAGAGCTCTCAGAGCTAAGGCAATGCAAGTGCAATAGAGGGTGTGGGAATGGTTGATGTAATGTTGGATAGAAAGCTAATGTTAGTGAATGTTTGAATAAGTTTCAAAGCCATGCAATAACCATGAATAATAATGTCCGTTATCAAGGTGTCTGTTGGGCTGCAGTCGCATGTCTCAGTTAATCTCCCAGGTTAATTGACTCTGCAGTAGACTTAGGTTTTTATCGATTCTGATCAGTAGTGATGGAAGCATGACTATTTGCGAACAAGCAAATTAGACAAGACGGCGAGGTGGTAGAGCTGTCTGGTGACGTTGAGCTTCACCCACCAGGGAAAAAAGTACATGAGTGTAAAAGAGGTATAAGAGAGTGTGTGTTATAGGGAAGTGCCAAAGGTAACACTAGACTTTTGACGATCTGTGTTCTGGTCTTATTCCAGTAAACACCATTTCACAAGTGTTACGACCCTGGATGTCTATGTGTTACTGTCTATATATGTTACTGTTCTGTTCCTCCTCCTAGTGTGTGAGCAGTTTTCTTGAGTGAGTGTGTGTGTGTGGGTGCCTGATTGCTAGCAGGTTGAACCTGCTGATTGGCGTGAGCCGCCTGATTGATGCTCCAGGATTGGCCAGGGTGAAGAGAGGAACCTACTTGAGCCACTGACTGACTGCAGTCTTCCTCTCTCCACCAATTCTCCCAGATCCAACTGGGACCAGTGTCAGGCTAAATTATTGTTGTGTCTCGTATGTATAAAAATAGAAAAACTGTGTGTGGTAGCCCTGTAGGAGGGAGAAGCCATTTTCTTTTACCCTTTTTTCTCCTGTGTTTTGCTAATAGAAGAGTTAGGTAAGCTTTTTTTTTTTTTTTTTAACATTTTTGGTTTGTAGAAGGAAGGTAGGGAAATAAATTATTTTTGTTTGTTGTGTTGGCCTTCTCTTCCTCTGAAGTAAAAAATAAAAAGCTACCCTTAACCTAAAAATACCTTGTGACACTGGCCTGCTTGGGAGTGGGAGAATGGGAGAAGCACCACATGTTATGTCTCTGGTTTCCCCTAGACCAGGGGCGTAACACAAGTCTGATAATTAACCTATTGGCATTTGATTAGATGGCGTAATTTCTTTATATAAATTAAATGACTTCGAGACGTCCTAATGGGATGACTCATCTGTCAGGATCGGCTTGGCAAGGTCCAAGAAGGTTTGAAATACTGGCTGGTGTAATGAGGCATTATTAATTATTTTATTTTTTTTTTTATTAATGTGATATTAAAAGCACCATTAATATATTTTATCACAGTATGGTCATATAATTCAAATAACAGCTCAAACATATTTAAGCGTATCATTTTAATGATTGTACACACAGAGGAATGAGCAGCTGCAACACAAACAGGCATGTTGTGTTTTCTTCTGTATTGTACATCTAATGTAACAGTAATTTGCTTAGGTCAGACACACGTTTACATATGCGACCTACTGTGTGTCATTGTCTCCATTATTGCCCCCCCCCCCCACACACACACACACGATGCTACAGATACTGTAGACATGAAAACAAAGAAATACTATACACCCCTCCTTATCTCATAGAGCCACACATGAAAGAGTTCTAGATAAACTCCTGTGGATGACAGGATCCGCATTAATGCGAGCAAAAGCATCAGAGCCACCAAAATTCTACTTTCACTCAGACTTAAGAATGAGAAGGATGATGCTGTGGGTGCCACTTCCAGATGGTGAACTATTCACTCAGGAATGCTTTTTTTTATATATATTTGTGTGTATATGTTATGCCTTACTTTGGTCTACAGGCTGGAAAAACGAGTCACGTTTTTCTTGCTTTAATGTGAGATCACAATTCTGCCTCACAATGGTGTTTTCCATATAAATGGCTTCTGCATTGACATGATTGTGCCTTAACAGCTCCATCTGCTTGTACTTAGTTGGGATATTTAAGATTGAATTATGTTCCACAAAACATCACTAGATGCTTTATCTCTTGAGTTTATCCCGCAGTCTGTAAAAAGTCCCGGGTGAACTCATGCTGAAAGTGTTTGCAAAGACCACTCCACAAATCCAAATTTTTCACATTCACTCAGGGTGTGACTTCTTACACAAGATGCAAAAGAAAAAAACTTGTTGTCTTCCTCAAGTATTTTGGGAGCACAAAACAAACTTAGGCCAAATAGATAAATATTTCTAGATATTTTGCCGGTAGTATTGTAAGACAAAGTATTTTTAACAGTCATAGAAAATTGTAAATTGATCGGGAAAATATTCTATGAGATAATAAAGTCATATGTTTAGTATTGGAGTCACAGTGTCTGCACAGCTTCTAGGTTTACTTTCCCAAGAGGTTTAACAGTGTTAAATAAACACTGTGCTGAAATCGCTGCTCCCGCCATGAATAATGTATAATGGGTCGTTTGATTGAATGTGGCATTAAAAACCACCTAAAATTCTTCACTTTGAGCGATGACTGGCCAGTCAGAGGGGAATGAGCTGTTGAGCAAACCCGAGGCAGGGCAGTGCAAGGAGGTGGAGACTGGTGGAGATGAGCTGGTTATGAAGAGGTGACCTGTATGACAAGTGTGGCCCGCAGAGAGTCGAGCAGATATACAGGTATATGCTGCCTCAGTGTTTATGATGGCAATTTGCATATACTCCAGAATATTAGGAAGAGTGATCAGATGAATTGCAATTAATTGCAAAGTCCCTCTGTGCCATGAAAATGAACTTAATCCCCCAAAAAACATTTCCACTGCATTTCAGCCCTGCCACAAAAGGACCAGCTGACATCATGTCAGTGATTCTCTTGTTAACACAGGAGAGAGTATTGACGAAAGGCTGGAGATCACTCTGTCATGCTGCTTATTAATGGCCCTCGAGCTGTTTTGAAAAGTTTTTTTAATTATTAACAAATTAATTATTAAAAAAAAAAAAAAAAAAAAAAAATCGTGCTGGGCGCTCTTATTTTGAAACCGCGCGCCGCGATCTCAATACGAGGCTGGGGGTTGCAACGATAAACAGATAGCACTCCAGCCCACAGACCGCTCCAGCCCTCCCAAACTCGAGGCAGACAGTCCATCTCAGCAGCAGTCAGTCACACGTATACCGACCGGAGCCGTAATGGCATGCTCCAAATTTGCCCCAAAAAGAAAACTGGACAGCGAAAACCGCCAGTTCCAACCAGAGTGGACAGAAAGGGTTGCGTTCTTTCTACCACCGTCCAGCACTCGCCCTCTGTGCTTAATATGTCAAGAGTCTGTCGCGGCAATTAAACTTAGCAATGTGAAGCGACACTACGAATCAAAACACAAGCATTTTGAAGAGACATTTCCGCAAAACTCCGAGATCAGAACAACAAAATTAAATGCTCTTAAAGCATCATATCAATCATCCAACCGAATCCTCCACACTTCTGTGACAAAGCAGCAAAAGGCATCACAGTGCTCCTTTAGAGTAGCGTGGGTTTTGGCTAAGCACATGAAGCCATTCACAGAATTCAGAGGTAGTGAAAGAATGCATGATTGACGTGATGGACACGTTGCTTGAAGGCAAAGAAAAAGATGAAATGAAAACAAAAATTCAACAAATCCCACTGTCTGACTCCACAGCATGCAGACGTACTGAAATGCTGGCTGGTGATGTTGCAAAGCAGCTGTGTGATGGAATAAAAAATGCAGAGTGCATTTCCCTTGCTGTGGATGAATCCACTGACACTAATGATAAAGCTCAGTTGATGATATTTGTGAGATACTTTGATGAGTCAAAAAGAGAGTTTATTGAAGATGTGCTGGGCATGGCAAGCCTTTCTGGGCAGACGAGGGGTGAAGACATTTACAATGCAATAATGGCAGTGCTGAATGAAAAAGGAATTGATGTGAAGAAAATTGTGTCAGTGGCTACTGATGGGGCGCCATCTATGATGGGCAGAGAGAAGGGACTAGTTCAGCGCCTGAAGCTTCTTCACCCTCAACTCATTTCATACCACTGTATAATTCACCAGTCCATCCTTTGTGCAAGTCTTGGAGAAATCTACGCCGAAGTCATGAACACAATGATGAAGCTGGTCAATTTCTTGAGAGCATCATCTGCACTACAGCATCGCTTGCTGCGGTCATTCCTGACTGAGGTCAGTGCTGAATTTGATGACTTGCTTTTGCACAACAACGTCAGATGGCTGAGCAAGGGCAAGGTCCTGGAGCGGTTTTGGGCCATTAGGAATGAACTACAACTATTTCTGTCACAACAAAAAAGTGCAAAAGCAAAACTGTTCTTGGATTTCCTGCACAATCTAGAAAAGATGGAGGCTGTGGCATTTTTGACTGACATGACATCTCACATGAATGACTTGAATCTGAAGCTCCAAGGGAATGGCAACACTGTATGTCAGCTGATATCAGCAGTGCGGGCATTCCAGAGGAAACTAGAGCTCTACAAGGGTGACTTACAGGTGGGCTGTTTAACATTGGCTGCCACACATCTTTATTTTATTATGCCATTTTTGTCATGCCATTTTAAAATAATAACAATACTACTACTACTAATTACTATTACTACTACTACTACTACTAATATTAATAATAACAATAACAACAACAACCATCATCATCACCATACTCATGATCAGAATCATTGTCCTAATAACAATAATTTGAAATGCCAATAATAATGACTATTTTTTTATTGTTATGTACAGGAGGAATTGCTCCATTTCCCCAAACTTTTGGAGCAGACCAAAGAAAAAGATGCTCATCAAAAACACATTGCATTTGTGGAGAAGATGATTGAGAACTTCAGAACAAGATTTGATGACTTCATTCTTGGAAACCAAATCCTCCTGTGCATTGGAAACCCATTCCTTGTCAGAAATGTGAGTGAGTTCACTTCAGAGGCGAATCAGGTATTCCCCTGGATCCAAGCTGCAGCACTCCAAACTGAGCTGATTGACCTGCAGGAGAATATCACACTGAGGGAGACTCAGTGTGACGTCATCATCCTGTGGACAAAAATGGTAACTGCGGCCAATTTCCCCCTGCTGAATAGGATGGCAGTGCACATCCTTACAATGTTTGGATCCACATACAGATGTGAATCTGCATTCTCAAAAATGAACTTCATCAAAAATCAGTACCGGAGTCGCCTAACCAACGAGCACGTGCATCAGTGTGTCTCCCTGGCAATCACACCATATCAGCCCAGGTTTGAAGCATTGGCCAAAGAAAGCAGAGGCCAATTCTCCCATTAAAGGGGACATGTGAGAAATGTGAAATAGTTTGTTAAACAAAGCACAAAAATGGGCTGTCTGAAGGCTTTTTTTTTTTTTTTTTTTTTTTTATCTTGAACAGGGTTATGTTTGGTTTTATTTAGTTATTTTTTTTAATATATGCCCAAATTAAAATTATATTTTTATTTTAGGAAAATTTTTTTTTTTAATAAAAAGGAAATGTTATGTTATAAAATGTTGTAAATGTTATACATATGTTATGATACGTTATCGGACGTACACGGTCCCAATAAATGGCCCCTTGAGTCACTGAAAAAAATTTTTGTGGCCCCTCATCATTTCTACTTGAGTACCCCTGGTATAGGGATTGGACTGCTGAGGACTGGGGAAAAATCGTTTTCTCTGATGATTCCCCTTTCCGATTGTTTGGGGCATTCGGAAAAAAAATTGTCTGGAGAAGAAAAGGTGAGCGCTACCATCAGTTCTTCATCATGCCAACATTAAAGCATCCTGAGACCATTCATGTGTGGGGTTGCTTCTCAGCCAAGGGAATGGGCTCACTCCCAATTTTGCCTAAGAACACAGCCATGAATAAAGAATGGTACTAAAAACATCCTCCGAGAGCAACTTCTCCCAACCATCCAAGAACAGTCTGGTGATGAACGATGCCTTTTCCAGCATGATGGAGCACCTTGCCATAAGGCAAACAATTGATAACTAAGTGGCTCGGGGAACAAAACCTAGAAATGTTGGGTCCATGGCCAGGAAACTTCCCAGACTTTAATCCCATTGAGAACTTGTGGTCAACCCTCAAGAGGCGGGTGGACAAACACAAATTCTGGCAAAACTCCAAGCATTGATTATGCAAGAATGGGATGCCATCAGTCAGGATGTGGCCCAGAAGTTAATTGACAGTATGCCAGGGCGAATTGCAGAGGTCTTGGAAAAAGAAGGGTCAACAATGCAAATATTGACTCTTTGCATAAACTTAATGTTATTGTCAAAAAAAGCCTTTGACACTTAATTATTATTGTCATTATACTTCATTATACCTTAGTAACATCTGACAACATGTTACTAAGATCTAAAAACACTGAAGCAGCAAACTATGTGAAAACCAATACTTGTGTCATTGTCAAAACTTTTGGCCACAGCGTTACAGGCAAATATGAGGAGATCCTGAAGCTCAAGAAAATAAAACTCACACTAACAAAAAACTACCATTTCAACAACTCCTTACTGTAAAACAACATCCATGTATTTGACGCTTTGAAATGTTGTTCCTGGTACACAAAATCTCCTGTAGCATATTTTTGACTTAATTACTTTATCTTGTGTGTAATATCTGGCAATGTTAGCATCACTATCACCCCCGGCTCTATAAATCTGTTTTTCTACCTACAATGTCCCCAATTTGCTTACTGGACGGAGTGGCTGGATAAAAGAGATTTCTTCCTCTATTGCTGCCATATGAGCAAATGATTTTGCCAGGGATTGATCTTCAAAGCCTTGTCTCTGTCTTGCCTATTGTTGATCTCTCAATCTTGAGTTTTATTAAAATCTAATGCCAGCAGGACAAAGCCGAGCAAATTTGATCAGGCAGCCAAAAACGCAATCCAACCAGAAGTGCATGTTGTTTTGTTTCCACTGGATGTTTAAGTTTTCATCTGTTTGTCAAATGATCAAATAGTAGGAGAGCTGCTCTCGCATGATTAGTGGGTTGATCTTCAAGCAGATCTCCATTGCTGTGTTAATAATGCTGCTGTCAGATGTATGAAAGAGCCAGCAGCTACTCTGGGGGAACAAAACGACCACCTTTCATACAACACCCTCTAATGGACAACAGTAACATGTATGTGACAAGTGCTTGAGAGCCCAGTGTACTGACTTTAATTGTATGACCCGGTGACAGAGGGCCATTTGAATCAAATATATGCTGATGGTAGTAAGTCAAATTTACATAGTTTTTTTGTCAATGTGACATTTCTATTATGTCCCTACAGCTCTTGTCACTGAGTCCTACTGCAAATTCTACTCGACTACTCCAATCAACCACCATATTGAGTTTGTACACTAAGTTTGAACCAATTTCCCCTTTTCTACAAAATAACCTCTGTTACACCAAATTCACATTTCAAACATGGGACTCTTCTTAAATTGATTGGAATTATTTATTTAATCGCATAATATGCATTTTTAGTGTTGACGGCGAACAATAAGCAGAAACTCTTCAGGAACATAATCACAATCTCACAATGAATACTGGGAGATGTAGTGACACAGCTATTCATATACCATAGAAAGAGATTGTCTAACAATTGCTCAAAATGCTCCTGTGCTCAGTTCCATTGATGCCGATTTTTCACGGTCATTCCAAAGTGGATAAGGCCTCAGTGACATTTAATCATATATATGACATTTTTATGATTGCATATAATGACACGTTGAGAGCAGTTAACTAGAATAAGGTAAATGGAGAGTTAAAGTTAAATGTGCATTGTGTGCACCTATAATTTCCATCAGGAACAGAAGAGAGAAAATGTGTTCGGTTTACTGATTGTGGCTGTGTTCTGACTGTAAGATGGTTTCCTATATAAACATTTATTCTCACAATGTTTTCAACTGCCCAACAGAGAAAAGGGTAAAATAGTTTTGGTTTACAGCTAAATTAATTCTGACCATTTTTTTTAGGAACATTTTTAATCCAACTTCCTGCGTAGCTTCTTTCTCTGAATATCTCTGCTTGAGTACGGATAATAAACTTCATTATAGCAGCAAAAAAAGTTCCTTTTTAGATTAGTAAGATGAAAGACGTTCCCATGTAAAACTTCAATTTTCATCAAAGTCACTCACGATCGGTTAATTCAAAAGATCCAGAGAATTCATCTTAAAATCGTTGTTTCCATTGTAAATGTTGAAAGCTAATGAGTTCATGTTCACTATCAAACCAGAGGAGGGAAGGTTTCTCAATACACATCCACCTGAGGTTCACGTTAGAGAGAAAATGATTGACAGCAGAGTTAACTACACCCTCATGTTAATAATGACCCTCAAATAAATTTTCATAATAAGGTGCCAAAGTACTCCACACTGCTGTCCATTCGATCTGTTAGAAAAAGTCGATGTCTCATATAAAATACTTCATTACAAGCTTAATTAATTCCTTGTTCACAGTCAACACTGGGTGTCATGTTGAAGTGGGAATCCCGTTGAGCAAAACCATTAACTGCATCAGTGCCTCATGTCGTGTGCTTGTATAAAATTATTGAAAGTCAGAAGTAATTCATGTTATGTTCAAGACCGAGGCCATGTTCTCAGGCTCTCTCCAATTGTTGCATCGCTCTTTTTAGTTGAAGCGGCTGCAAACAGCTTGAGTGCAAAATAAAGAGAAGGTGAGATGTAAGCCAGATTGTTGCTGTTTGCACCCTTTCATGTGAGGTGACAACTGCAATGAGAAGCCGTCAGCTGTGTCTCTGAGTATTAGAGCCAAGCGTAAGAGAAAAAATGTGAAGAGACTTTGCATTTCGAGAACAAAAGAAAAGAGATATGTCGAAGTGTTGGGAATAAAGTTGAAGTGAGTCAGAGGGTGAAACATTCTTTTGTACCTTTTGTATGCCGAGAAGAACATTGAAATGTCGAGAATATACTTTAAATGTCATCAGCCCATATGACTGCTTCTATAAAATGGCTTGAGTTGTTGAAGCGGTGAAATTGACATTTAGAATAAGTACAATGAAGGGCTGCTCGATTAATCGAAATTTAATCGTGATTACGATTATGGGGTCAAACGATCTCCAAACTACTATAATCGAGTTGAAACGATTATTTGGCTTCTTTTTTTTTAAAGAGACATGCGCAATTCAGTCCTTCCCACAAAGCATTCAGCGGGGCAGCTGACTGGCTCTCACTCTCAAGCAGCAGTAAAGTGAAGGAGGCGAATTGTGTGTGGTGATCGGCGGTGAAAAAAACAGCGGAAGTGGAAAAGCAGGGAGGGCAGCAGCAGACCATGTAGCGGCCGCGCAGCGCACCGCTATTCTCAAGCGCGCTCCCGCCTGGCTGTTCAGACCGTCAGACCGGACCCGCATTTCTCCGCGCCGGTCAGTCGGTCAGAGAGTGTTAGGGTTGCCATCATTAAGGGTTTGAATAACCGGGCACCGATAGCCTGGTTTCACGGAGGAATAAGACACGCAGCCGTCATCGGCGTTTACCGGAACCGGAAGTGATTAAAAAAAATAAAGCATAGACTTCAGAATAAGGGCACCTATTAATAATCGTTTAAATAATCGTGATTTTGATATTGTCCAAAATAATCGTGATTATGATTTTTTTTCCATAATCGAGCAGCCCTAGTACAATGTGTTGGGTCCTAAAAGACATTGGCCTCATTCACAAACAGTGTTTAAACCGTGCGTACGAACGTTTGACGCAACAATCTGTGATTACGCACAAATTTCCTCATCACATCATGAGCACGCACAAATGATGAAGGGCGGCTGTTCTAAATAATTTAAACACACCCTTTTCCCTAACTGCATAGTTTATTAAAACTCAATTTATTTGAATAAAATTGTAGATGGACAGCAATCATTTAATTTACCAATGCATTGACCGAATGTGTTAAATAACTATGAAATTGACGTCCTTTCTTCCTCATCTCTTTAAAATCCACCTGTTTTGAGAAGTGTTTGTGTGTCTGCTCATCTGTCTCTCAACTGATAACTACATGTATTTATTTATTAATCAATGATGTTGGATCAGGTCAACAGATCATTCATATCAATCAATCAATCAATCGATCAAATTTTATTTGTATAGCCCATATTCACAAATTACAATTCGTCTCATAGGGCTTTAACAGGGTGTGACATCCTCTGTCCTTAAACCTCAGCAAGAGTAAGGAAAAACTACTAAATCCCTTTTAACGTTCCAGTCACTTTACCTGATGTCTTGACTTTGCGCTTCACTTTACGTCTTGTGTTGTGTAGCAGATTTAAACGTGTCTCTCAAACTCGAGAGAATTAAATTAACACTAATTTTTCTTAACTTGTGCCAGGGTCTGAATCCCATAAGACACTTTCTGCCTCAGTTATTGCAGCCCAGGCTTCATTATTTTTAAACAGCTTCCCTCTGGACGACACACTACAGAAAGGTGTGTCTTTTGTGGCTTACCCATCCGCCACAATGATTTCAGTTTCTGCTGGGGTGAAATTCTTATTATTTACCTTTTGGGGCCGTCTCTTATACAGTAACTTTAACTTCTCTGCTCAGCACACCACTCACTTCATGATACACCAAAAGGAGTTCCTTATATGGAGAATAAAGATTGATGCGCACAAGTCCTGAATCCGGCAGCGATTTTGCGCACACACTTATTTTGTGCGCAAAGTAAGACATTTCTGTGCACATGTTAGTGAAAGAGGCCAATTGTTCTGGAGGAATCTGTTCAGAGGGAGGGACGTCACAAGCCTGTAAGAGCCTGAAACAGATACTATTGGACTAATGCAGCGAAATTGATGGTCACATCGGACACTTTCATAGTAAGTCTCGACTGGATTTGATTGACCAGACGACTCGACTTATTTATTCTGAAAATGCTAAATCCCCCCAAAAAAACATCCTTTCTTTTTTCTTAGGCCTGACCTTAATACTTAGGCGAAAATAGACGAATGCCTACGTTGATGAAATAAAGTGCCAGCACTCAACCTCTATCCCCTGGCTTTGTCAGACAAATATATGCAAATTTCACTGGAAACAAAAGTTAATTCCGTTTGATGGACATCTACACTACCGGCAATATTTATTGAACCTGCGCTTTGTACTATGTGAACATCGCAGAGCAACTAGATAAGATAAATGCATTGTTAAGCATATTTTGGCATTTGGACATAGTCTGTCAATGAGTGGGTGAGAAGACTATTGCCCTGTCCCAATTCACGTCTACGTTTTGCTCTTGGCCGTGAAGGAAAAGCGATGTCCCATTTCTCTATTGCTGCTAAGACATGTAGTGGACTCCACAGATCCTCAATACTTTCTCCAGAGGAGGCGCATGTGTGATCACAAATGTCTGAGTGAGACGCTCTCTGCAGTTTCTCCAGACTTTATCCGTCTAGCCTCCTGGTATAATGTCCGTAGAAATCCAGGATAAGTCGATGTGAGAACACAGCAGGGGATCCCTGCTGGGTTCACCTTGAGAAAGTAGGGGGGTTGATGACGCTTCTAACATGGGACAGATGCGAAAATGAAAAAAATGAAAGAAAACAAATCTCCCGGTGCTCAGACAGCCAGGGCTAAACCCCACTGTAGTAGTGTGGTGGTCCCGATCTAGACATCTGAGGAGCAGGAGAGAATAGTGGACGTTTCCGAATGGAGGACAATGTGGTGGTTTAGGGATTTTGTTTCAACATAGACTTGAAAATTAGTGCAGCTTTCCAGATTCCAAGTGGTGGCCAGTGGTGACCATCTTGGATTAGAGGGTGTTCAATTATTCAAATATGAGACGTCGGACAATGGGCGACTCTACGCAAGTCTTGGCCCTGCATGGTTCAAGAGAGTTTGAACCATTACGTGGCAGTATGAGCTAGGGCTATGCAATTAATCCAATTTTAATCGTGATTTCGATTTTTGGGTCAAACTATCTCAAAACTAATATAATCGAGTTGAAACAATTTTCTGAAATTGCATGCCCAATTCAGTCCTGCCCCTAAAGTATTCAACGCGGTCCTGCTGACTGGCACTCCCTCTCAAGCAGCTGTAAAGTGAAGGATGCGAGTTGTGTGTGGCCGCACCACACACACTAGAAATACTATATAAATGCATCATGTTTTCAAACTCAAAAGTAATTGTTTGAATAATCAAACAATAATAGTATAAATTAGTATATAATAATAATAGTTGTCCAAAATAATCGTGATTACTATTTTTTCATAATCGAGCAGCCCTAGTATGAGCCATGTTCAACCCATTAAGGCAGATTTTTTTTTTTAGAGAACCGTCAGAAATGTGATTATTAAAAACAGAGTTAATGTATTCTATCAAAAAGCAGTCATCATTCTATTTAAAAAAACACAACTAATTGCGCGGTATCACTTTAATCTTACTGTGTCTGCAGGGATGACAATTTGAAGCACTGAAATCCACAGATAAAGCCTTGAGAGCTGAGGTCCAGATGGATCCAATTGCAAATGGGAAATGAGCAGGGTGTTGAGGTGGTGCTACCATTTTCAGGGTAGACATTTTACCCTGTTAAGCATTTTCCTCAAAGTCTGCTAAAGTGCTTTTCTTTAATCTTGATGATTCAGAAAACTATAAACATAAAACACAATTGAAGGGGGAAATGACATGAATGAAACTAAGGAAAAAGATCCTCAGTCCTTTGGGTCAATCTGTGAATGGACCCTCACCCCCACGAGCAGTCGCTGGTACATTGTGATACTGTTTCAGTCTGTATCATCAGATCATTAACAGACACGCGGAGACGTGCGCGCTCTGGGACTTCTCCTCATGGAGCTCCCTTTATCAGCAGATGCACCGCTGCGATCAAGCTCATCGTCAAAGGAAAACTCCAGTGTTTTAGATAATTGTATCCATGTAACATTGAATTTAATTTCACCCTGCAGCCATCCGCCCTTTCATGAGAAAAAAAAGTTAATAAAAGTGGGCTTCTGTATTTACGCAGGAGCGATTGCGCACGGATGGTGAGAGAAATGCACCAAGGATAGAACTTACCAAGCGAGTTTCCAATGAGTGAAACGAAGAACACGATAATGTAAGCCACAATGAGAACCCACTCGTACTGCTTGGGGTGCAAGTACTCGCTCCAGATGTATCTGAGAAGTTCGTCGTCCTCATCCACGGTGGATGGGCGCAGGTGCAGCTCCGTGCTGTTATTGGCCACATGTGCAGGAGATAAACAATCCTCGCAGTCCACGTTCCCAGCGAAGCCAGACATCTTCCCGAGGTGTTGGTGCTTCTCCCGCGATGCACCCCCACACCCCCCGCTATTACTCCGTGCGTCTGCGCTGACCGCGGGTTGCTGCGCGCAGGCTGCAGATAAGGGGGACGTGCCACTGTGGCGCGATGATAACTCGCTCCACAGACTCCACACACTCCACGGACCTCGTCAGAGTGACGCGGATTCTCCCCCTGCGTCTCCACCACCGTCGGGCCAAACACCAACTGATTGTGGCGAGCAAGGAGCTGTGAGCTATACTTCAACAGCCAACCCTACTTCAAAGGGAAAAATAAATAGGGGATAACAATGGCATGGCGGGAAAAAACCAGAGTGAGGCAGGGGAGTATAGGAGACAATCTCAATTTCTTGGTTTTGTGTGCCTCAGACTGCTCGTGGATATGAACATTATAAGGAAGGTTCACCCAAAACTGAAAATGCACTTATGATGTGCCCACCCCTATGCTGATGGAAGGGTGGGTGAATCAATTGAAATAAATGGTAACCACTTCAAATGTAAAAAAAAGAAAAGAATAAAACCTAAGATGTCCCTATACTGCTCCTGTGGTGTCATCCAAGTGTCCGTAAGCCCCTGCATTCCAGTTCAACTTGAAACAGCATCATTTATACCATGTTTTTAGCCTCAATGTCCTCTGATCCACGTCTCCAGAAAAGGGAATAACAGCGGACATGTAGGCTGAAAACACGGTGTAAATGACGCTGTTTCGAGGAGATTTAGGCCGTCACATTTACTTCAATTGCATTGGATTTGGCTGCAACGCTGTTCACCCCTGAAACTCCCAACGGGTTTTGTGGACTCAAAAACCTCACCCACCTTCACATAATTGGTGCATTTTAATTTTTGGTTGAACTATCCCTTTAACGTATTCCCACATAACGTCCCATCTCATTTATATCTCTGCAGAAGTTCTCTCTAGAGTTGTTTTTTATTTTTAATGGATTCGTGGCCCTTTTTTTTTTTAAAGGTTTAAATACTTCCAATACGTTTTGTATGTTGGCGGTCCATGTATTTTATATTAATGGAGTCAAGTCGATATAGAGCTGCAGCAGCGTCATCCGTTTGAAATTCAGTGCAGAAGTCCACGAAGAGCCTCGACACGAGGAATGCTTACAGAAACGGGCTTCTCCAAGGACAACCAGATGGCCGATTCGTACACTCAATTAACCTACATGAACAAATTGCATGAGCTGAACACAGCAGTGCACTTCATTAAAATAATGGGTTAATGTGATTTAAAATGTTGAGATAGTTTCAGGATTATGCCTAATCTTTTAAACTAATTTAAGGTTAAAACATTAGCTTAAAATTCGAATCATGATACCCTTTTCTTTTGTGCATTCACTGACACAAGCTGCACACTAATGCTGCAGTACCGGGTATCATGAGTCTGCACAACACCTACTGGTCTGGTTGTGTTGATGCAGCAGTGTAGAGTGAAATATGATGTTATAGAGTGAGAAACGTGGCCTCTGGTGACTGAACTGGTGGAAACCTGCCGAAAGACAAATTGGAAAAAACTAACGTCAAAAAGGATCAATTCACAAAAGGGTAAAGGAATTTTTGTTCATCCGTGCATGGCTCTGTATATATGGTGCAGTGATGATTTTTCTTTTGTCTGACTTACCTTCACAGCCAGTCAGATGCAATTCTAAATCATGTTCTTATATCATGTTTAAAAATGTGTTTAAACTCCCTCAGTACATTGGGAGAAGACAACAGGTATTTCCCTTTTTGCAGATGTCCTTTACTCTTTTGTATAAGTGGGACATGTCTAATTTCCCCATCAGACGATTCCTATTATATATGCAAAAGACGTCTCCTGTCTCAGAAGGTTATTAAAATGGCATTCATGCTCACTCAAAGACTTGTCACGGCATAATGTATGTGATGCAGACATTTTCAATGTCAAGTCTTTGTCTCTTTTATTCAATAGGTTTCTTCCACAAACGCTGAACCCGTCAAATAATTTTCCATTTGTTTTATCCACCTATCAATTCCACAAAAGTCCGTCTGTCTGTCGGTATTTTGAACGCTAATCTTACAAATGTTGATCTAATCAGCTTCACTTTTCGCCTTGGTATTGGAAATTGCCCGAGTGCGTGCTGGGTCGAATCTGGTGTAAATTGGACACCCGATACCTTCAATATTGAGAAAAAATGTCATTAACAGGTGACCTGTGCTCTGTAGAAGTCAGTGGGGGCTGGGCAGTTCCTTCAGCTTGCGAGCGATATCAGTTCATTTTGACAATCTGATTTATATTTATTTCACCATATCAGACTGACACAGACATTCACAAGTGAATGGCTGATTTCCAACATGGCAAAAACATGCTTAGAATTACCTCCTCTTTAGCAATGCCACAATGCCTTGTGTTAGGCCTTTTTATTTTGAAATGTTGTCAACTAATGGGTCTAAAGATTGTGTTGATCGCTTAACCGACATTCAATTAGCCACATGTATCATGTCATCTTATTAAAAACACTGACTCTAAATTAGTCCCGTTTCGCTTGGTTCATTGCAAACAAACCAGGTTAGATGTTTTCATAGCATCCAAATATTAATTACCTAATTAAAACAAACAAAAAATGTACAAATTAACATTTGTGCAAACATCGGGGGGATGATGACTACATACAATGACTATCATGTACTTTGTGTTTTTTGTTTACTCCAAGTCCCATCCACTAACATGGAGGAGGCAGGATTTATTACCAATACTGCAGGCAGCCACCAGGGCGTGATGAAGACACTTTGGCTTCACTTTTAGGGAGCAGGCATATTGTCCATCTGTATAAATATCGTCTATGATTGTAAAGATTTAAAGAAATATTTCAACACCTTGCTTTCTTGCTGAAGGTCAAACTCCTCTCGCGTCTGGGCAATAAGTCTGACTTCATGAAACTAAATTGTAAATGTGTGAGCTGCAGAGTTGCTCGAGGACAGTGGAACTTTGAGCTTTGTGTCACTGGAGTTTCTCAGTTTTCCTATCAAATAACTGCTTATTTATGTGAATCATTGTCAGAGGAGTGGGCTCATATAACTGATCCTGCAGATCTGTGCTCCTATAGTGAAATTTCTACGCAGAATGAAAATAGCTCAAATTGTATTCGTTATAAAACAAACAAAACAAAGATGTTCGACGCCGCATTTGTTCGGCAGCAAAATATCTGAAGATCGTTTTCAACCCTGCTGTGAAATCATCATTCTACTTTATTATTATTGTGTCGTGAAAAATGAAGGGGCCACTCTCAGAGATGACATGTCAATTTAAAGCCTTCTCAGCGTCTAAAAAGTAGTCTACACAGTTGCCATGACACCACACTCAAGTTTGTCTATTTGACAAGACCCAATCCAATCTTTTCTCTTTGTTTGTATTGATTTTCCCTTTTCATCTTCATTTGGACGGCGGAGATTGACAGGATTGAGCCTTTTTCGTAAATTTTACCATCAACAATCAGGACTATTTTTTTCTGTAAAGGTTTTCAGACACAATCTTTAGTTGTGATGATTGTTGATGGTGCATGACGTATTCATGGCAAACAATGCAGCTTTAACAGAGAGTTTAACTATGGTTGGAGAAAGTAATGCTTGATGATGCAGTATTGCTTCCGTTCCACACAGAAAAAACAGACAAGCTGTCAGAAATCAGCACTTTATGATAAACCTCTTTTCAAATGACGGAATTCCAATGAATCTAAACCAATAATCCCTGTTTAATACTTCCTCGTGTCAAGATGCTGTCCAGCTTATTAATTTTGCTTTTGATGTGGCACTTGAAATATTGAGAACGTGTGAGCAAACTGAGAAACTGCTTTGTGAGAGACGGCTAACAAGTTCTCAGCTGCGAATATTCAGCCTCTAGGAATCGTCTTTGTTAATCACCTGAAGTCCAGGATTAAAGGATAATCACAAATAAATAGCAATTAATTTTCCGTGTCTAGTGATGATTTATTTCTTCAGCCCTGAATCCTAATTCAGATCATCTGAGTACATGAAAGGGAGAGCGTGGCCTAGGGGATAGAGCGGGTGCTCTGCAACAAGAAGGTTGCCGGTTAGAATCCCACTCTATCCCATCTGCATGCCTAAGTGTCCTTGGCAAGATACTGAACCCCTAAATGGCCCCTCATAAATGCTGAGTGTTCTAAAAATGTAAGTCGCTTTGGATAAAAGCGTCAGCTAAATGACATGTAATGTAAAAAAAAAATGTAATGAAACTCTGGAAAACACACTTTATAAACAGCAAAATAATCCATCAAACCTTAAAATATTTGCATCTTTTTAATCAATTGAATTTGTTCTCCAATCAATTATGCAGTCAGACATATTTCAGCAGATTCATTCAATGTGTCAGAGGTTATCTACAGGAGATAGCCCTTGTGGCTCTTTCTACACATCTGAAGCTGCACCCAATGAAACCTGCAGCTGAAACCACACAACACGTCTGTCAGTGACTTTCTGAAAAACTTAAATTTGCCTGACATTTATAAATTCCTTCAATTCAGACCTAACCTGCAAAGACAAAGAATAATAAAATATCTGCACTCCATCTTCACGGTTGGAAAAACTCATTAAACCTGAGACAGAGTGGAAATAGGAAATATTTATTTACTCTTATTTTCTCAGGTTGCTTCAAACTCTGAAGTATTGATTTAAGTCTGAATGAAAGAAAACCTTTATAAAAAATGGCAGATGTGAAATTAGATCATTATCACGGCCTAACAGTAGTTGGCTTTCTTGATTGGGTTCATTCTCATCAGATCTCCAAAGTTTCCTTTGTTGGCGCAAATTCACTGCAATGATAAGTGTATCTTTTTCCATCTGGCCTCTGTCAGCGAGGAGACAAAGCCTCCCACACATGGAATACAAGAGATTATACATATAATTTATCTACGGCACCGTCTATTGTAATCCAACATACATCTTCTGTTGATAATAAGAAAAACAACAATGCAGCAACAAAACATTTCAGGAATAATCTAAATGAGACGAGGTCATACAATGATACAGAAATAATACTTTAGATAGAATCATGAAACGGAAAACACAAGTAGGTAAAACAAATGGTGTACTTGGGTTAATAAAAGGCAAGAAAAGAGAAAAGACATTGATTTAAGAGATGTCATTGATTCTGCTAGCCTCAGAGAGCCGGAGAGTTTCCGAGCTGAGGAGCCGTGACTGCAAACGATCGCTCGCTGTTCGTCTTTAGCTGGGACGTAGGAGCTGCCAGCAGAGCCCGGCTGTACAATCTGAGACTCCGCTCAGTCTCATAGAGAAGCAGTTATTGAGCAACGTTGCTGGTAACATTTTGGTTATCATTTGTCATCATTTTCTGAACTGCCATTATTCATTTTTATAATATATCTTGGTCTATTACCAGCAGGTGGAGCTATGGAGCAGAGATCCAAGAGATCTGACACAGTTTAAACGTCAACTCAAACTTTTCTTATGTCAGTTTAGCTTGTAGAAGGATTGTCACGCCTAGGAAAATTTTTATCTTTTGCTGGTATGTTGATTTATTTGTTATCTTTTAGCTTCTTTCTTGTGCAGCTGTGAAACATTTGTATTTAATATCTAAGATGTGTTGAAGTCTGTAACTGTAATATCTTCTAGGCTGAAACATGCTTCTGCGACTGCGTCTGCGTCTTTTCACGCCGCTGTGGCGCAAGACTCGTTGTCATTCATGCTTCCCCAACCGTTGCGCGTCTTACAAAGCAATTCCGCGCCAGAACACTAGGCGGAGTAATGCTTTTTGTCGAAGCCTGAGAGACGCCTTCTTTCTTCTTCATCGATTGTTTATTTACATAGCTACTGCGGCTCCTTGTAGCCTTTTTCAGGCGGACAAATACGCCAGTCAGTGACGGGTTATACAAGTGGACATACTTTCGGATCTCTTCTGCCAAACGCTCTTCTATTTGGTCCATATTCATTCTTCTAAATCTCCCGTTGTTTCTGCCTGTATTATGGGGCATGAAACCGGAAATGCAGCTCCAGAAGGGATCTAGAGCAGACCAATCACAGCCTTGCGGGCTGAGTGAGCTTGCGGAGCTTTGCCGTAAATTTTAGAAAAGGGGGTCGACACCCGTCAGCACGTAAGGAGGGATACATAAGCACGTAAGGGACCCGGAAGGGCTCTTGCGCTTACGGGCCCGTGAAAACGCAGAAGCACGTTTCAGGCTTTAAGTCTTCTTCCGAATACGCTGTCTGCAGAATGTGAAATATTAGATCAAATGTGTGGGAGAAACTGAAAATGTCAGGAGAACCATCAGAAAGATAGTAAATCTTTGCAACCTGTTCATATTTAATGGGGAGAGCAGAGGATATTATTTTACAAGAACGCTCTATATTTATTAGTCAACAACAGAAACTGCTTGTTATAAAATGCATGAATACGATTAGTTTTGCTTATATTATCAGAAAGAGTTAAACCATATTCTCCAATGTTGTATTGTTGTGAATTTCTTGTTGGATTTAAGGCACATCATTAAATGTTGTCCGATCAAATAAGATACATACACACACAGCAGCCTGCTACATTTCCCCAAAACAAATATAGTGGCCAGGAGACAGTGGAGCTGAAGAGCGCCTGTCAAATTTTTGTCCCTTATGGTGGGGAGAGCAGCAAAGCCATCAGACAACATCTATTCACCCCTAGAGTGGAATTCAATTGCTGGAAGTGCACTGCATTTCAATGAGGCTCACTGGAAATGCTCGCAGCGATGTAAAAATGAGCATCAGCCGACCACGTGAAAAATGTGCTTCAGGTGTATCGTAGAACTCCGCTGTCACATATTTTAACTGAGTTCCAGATCTGTAGCTGTCAGATAAGCGGAGGAGGTTTTGGCTGCATTGCAACACCTAATGTTGAGACTGCCACATTTATTCTTGCTCTGCAATCACAGAAGTGATTGTTCATCTTGCAGGAGTTCTCTGCACCTGGAAATAAGGTGCCACAGCAATCACTTGTGCACGTTGTTGTTATTTCCCAGATGTAATTCTGACATTCATTCACTAAGGGCACCTGCTCATTGGCTGCAGTAGGAAGAAGACAATACAATACAATACAATGCCTTGTTTTTCATTGTACGACAAACTTTGCTGAGCATATCATAATATATGAAAGATTTAAAATAGAATGTGCTCTGCTGTAAATTATATTTAATCTCTCAGATTTTGTGGATGCATCTCTTCAGATGAAAGTACATTACATGCCCAACAGATTTTCTTTCTCAGAAAATAAGCAAAAAGGGTCTAATAATAATATTTCCAGCTGATTCATGTCGGAAATATTGTGAAAATGATTTTCATCACACAGTTTCCTTTGACTCTCTACGTCACTTCTATGGTGTCAAAATAGTCAAATCAATTATATGAACTCTAGTAACAGAACAATGTTTGTTTTTTTGACTTATTACTCATGTGGTAAAGGATGAGGTTTGCTCCTGTAGAGGCTTCTTTAATCTGTGCTAATTAGAAAATAATAATTGCAAGGAAACTAATGCAATGTAAGCCTGCAATTTTAATATAAGTCAAAGATTCCCACCAACTGTGACTAGATACATCTAGCAGAGTTTACATTGAGAGTTTCCCAGCTGAGGAGGCGTGACTGCAAAAAGATCGGTCACTGCTCAAGAACATTTACTTTAAGACCATAGACCCTTAAGAGTAAACTTTTCCACTAAAGTTTTTAAAACTTAAAGATTAAATGTTTCTCATAAGCATGACAATGTTTTTGCTTGTGTGTTTTTGACATTTTATTATGAGCTCTATGCTGGAGTGTGTGTTTTGCCTGTGATCATGATTTGTTTTTTTTCGGCTTCCTCTCACCTTTGTTCTATAACAATCCGTTGCCAAGAGGATCTTTGTTGAGTCAAAACGTTGCTGATAAAAGCTCAAAGGAGCTGTGACTCCTGATACCAGGTCATCTTCTTCTTTTTAACTCTGGTGTAATCACCACAGAAAGCGAAACAGTGAGAAAGTGGCGAATTGATTTGGTAATTTTTTCTGCTGAACTCTACTGGAAAGCATGTAATCTTCATGATTCCCAGACATCCTGGCGTCATATAGCAGACGGGAAGAAACTCAGAACATCCCCTGTAATTTTCATCAACATTTCATCAGCATCACATATCAACCATATTGGAACACAATCTACCACGGCCACAGGAGAACTGCGCTTCTGTGCATGAGGCACACGCTCCACCAGTGGAGCGTGTGCTGTCTTTACCAGCTCGTAGACCTGATTTATCCTTGCAGACCTTCTTTAGCATGAATGCCTCAGTTGGTGTGTGTGGTTATTTCAGGAAAAAAATGTATATGTTAAAATGCCAGCTCACATGTATTTTCTTTATTCGTAATGAATTTTTATTTAATTGAAATTTTTTTTCTGCAGATTCTCTGTAGCTGAATACGTAACCTCATCCAAAACAAAAATGTAATTGTTTCAGTTATAATGAAGGGAATTATTTGGATTGTTTCTAGCCTATGTTGAGCTGTGAGTGATGCTCATGTGCACATAATTGTTTTTTGTTATAGTCCGAGAACATATACTATCATTAATGCAAACCAATTTCACTGTTTGAATTATTTTGTCTTTTATGTTTTCGATGGGATGTAGCATTAGCTGCAATAGCTTTTGAAACTACCCCCCAGATGCTAAAGGTCATCTCTAATTTCCTGTATTTTTTATTAAGATAACAGTCAAAGCTGGCCTTTCTATGACACACACTTTTCATAACATAAAACAATACCTTTGACGGAAGATTTCTCTTGAAGAGGAAAGATTGTCATTGGATTACATTTTCTTCCAGCCAGGCCCTGACTGCACTGTATGTTTTCAAGTCCAGTCATTAAAAGATTTATTAAGGATGTGGAAAAATAAACAGTACAAAAATCTATTGAAAACATTATAAAATTATTGCAACCCCCATATCATTCATAAAACATCGGTCAGGCACATACATATCAAGGATGTGATGATGTACAGATATGTTTTCCCTCATAAGGAGCACTGTTATATTTTATGTTGAAGGTTTATGCAACATATTTACCTAAAAGACAAGGTCAGAATCCTCTGATGAAACACAACAGCACACCAGTATGCGTACACATTGCTGTAACAAATTGTATACACCTTGGATATTTTCACACAGCTATGATTCAGTGCATCCAAAACATCTTTTGACAGCGTTCGAATTCATTACCTTGATTGAAGCGAGTGAAAAGCAAACTCAAAGCAGCATGAGAGTCGAATTTTGAGATGATATTTTATAAAAAGTCCCCAGCATGTATTCATTCCTCGCCTCTTACTGGTATTCATCAGTGCACAAGTTAAAAAAGCAGAGAACGACGTGTAAACAGCGTTTTGCAAAGGTAAAAGAAATAAAAATAAAGTCCATTGATACGAATCATAGACTATAAATAACGATGGATGATGCATTTAGCTTCCTCATGTTGTGCAAAAATGAAGCTTAAATATCCCAGATCATGCGCTTCTGACATAATTTGGAGCCAGAGTTTGTGCAGTAGATATCGTTGTATGGAGCTAGCTTGATAGTGTCAAGGTCCTGCTGATACACAAGCTCGAACAATCACAGGTCAGTCTTAGCTAGAAATCATTAAGTTTGATCGTGTTTTTATCTAATAACGAATTAAAAACAATCTTGTGTAATGAGAGTGACTAAAATGAGAGAAAACAACTTTGAGAAAAATGTACTTATTGTGTTCATAGACTTTTTATAACCTACAATGCAGCCAGCCACCAGAGGCCGATCAAGATAATTTGGCTTCATTGTTAGGGAGCTGTCATGTCGTCCATCTTTATATCCAGTCATTGATTCAAATATTAATATTACCCGTGTGCCCGTTCGTCATTATTGACGCATGCAGACCATGTGTTCTACAAATGCAGCAGTCAGTATTTGTTCTTGTGTAGGAGATGCCCCACTCTATTAAAAAATTTCTCCAGCTTATTTTCATGGTGTCCTCGTGTAGCCCGGCTGAGGTTGGCATCTGCCTCAGCTTTAGGAGGGCTTTTGGTTTTCTCCTGGGAACGCGTGCTTCCAAGGCCATGTGGAGAGTATAGAGGGTCTTTCTTATCTATTGAGCAGAACGGCTCATACCTGCTATACAGGCGACCTTCTGCTCCTCTGTTTTTTGTCCAGCTGTCTGTGTCAAGGCTGGGCCTCACACTTTTGTCCAGAACAGTGGATTTCTGCTTTCTGGATGTATCGGGGATAGAGACCTGCGTGGACTGTTTGTGCTCCTCAGTCCTCAGCTGAGGTTTCGTAAAGCTTGTATGTCGATCTTTTGACCACTTCCTTTGCTGCTCTGAGGAAGACCTGACTGGGCTCGATTTGTTTCTGTGGAGTTTTCCAAATCCATCGGATATTTTCCCCTCATCCTCAGCTGTTAAAGTGTCTGTACTTGCACCTGAGGTGATACTCAACGTTTCAATGTTCCTGACTAAATCCTCTTTTTTCTCTGATATGTTCAGCATGGATTGAGCATTCTTGGAGCCCATCTGGAGAAAAGGTTGAGAGCCCTTGCTGTTTGCTTTAGCCATCAAATCCCTGCTTTTCATATCCAGTGCTGCTGCAGACACAGTCCTACATGGTGATTCCTGCCAGTTGGGGGTACTGGGGCCCTTCGTACCTTTGATACTCTTGACATCATAATGAGAGACAGATCTTTGTTCTTCATTCATATTTGACACATATGCACCATTCTGAGCATTGATCCCTGCTGTGCTCCTATTAATGGGCATCCTTGCAAAAGCGCCGTACATGTGACCTGATGATTCATGTCCGTACTCTGTGTCTGATCTCGGATCTGCCAGGCTATGCCTTTTTTGCCAACTGTCTGTCATGATCCCAGGGTTTGTCATCATATGTCCACCTTTAGCTCGGCCTAAACTGGTATAAGGAGATTGGTAAGAGTTTCTTTCTGGACCATAGCTTGCAATATTGCGATTGTCATCCAAAATCTGTGAACTTTGACTCTTCATTATGAATTCGTCTTTATTTATTCTATTCTCACAGGCGGCTGTTGGTTTCCACTGCATCGATGTGTATTGCAGAGGAGTGTGTGGTGCTGCTCTATTTGGGTCCATGTGCTCTGGTATAGGTGGCCTTAAGGCATAGGAAGACCTAGTTCGTCCCTGCATGAAAGAACCAGCTATGTCCCTCGGTTCAAACTGGTCTAAATAGTCACAAGAGTCTCCATATGGGGCGTCAGGGTTGTTGAGGTAAGATTCGATCCGCAATGTACGCATGAATGACTTTGATGTATTCTCCAGTGTTGGCATATTCTGCTGCATGGACAGAATGTGTTTGTCACCGTCATTATAAATGTTTTGACCTCGGTATATCTGTGGCACGTGATTGTCCGTGGGATAGTTTATTCTGTTTCCTGTTTCCCTGGAGACATTCCAGTGGCTTCCCCTGGGTTGGATGTGCTGTGGCGTATAACCATCTTGTCTCTCCCCTGCATAGCTGTGCCTTTTCAAGTGGTTCATCACCTCTGCGGACTGCAAATGGGACATCTGGTTCTGACCACCAAGCCCATTCTCAAACAATGGCCCATGGTGGTTTGGTTCCTCTTCTAAGAGCCTCTTCTCATAGTCTCTCTGGCCCAGTTTCCTCTCACAGGTCTTCCGATAGACCGTGTCCAGTGTGTGCCTTAGCACGTCCCTCCGCTCAATTTGCTGGGCAGAATGCGATGCAGGTAAAATCTGTTGTTCATTAGGCCCGTTGAGCTGGATGGAGCACTCCGGAAGGCCCAGGTTAGCTGGCACAGTCGACCGGGCATAGAGGGTTCGGAACTCCTCATCGTACATCTTCACCAGATGGCCTGTGATGACCTGTACCATGCTCAGATTAATCTTCTCAAATGACCAAGTGAAGCTGTAAACAAACATAAAAACAAGAACATATTGAATTTAAAAGACACATTTATCGTTTAAAAACATTCAATTTAAGTTAATCTCTTAGTCATTTGGGACAAAAAAAAAAAAATTTAAAAGATAACACTGGTTCAGGGAGATATTTTTTTTGAAAAGTCTATATTTACATTTATATTGGAAAAATAAACAAAAGCTGCTGCCAGATTTTAAAGAGCTATTTTTATTGTGACTAGAGCTGTGCTCACAAGCTAGTCCTTACAGCTCTTCTGATGTGAAGCCATGCTTATTTACCTGTATGAGCCATAAATTGCTGTGTGGCAGTCGACTAAAAGAAACTTCTGCTCCATTGCGCCATGGAATTTTGCTCCTGATCGACAGTGGTAATCCGGACCTTTCACAGTGCGCACCCTCATGTTCTGTCACCAGAGAAGTGAAAGGAAAATGTCAGAGTTTTATTTACCACTGTTGAATTTTACAGAATAAGGTCACAAATATGTCAGCTGAGAAATGGCGTTGCTTACTTAAACACCATTCGGAAGATTTGTAATGCTGCATTTGTTGGTTTGTGCTGCAGCTGGTTCTACATGATGTGCACTTATGTGAATTTAAAGGGAGTGTTTGGATTATCAGTGTCTCTAGTGCAGGAAAATAATAATGACTCCACCCAATAAACCGGAGAAACCAGATTTTGAAATGAGACTTTGTTTCCACAATAGTAAAAGATGAATAAACATTGTCTTGTATGTATTTTGTATGTAAATTTGGAGTCATTTGCAAGATATACATTTACAAAAACTGAGGTTACATGCTTTTGTCAACACCTCGAAGCAACAACAACCTCGAAAAAACAAATAATTTTCAATGTAATGTCATTAGAATCAAGAAAATGGTAACATGGATGTTTTAAGTCATGTGCAATACTCACCCTGAGTTGTTGAATTTTAACATCGTGATTTTCTGCCATTGTGAGGAAACATTTCAAATGTGAATCATCCAAAAGCACGTAAACTGAAACTCCTCGCACAGTGGCATCAACAATCTCTTTGAATATATCGACATCAGTGAACACGTCCATCACAATGGCAATGACCTGCAGGACATGGTAAATAAATCATGATCAGGTTAGACCAGAGGGGTTTGAATACATTTGATCACTTCACACCTGGGGAACTGTGATTTTAAAGATAAACGATAAAGTCACAGTTCATGAAGAAGAGTAGAAAACATCAGTCTAACAGGCAAACACAAAAATGCTAGAGTTTTGATTAATGGAAAAATGCGCAGTAAAAAGAACCAATATATATTTTTTTAAGGTATATACAAGTGGATGACAAGTGGTTGATACAAGTTTTAGTATGTATAAGAAGCACAATATTTATTGATCCCAAATCATTTTCTATCATTCCTGGAAGAGTATCTGAAATGATAAGGTACAAGTTTTTGTATTGACAATTTAAAATATTTCTGTCATCCTTGGAAGAATATTTTTGTTAATCAAGGACATGGGGAAAAAAAATGTTTCTCTGTAATCTGTAATTTCCCTTCAGGCTTAATGAGACTTCAGTAAAAGTTCATCACGATAATGTGCACTTTGAAAATACTGAATGTTATGAAGCAGCAGCATAATTCTTTGTCATAGTGGCAGTAATGAGCTGTTTAATGAACTGATGTCCAACTAATTCCTTTCCCTCTTTTCATTTCCTGTGTGGTGCGTCTGTCTAAAAAGATTTCTATCACTCAGATGAACCATCCGAACCATCTGTTCAATGTCCAACAAATGCATACATTAAAATTAATATTCGCTCCAAAGTTGCTGTTTGTCAGATACAAGAGATTTCAACTGTTGTCTCATGACTTACTTAACTTTATTTAAAGTGAATTATTTTATACTGCACAAAAAAGAGGGTTTCTTTGTGAGTTGAAGAGAGAAACTGCATCTTTTTCTGCCCAGAACCTGTTACACTTTTGTGTAGGTTTGTTTAATTGAGTCAGAACAACACAACATGTAATAACTCAGCAGAAGACTAACTGTCCACAATTTTAATAAACTAGTTTATGAATCATAACGACGCAGTCTGAGAAGTAACTGAGGCGTGTGAAGGGATTACTCAAACTGGTTCTCACACTTTTCTCTCAAGATGATAGGTGGCAAAACCAGAATTTGACCTCATCCACCCCGGCAGACACTCCTCTACTCTGGAAGCTGAGAACAACAGAAATCCATGGAGCTGCCTCGGGGGGTTAAAGTACATGTCATATAACATAGACAAGCCTATTTCTCCAGTTAAACTCAGTAGAGAAACATGAAGTATGTCTGAGTCAGTTTGTCTGCTCAGACAGAAGTGTGCGCGGGTCACAAAAAATTGTGTTTACTTGCTCTTACAACTTTGTGAGGACCGTTTGGACCCATCTTCACTATTTCCTAGGCCTGTTTGAGGGTTAAGACTTGTTTTAGGGTTTTGGTGAAGTTTAGGTCCAGGTTTAGGTTAGGTCTATGGCAAGGGTTAGGGTTAGACATTTAGTTGTGATGGTTAAGGTAAGGGTATGGGTTTATGTATCAGGACCAATTATTCTCATGGGGACCTAACCCCATGCAGTCCTAATAAGGCAAAACCTATTTTCTTAGGTCCGGGTTAAGTTGTGAATTGTGGTTAGGTTAAGCTTAGCGTTAGGCATGAGTGGGTCAAGGATAGGGATACGATTTCTGGATTTCTGGATATCTGGAGTGCATTATGTCAGACAGGTCTGTTAGCACAGACATGTTATTGGCCCTTATCTTCCTTATGGGGACAAAAAGCATGTCCGCATAATGTACATCATTTAATTTTAAGGTTAAGATGTGTTTTAAATGGGTGACGGTGGTGATGGTGAGCACAGAAGCCTCACAGCAAGGATGCTCCTGCTACAGAACCTGGTTCTTTACACCCCGCTAAAGATCATGGATGAAAATATTTTAAGATAAGGTTAGGGTTCGGCAATAAGTCCCTAAGGTAAGAGGAGGTGTCTAGGAAATCAATGTAAGACAATATCCGAAGTCATAGAGACACACGTTTGTGTTTGTGCATTTGTGTGTGTGTGAATGTGTACGTCAGCACAGTGTTGATTACCTGTCTTGCTTCCTGAATACGCTTACGGATCGTGTCTTTGATACTGGGGCTGTTTAGTCTTGGTGGATGAAAGAGCAGATCAATATTTGTCTGTAGTTTTTCATGAATGACATCCGGCCACCCTAAATCCAAATCCGGCGTTTCCACATCGGAGTGGAGTGGCCAGTAGGTCCCTGATGACGAGTGGCTGTCCGATGGCTCATCTTTTTCCTCCGTGTGTTTTTGAGGTGGAAGCTGTTCAGCATTTGATGTGATAAAAAGGAGCTCATCCTCCGACAGGAAGCTCCCGATACGCTCTCCCTTGAGAAACTCCTGGTAACTGTCTCTGCCGTCACTCACCAGGCGATCAATCGCCAGGCGATATGTCTCTTTGTAGTGGGGCTGGATATAATCCTCTGATTTAATCTCCCCCCTCAAAGATGACAGCATGGAAAATTCTGGAGACTCCATTTCTCCAGACTGTTTCAGCAAACCTGTCATGGATAATAGAAACCAGTGACATGATTTAAAGACATCAGACACATATCAAGGTGGAAAAGGCCCAAAGATTGGATTTTTTTCAAATCTAAATTAATCAAAGTAAACAGTAACTTCATACATGAAAATGTCATGATTACAAAAACCTGAATGTAAAGGTAATATTGTTAAACCATAATGTAGCGGGTATAATTGTCATATATATTAATCTTTAAGCTTAAATAAAGTGCAATAGAAGGGTAAAGTATCTTTCAAGTCTTCTGTTTTTCGCGGTAATGTGTTCTAGCCTTTGCATAGTTACTGCCTAAGGTATTCTCAACACTTGCAATAAATTCAAAGATTTGAAAGTATCTGAAAGTAGTTCCAGAAATCCCTGCCTTTCTGTTTGTGTAATGCACTGGTTTGACACTTCATGTGAATTGTAAAGGGCCCGGGGAAGTGCAGTTTAAAATTTGGTTGGGTATAGACACACGTGGTACATTCAATAAGTTTGAATAAACAGGCGACCAGTGCTCTGTGGAAGTCAGTGGCTGGGACTTGTCAATGTATGGGACGTTGTTGAAAAGGACAGCAGCCCGTTCTGAGTCAAGCTTCACAGAGCTTTGATAAACAGGGGAACAGCTCTGTGTGCTGCTGCTGTGGCTTCAGGGTTCAGGATCCAGCAGCCAGTCTTTACTTTCCACGGCTGATTTAGTGGAAATCACTTTTTCAGTTTCAGATAGAAAGCTGCGACCAGCATCACCACGGGCCAACTTAACAGCCCGTTCCAACACACATGGCCCTGAGCAATGTTCAAATGACCAGACAACCTTTTATCCTTATCTCAACAAAACAAACCACTATCACTTTTTAAATAACTGAAATGTATTTGAAGACCAATAATACCAAATGATAACCAAATGATAAACAAAGAGGCTTATTACAGTATCTGCGGTGAAACAGACATTATAGAGGGTAAAGATAAGTTAATAAAAGGCTGACGTTGATGAACCAGTGTCTCATGTCTCGGTATCTGTGAGTCTCCATATTGACAATGCTTTTCATGCATTGATTGGGATTAACTCTTAACTCCGATTAATTATCCGGGAACTGCTTCCCAATTAGCACCTGATTCACTGGCTCCTATCTTTGTAGTGAATCAACAGTTTCAGTGTTTACATTATATTATAAAGAGTTTATGTTAGGGGTAAAAGCACCGCAATACATATACGTATATATTTCTTATGTGTTATTTAAGTTGATCACATAGACTTAATCAGTATTCTAAGTACATCATATGAAACTGTGCCTGCAGTTAAGATGAGATGGGGTAAAATAAAGCCAGTAAAGACTCAATTAAAACTTGATGTTTGTGAAGGGACTACACAGCTTGTATCATAGTAATTGCATTACTTTGGAATAAACTCAGAGTTTAGTAAAACCTTTAAAATTACTGCAAACAGGCCCTGAATAAAAAAAAGGTAAACATAGCCCGAATGCCCCTAAATTAATCTCTCACTGAATACGTATAAAGTCTAATGACAGTTGAAAACCTTATAGTGGGCAAGAAGTTGTTTCCATATTTTATTTCATTTCATCATAACTTCACCTCATCCAAAGTATTTTCAAAGCACATGATCTGCAACAAAGAAGATGTGAAGTTATATGACACCTCTTAATACCTGCTGAATAAGGGTGATCGTCCGCGGCAGTTAGACAGAAACCGGTGTTCCAACCAGGGAACTGGGATTTTTTAGACTTGGATGATGACAATAAACCTGCATGAGAGAGGGTGTGAATCTTTCACTTTCAGGAGAGTTTCTTTTGTGCTACTATGCTAAATGTGTCTTTCATTGCAAAGAGCCTCGCACTGAACATACAATTATCTCTGAGGTGTCAAACTTACTTTGAGTTCAGGATTTACTTGAAAAAGAAAACTGAAAAAGAGACTGAATAGCTATCAGTGAAATAGGCTATATTTATACCTATCATTAAAACAGGTTAGTGTTCTTTAACGTTTCGCTTCTTCTGTGTGATCGTTACCGGCACCAAACATCATAACCTTGTTCAAACAGCATATTAATTTACACATCTCATTACGAGCTTCCTGCTGTTCAGAGAATTCCTCTCAAACAGCTTCTTTTTTTTTTAGATGCGTCTCTCTGAGGCTTCAAATACACAGTGAGCAACTAACAACGCCATACTGAACAACAGCAACTTACATGTAGACTCCGAACTGTGTGAAAATCCTCTTGTTTTTTTTCCGGCGGATTTCCCTCTTGGACTTTATGTATGTTCACCCGGTGCTGAGTATTCAGAGAAGCTTTTGTGTTCCAGCTGGAAGAGACTTAAACAAGGAGGTGTCTCGGCATGATAAGCAGTCTGCAGGTGGAGGGTGTGGATTCCAGTTTTAACATGCAAATGAAACTTGATCACAGGCAGCCATAAACCTGTTTGAGACTTTCAGCCACACCCCTTCCCTGTTCAGGGACGAAGTTCACACCGACGAAAAATCAAGATAATGACAGACGTCAAGAGGCTCTGAGTAACACTGCAAGGCTAATGGCACCGGGCCTTATCATAATGCTCTGTTCAGTGCTGCGTTTACACCAACCGAGACAATAATGCACATTTAACACATCAGTGTTCACATGCCTATTTTTTTCTTTCTTAACAAATTGTATGTTAGGTGTATCTGGCCATTTTAATCAAAGCACTTGTGTTGTGAGCAGAAGCTCCACATAGAGAAAAAGTCCACTAATCCAAAAAAACTAAATAAACTTAAACTAATAAGACAAGGATCATTAGTCTCCATTTTATTTCACATATGCCTGAAGTATCAAAGTTGAACAATTTAAATAACTGCTGCAGAGATGGAGCTTCGCTTGTATGTCAAACTTTGCTCATAGAAAGGTCTGAATGAAACATGTGCAGTCATGAGCTCCTGCGGGCGACATCTGGCATTTTTCGACCTGTCGGGTCTGTTCTGATTAAGTCCTTTGAGTACATTACATTACATTTAGCTGACGCTTTTATCCAAAGCGACTTACAATAAGTGCATTCAACCCCGAGGGTACAGACCCAGGACAACAAGAATCAAGAAAGTACAATTTCCTCAAAATAAAGCAAAACTACATAGTGCTATAAATAAGTGCCAGTTAAGTGCTACTAAATTGTTAGTTAAAAAAATTGTTAGTATTTTTTTTTATTCAAGGTAAAGTCGGAAGAGGTATGTATTTGTTTGCGGCGGAAGATGTGTAAACTTTCTGATGTCCTGATGTCGATGGAGAGCTGGTTCCACCAGATGAGTGTTTGGCTCGCAGTGAGGGAGCAACGAGCCGATTGGCCGAAGCAGAGCGGAGTGAAGGTGCTGGGGTGTAATGTTTGAATATGTCCTGGATGTAGACTGGACCTGATCCGTTCACAGCATGGTACACAAGTATTAGTGTTTTGAACCAGGTGCGGGCAGCCACTGGTAGCCAGTGAAGGGAGCGGGGGAGCGGAGTAGTGTGAGTGAATTTAAGTTGGTTAAAAACCAGTCGAGCTGCTGCATTCTGGATGAGCTGCAAAGGTCGGATGGCAGTAGCAGGTAGACCTGCCAGAGGGGAGTTGCAGTAGTCTAGGCTTGAGATGACCCGGGCCTGGAACAGAACCTGCATCGCCTTCTGAGTGAGAAGGGGACGTATTCTCTGGATGTGGTAAAGCATGAATCTACAGCACCATGTTGTTGCAGTGATGTTGGCAGTAAAGCCTGAAACATGCTTCTGCGACTGCGTCTGCGTCTTTTCACGCCGCTGTGGCGCAAGACTCGTTTTCATTCATGCTTCCCCAACCGTTGCGCATCTTACAAAGCAATTCCGCGCCAGAACACTAGACGGAGTAATGCTTTTTGTCGAAGGCGACCTGAGAGACGCCTTCTTTGTGGGTGTGGCAATCGTTGTTGACTGTTTATTTACCTTCTACCAGTCGTGTTCTCCATTACAAACACACGGTGAACCATGGCAGAGAGTGTATTCACGATTCCAACCGAACAACAATTGATTGAGATGGAGCTGCTGGACATTGAAGAGCAACTTCTTATAATTAGACTGTTTATTTACATCGCCACTCCAGCTCCTCATAGCCTATTTCTGGCGGACAAATCGGCCAGTCAGTGACGGGTTATACAAGTGGTCATACTTTCGGATCTCTTCTGCCAAGTGCTCTTCTATTTGGTCCATATTCGTTCTTCTAAATCTTCCGTGATTTCCGCGTATTGTGGGGCATGAAACCGGAAACTAGACACCGGACGGGATGTAGAGCAGACCAATCACAGCCTTGCGGGCTGAGTGAGCTTGCGGAGCTTTGCCGTAAATTTTAGAAAAGGGGGTCGACACCCGTCAGCACGTAAGGAGGGATACATAAGCACGTAAGGGACCCGGAAGGGCTCTTGCGCTTACGGGCCCGTGAAAACGCAGAAGCATGTTTCAGGCTTGAGGGAGAGTTGGCTATTGGCTGTCACACCCAGGTTCCTAGCAGTCTGAGTGGGGGTTAACACGGAGTTGTCAAAGTTAATAGTCAGGTCGTGGGTGGGATAATCTTTCCCTGGAAGGAAAAGTAGTTCAGTCTTGTCAAGGTTAATTTTCAGGTGGTGTGCAGACATCAACTGAGAGATGTTGCAGATAGGGGAAAAGACAGGATTAGTTGAGTAACTTGCTTGTTATATAACATCTGTTTCTCTGGAGGAAATGCTGTGTTAAGTTAAGTCAATTTACTGGAACTAAACTGTTAATAAACACAAACAGGATCATTTGTCGCATCAACATCATCAGTCTCCGTTTTTTTAATGGATTTGACATCATTACACAAAAAAATAATATTATTTATATATATATATATATATATATATTAGTATTCTATTTTCCGACTAATAAACTCAATAAATTTTTCTCCCTCCTTAAATCATCCAATCAACGAGACTTAGCAGAAAAGTGCAAAAACACTAATATACCTAATAAATCCTAAAAAACTGGTTTATTGTACACATCAATATTTATTATGTGCAAAAATTTTCTGATCATAGACTATACATAATAATGGATGACATGACGGCCCCCCGAAAAGTGAAGCCAAATCATGTTGATTGCCTCCTGATGGATGGCTGCAGTTTAACTAATAACTAACTTATTAACCCCCGTCCTTGGATCAAACAAAAAAGTCAGAGTACACGTTAAATACATATTTCCACAACAAGTTTTCTGACATTTTAGGTAGGTCTCGTGTTTGTTCTTGAGTTTCTTTTTCCATGAACTTATGTTTTAATTCGTTAAATAATCTTACATAAACGGGGTGAAATGTCATGATTGACAGCTGAGACTGACCTGCGATTAGTTGAACATATCGGCTGGATCTTCCATACCACGATCTCTCTGGCTCCAAATCACGTCAAAAGCTAAAGCTGGCGCAACCCATTTCCAGGATGTTGTAGCCAAATTTCTGTACAACCGGAAAAAGTGGACACACGTTGCAGATCTTTTTGTATGATCCTGATTCTATGGTCCTATGGTCCTAATTGGCAGCTTGCTGTCAAGGCACAAAAGCAATTTAACCAGAAACACCCAGGACTGATTGAAGTGTGTTTCTCAAGGTGTCACAGTTTTTTCAATGCATAATGAACGTTATTTTCAAGGGTTAGTGCATATATGTATTATTCTTTAGATGGATTCTGCATACATTCTATTTTATTCTATTCTACTCTATTCATATATTCTTTAGGTAAACATTTGCAATTCTTTCTGCGTTAACAGAAATCCAGTCTTATCAATGGACCTTGGCTTTTCAGTGTTTTTTATTCTGAATAGGACAGAAATATGTACCTTTTATGTAGCTCTGACAGTTGGAACCACGCTTTATTTTCACCAGATTGATACTGAAAGCAGAGCGGTCGAATGCAAAGACATGAACATCCTGAAGATATCATGGTTTTTATTTGATATATATTAGAGTTGTGTTATTTTCAGAATCAAATGTTCCTGCTTCGAAAGTCTTAATCAGGCACTCCCTGTTAGGCAGCACCGTGAGAGAGGGAATGTTTTAACCCCACAGTGGAGGAAAAACTTTAGAATTTTGGATGTCATTCATCTTCAGTAAATCTCTACAATCAGCCCCAAAGCATTTTTTCAGGACAGGTCAGAATTGCATGTCAAGTATCCAGAGGCTCTAAGTAACATTTGGCTAAGTGAAGTGAACCTGTCCTGCCACTGGCTGTAGCACAAACACATAACTGTACACCTGGAAATGCTCAAAAAGCTTTCTAGTCCGAAACTGCTGTTTTGAGAAAGCAGTACGTTTTAAAGCGACTCTATACAACTGTTTTAGCCTAAAGTAGCAGTTGGACTGACTTGGAATCGGGAGAATGGTTCCCCTTCATTCTCAATTCTGACCTTTAATGCCAGGTCTTGCACTGTCTAGCTAAGTGAGTAAGATTTCCTGTAAGTGGTTATACTGAATAACAGTAGCAGCTTAATTGCCAGAATCAGGTCCAGCAAGTTTAAAAGTAATACTGAACCGTAGATCACTTAAAAAGGCTAAGAAGTAAAAAGAATACATTATCCAATGAGGAACATTTTCAGATTCTAAACAGAGTTTATGTCATGGCCCCTGCCTCACCTGCCTTCTAGTTTCTCTCTCTCTCTCTTTCTCTCTCTCTCTCTCGCTTGTGTGTGCAGGTGGCGACGCTAATTGCGGATGAGGAGTTGGGGTCTTGATTAACCAGCTGCCTATATAAGCTCCACTCCTGCTCTCAGTCTGCGCCGGACTATAGACTACATTAAGTTAGTTGTCGCATCCTAGATACAGTAAAGATTTAAGATTTCCGTAAGGTCCTGTTCGTTCCCGTGCAGACTTTCTCTGTCTCCCCGCCCAGGACCAGCAGCTGGATTATTGCCCCGACTCCAGCCCCTGCCTGCCTGCCTGCCTGCCTGCCTGTCTACCTACCTACCTGCCTGCCTGCCTGTCTGCCTGCCTGCCTGTCCGTGTTATTGGATTCCAATAAACTATATTTAACTTTTCTTCCGCCTCAGCTTCTGTCTCTGCCTCTGTGTCCGAAGCCTGGCCCTAACAGTTTAGTTGTGTTTCTGTTCAGTGAGTGAGACGACGTAGTCAGAACTCTGACTACGTCAGTATTTAACTGCAGTCATGATACTATTTCACAATGTGCGTGATGGTAATATACAGACTCCTTCATCCATGCTGTGACACCTCTGGTAGTTCCCCGGTTCTTACTCAGAAAAAAGGCTTGAAAAACAAGATATCTTCACCATTGTTCAGTTGCGTCTTGAATCTGGGTGTGTGAAGATTAAGTAACGTGTGCACCAAGTGACAGGGATTTTCTTTACCTGTAGCAGCCTCTCGTTGAGTCACCCTTTGTGACACCCAATCCCTCCTCCGCGCTGTCGTCATGGTCTGCTCCTCTGGCTGTTCTTATCCCTGCCGACAAGTCTGAGCGAGTCCCGTGTCGTTGTGGCCTCGACGTGAAGCTCCTCTACTCGGCTAAAAGAGGCAGTGACATTAGCATGAAATTGAGAAACACAAAGGGGATCGATCAGTCTTAGAGGAATTTAATAAAGTTGTATGTGTTTGGCTGTAAAAAACGGACTGAAGAGACACAGCATTATGATTTAATTTAGTTTATTCATCACAACTCACACTTTCATGACACATTTCAATTAACATTGGATGATGATGATGGTATTTTTAAAGTGTTTCAGTGACATAATAGCTAGTTTACATAACATGTGTCATCGAAAGGATTCTGGGAATTCCATGTTTAACTGTGACAGCTGAGATCTCCACTGAGACATTAAAACACAAGGACAGTTGTCATACGGATTATTCTACATGGTTGATGACACCTTACATGTTGAGGGTTTAGTGGTTGGACCATAAAAACAAGGACGTTGTAAATGTGGGGACGATTTATATTATCACGTGGAAAGTACAGCTACAATCTGTGCAAACAAAGATCAGAGAAGTACAAAATATCTGTGACATCTCTTCTGTACATAAATATTCTTTCAGGATTCATGAATACAATTTGGTTGTATATTTAGCTCTGATTTAATACAGTTCTCATTTAGAAAAACACATGTCATCCCATCTTAGATCTAGTCTTTGCTTGAAAAAGAAAACTGTAATTTTGCAGATTTTTTGTAGAAGAAAAGATTTAGGTAATTGTATATTTTTCTTCAGCTTCAGTGTACCACAGACTTGATTCTTAACTTTTCAGATATTTTTAAGTATCTGAAAATGTGTGTATTTTTAAGTACACAAAAAAATCCAAAAGATATGTCTCCATTAACCTTTTCATCAATATTCAAGATTTTCAAGATTTGATTTATGTCTATAGAGTCCGTTATGAGGGCCCGAGCACTGACAGTGGGAGGCCCTATTGAAATTGTAAGGATTATTATTATTATTATTGTTATTATTATTATTATTATTATTTATTATTATTATTGTTCAGGCAAATGAATTTGCTTTTTGAGGGCTTTAACACCCTCAAATTCATACCAAAATTTGCAGAAAGTTAGAAAGTTTGGAAAATTTACGTATTCTGGAGGAATTTTCAATGGGCATCGCAAAATGTCTCAATGGTGCGAGACCCCCGGAACGTGTTCACATTGACTGATCTTCACAAAAATCAATACACAGGTGTATCATGACCAGAAAAACAAAAAGTCTTTAGGAAAACGACTTAATCGTTAAATCAACAATTTGAAAATAAAATCACTAAATACAACAAATATATATGATTTAATGAAAATCAAATATATTTATAGTTAGACAACCACATCCATACTGTAATATAATTTATATAATCAATTTACAAATTGTGCTCCTAGCATTAGCTTAAGCTCCCGTCAAGTTGTCCTTAAACACATTCAAACTCCACATTAACCAAAAAATCACCAGTACAATTTTTTTTAAATAAATGACTGGGAAAACTTCCCTCATCAATCACCATGGCACCAAACCCCTTTGATTTGAATTTGAATCTGAATTTGATTGGCAGTGATGGCAGTTGTTATTTTACTTTGTCTTAAATACTAAAGTTAAACACCAAGGTTAATCTTCCCAATGTTACAAAACACATCGTTTGGTAGAATAAGCTGTGAAATGTGAAAATATCTTGGTGCTACAGGTGTTTTGTCCACAATGCCTCGCTCTGCCTGGCCTTGGTGACCTAACTCTAGTTAGCATTACGTTAACACATATCACCCATTAAGATAAGCAGCAGAAAACACAAAAGAACCCAGCAACAATATTTTCACATTTGTAGCAACAGAAAACAGCATGTAACAGCAGAAGCTTCATATTATACAGTGGTTTCATTTCAAACTTGAATAATGAGCCTGAATTGTATTGGTTAGCATGCTGGGTAAACACAGAGAGAGGGTGAGACATGACTTACCTCAGTCAAGGTCAGAGTGCAATAGCAACTTTCTTAAACTTTAACAGTATTTAAAGCAATCAACAGCCAATCAGAGGTCTCCTATCAAAATACCAACTTTGATGCTGTTCATCAAAGCATCAAAGGACGTATTGAGAGAGTGTCCCTGTCAATCAAAATAATCTTCTATTTCAAATCTTAGCATCTGGTTGCTACGGTGATAGAACCTCCTACTGATGAGGAAGTTTTGCGATCATTTATTTCGGTAAATAAAAACAGGACGTTTCATTTTGGTGGACTTTTAATTGCGTCATTCTTGCAGCATCTGATCTTAAATTTTTTAATGGCTCCTGTCTTATTACCTTCTTGTCTTAGTATTAATATATATATACAATATATACCTACATATATGTTTATATACATATACATATGCATGTATACATACATACACATACATTTGTGTGATGGTAGAAAATGTATTTTGTTTCATTTCATTCTCTATTGTTCATTTTGTCGTGTAACTCTTAGCCGCAGTATTTCATCACAAACGAACATGTTGGTGGAGATAAATGAAGTGGTTGTGGCCTTAAAGACGGAGGCTCACATAACACTCTTTATGTTAGTGAGACTGAAACCATCTAATTTCGTTTCTCAGTTGATTTATCCAAAGATTTGTTGTCTGACCTTTCATTCATCATATTTAGTTTCATTGAGCAGGTAATTGTCAGTGAAGACATGAAGTAATCTGACTGAATTTACACTGAACCTGACATTAACTGTATCTGACACTTAAACTGTGCTACGTAGTCTAAATATTGCATGATATAAGTATCGGGGGGGGGGGGGCATTTGTATGGAATTAGCTTTACTTTAAAAAAAAATTAGGACTTTTTTCAGAATATGGTAACGTCCAGTATACACGTATACTGCTTTCTGCTGCATCTTCTCCATATGAAGATCTGTGCAGCTGAAAACTTTTATCATATTAATATCTGATTCCTTGTCTCGACCCATGTGTAATTATGAAGAACATTACAATTCAATCATCCATTGTTCGTTTTCATTTCCTTGCTTTAAAATGGATCATGTAGTCGGGTTTTAATTAATGAATACAAAAGTGTCCCAGTACCCACCATTTGATTGCTAATCAAGGCGGCTAGGTCCGTTCATTTATTTGAATGAAAGGACGCATTGTTCTCACAGTCCTGAAACCTGCTCCCACTCAGAGCTTTGTGTCCACATCGTTAGACTCACATTCAAAGAAAAATTGCACCAATAGATATTAGCACAAATGATGGATTATTAAATGTCCTGGAGATAATGAATTGCCAAAATCTTTGTATCTCTTCTTTAAATGTCAAAGCTAACTCATTTATATCTCTTCCTTTGTTGTCCTTCTTTGTCCGCTTTTAAGTTTCAAATTTAACAAAAAAAGTAAATCAAGTAGGACATTTCTTTTTCCAGAGTTTTATGAACATTTTGATATCTTTCCCTTCTGTTGTCATTGCTTACGCTTTTTTCATGGACTCTACGAATGAGACACAAAAGGTATTTTCTATTTGTCTTTCTATTATCACTTTCATTTTGGAAAGATTGTTAGGATTTATGATGTAAACTAATGTGATCCAATATAAGGAGCAGAGAAAGTTCCACAATCGGGTCTGGACATTTTCCAGAATTTCCCTTTCACATGTGTAAAATGCATCAGGAGATTCTCTGGGTCAAATGTCTGTAACACAGGGTCATGTTTAGAGGATCCCCACAATACAACATGCATTTGATTTGGAACAAGGGAACATGATATTCAAAAATGTTGGTTATTTATTTGTTTATATATTGATATTATGGCAGCTGTTGCCATGAATTGATATATGTTATATGCCAGTAGAAGCCTGGGATTGAGTGCTGGGTTGGCGAAGGTATTGAGTTAGTGACAGAAAACTCAGTTGTGATCACATCCTTCTATTTTCACCATATCTGACACTATCTAATTAAGTTTTTAAAACTGCTGCAAAATCAATCTGTTTCTATAAACCTAAATCTCAAACAGTGCTTGTTCAAAAATAGCTTAGCAACTGTGACTGTAACATGATTTGGATGCTAAGCGGAATTTTTACCTTAATAATCACAGAACATAACTTACACTATTCATATTGATTTCATTCTAACTATATTTCCCTTTTCAATGACCAACTTAGATTCCAGCATGAGACAAAGAGAGCTTGATACACTCGGTTTTCTCAGGCTGCCTCGTATTATTTCTTTTTTCATATCGACGCAGGAGGTAAAATGTTCTCAAAAGGGGGGATGAGTGGGTGGAGATCAAACGTAATTGCAGTGTACAATTCATAGGATATGGCAGTAGTGTTGGAGGAATCACATTTACTGATCTCCATCTACTGCAGTGCAAAGTAGTATTTGGCCTGCTTATATTCGTAACTGAAAGCACTAAGCTCTCCCCCTTGTACTTTAAGATCGTTATACAATACTCAGTGTATTAAAGGTAATTTCTATCACACTGACCACATCCCCTTAAAAATCAATCAGGGATTACTTTCTATAAATCTTTGTCTCAATCTTATTGGAGGCATTGTTTCTGCATCTCAGAAATAGACAATTCACAGAAAAGTATTTGACTGCTCTGACCGAAACTTAGTCTATTGCTGTGTTGTATGAAATGTTCCTTTTGAACTGAGTGTGAAATTGAATCCAGTGGCCAGCTGTGTGTCAGTCGAAGGTGCCAATGGAGGAGAAGAGGGTTTTCTAGTGCGGGTGCTCAAGTATCGAAAGATGTAACCAGTGGTTATTTGTGAATTCAAATGATGAGGTCAGGAGGGAGCACTGGATCTGTTCTCATCCCTGGAATCTTCTGTTGAGCTGCTATCAGACCACGCACTGAATTCAGGAGAACCTCTGGACATTCTCCGGATGAAGAATGCAAATGTGAGAGCGAGAGCCTATAGCTTAAAGTTACTGTGTAGCCTGCAAACACATTTCTGTAGATTAAATCCGTTTTTGCCTTTCACATAAGAAGAACTTATTATTTTATTTATTTTTCAGATCTGTGTCCGTCATGTGTTTGAAACATCATCAACACGCCAACTCACACTCAATGAATCCTCCTTGTAATCTCCTGCTGTGTTCACATGAGCTCACTCACACGCGGAGCGACACCTGCGAGCTCGTTCAGGCAGCCAACTCAAGCTGGGCTGCTCAAATCATGTGACATGCATCATGTGAATTACCTCACTCTCCACAACCATCTATAATACACACCCACTGTATCAGGTGGCCTATTTAGGCAGAGAGACATTTCCTATCATCCCCTTTGCTTGCACGGCTGCTGCAGTTTTGCTATACGTTGCTTCAGCCCCTCCACCACCCCAGCATCCATCCGTAGGATCCGATGTGAGGTTACAAGTATTTGCTCATAATTCCCATCATTCCTGTGTAACGTTATGGGAGAGTGATTAAGTTGGAACCTTGACACCAAACACAAAACCTGTTCTACTGCAGCAATGAACGTTTGAACGTGAGTTGTCTGACTGAAATTATCTAGTGTTTGTATGCGGGGCTGGTAATAGAAACTCCAGAGAATGTTTCGCAACTTATTTGAACAACAACTTCATTCATAATTTATCAATGATTATTCAGGGACGATATGCATGTATGTTGGGGGCTCAACTTATGTACACAATTGAGCAGAGGATTTTGTTATATGTCTCTTTTTTGTCAGAATAAACAGACATTGCCTCAAAATATATTCATGGTCAGGGTCTTTTCATCAAATCAAAATACACACAACCCTGGTAACACCACTTTAATACATAACGTTACATAATATCAATACATTAATTCATTGTTGAACTATAAACTTTTTTTCAAAGTCGGCGGAACACAACCATCACGAGGTCGTACGAGTGGTGGTTCAGCTGCTCTTGAAGTACTGCAGCATCTTGAGGAGTTGATTAATTCAGAGCCGGTGTATGGTCATGTTGGTAGAAGATGCAGGAGACTGGCCGCACACAGCCAGAAACACTCATAATCAGGACAATCAGAAACACTCAAGCAGGCGAATATTCAAAACAGGAACCGTGCAGGAACGTCCATAATGCAAATAAAACATCTCATCAGCAGGGGTCAGATATTGCACCGAATTGCACAACTCACCCAATGTGTACAGCTGTTCTCTGAAGCCTGCAGCCTGGGTGAGTGGTATCTTTGCGTCCTTCTTAACAAGAAATGTGAAAGATTCATATGAGTGTTGTATAGCCCATATTCACAAATCACAATTTGTCTCATAGGGCTTTAACAAGGTGTGACATCCTCTGCTCTTAACCATCAATAACATTAAGGTAAAAAATACCCCCAAAAAACACTCTTTTAATAGGGTAAAAAGAACGTAGAAACCTCAGAATAGCTGATGGTCAATGAGTCATGGTGAACAGGACCCTGTCTATACTGCCCACATACCAGTGAAAGCCTGTGTTGTTAAATGTGCATGTTTTGCATATGAATGTGGATGTTGTTCTCTTCAACCTTATGTGTGCTATTAATGCAGAGCACATATTGAGGGTTGAATCCGTCACGAGCTCTGCCTTTTGTGATGTGTTCCAAGGTTGTTCGCAGTTTTCTCCAAATGATAAACAGATGCATAAACCTTCAGTCAAATGACAATTTACCTCAAGGCTCCTTTAAGGAGCTGCTTGTTAGAGGGGACACTTCTTATTCTAAATGCATCTCAGTAAAAGGTACAAACAAATATATAATCAGGAAGTTCCCTTTAATGATAAAATACTGTAACAAACATTGTATAATGTTTTACACTCATTTGTGTTGGGTGCTTTATAACACGCTATATTTCCTTTTTGTTTTTATTAAAGGTGCAGCATTCTAAGTAATGTGTATATTTTATATATTATGTATAGTATAGTATATATATATATATATATATATCAATCAATTATTTCATTACAGGCTGTGTTTTATATATAATTTTCACCGTAAAAAACTAATTTTTTGAACATCTGGTCAATCAAAGATAAATATTTAGTCAAGATCTATTTCACATTTTTGCAAATATTAGATGTGATGTGTATTCTCACAAATGTATCTGTTAATACTGATCGTGCTTCCCACTCCACCAAAGATTCCGCCAAGCTACGTAAGCGACGTCTGAATGCATTGATATTGTGCCCACCCCCGCTTCCTAATGATGGATGGCGCTCCCTGGTCTCCCAGCAGGTTTTGTGGTGTAGAGCCAACACATCAGCTGGGTGTGACAGCACCACACACACATGCCATTTCGTCTCTTTGCTGATTGGATTTGATGCCAAATTCTTCGCCGCATGCTCTCGGAGCATGCTGTGTCTGTGTTCACATGGCTCCCCAGAGGGGGTAGTTCAAATACACAAGGCCATTCTGTAACTAGTCTGATTTGACAAAAACATATCTGCCGATTGGCTGGTGGATAATTGTGACCTTCAGATACCTCACTCACTGAATTATTGCCATTGTGTTCTAAAAAAACATCTATGAGGTTAATTAGTTTCATTCACATCCTCTTTTTTTTTGTCCTTCCGATGCTGCTGCAAAGTGTCGCTGAGGCCAGTGAAGCGTTTGCATTATCTTCTACACTGTCCACGATACATTTAAATGGGCTTGTACAAAGAGACAAAGATATTTCTTCAATCGGTCTTGAACATTTTTCACTCCATTATTCATGATTTAGTGGGACACTAATATCGTTCTGTCTGGATTAAACTCAGACACAGCTTTCATGTCTTTTGCCTCTTCACACACTCGCCGTCACCTCGACTCTAGGGGAGGTGATGTTTTTTGTCATTCACAAACTGTGTCCCTGTATATTTATAAGTAAAGATATACACATATTGTTTCTTTCCTCCTCAACCCTCTAACTTTCAATATTTATTTTTGAAGAAACACTACTGGTGTTACGGTGAACCTTGGATTTGTTGCTACGAAATTTGTTAGAGATATTTTAATCATTTTGATAACTAATTTAACTTCTGTTCCGCTGTGTATAGCCCTTTATTTGCATTGTTTTGAAATTGCACTAAGTCTAACAATGAGCCGTGTTGATCAGACGATGTGGTCTTATCATAACTAGTTCTAAACCTGCCGGTGTTGGCTGTGGTGATGCTGGTCGCAGCCTGTAAAAATGACCTGCAGTTTAAATGAGCAGCAGCAGGACTCAGTCCACAGAACCTTGAAGCTGCGGAACAGCTGCTGCGAGAAGAGCTGGTCACCTGTTTATTGAAAGTTTGGTGAAGCTTGACTCCGAACCCCGATCTGGGGAATCAGTTTCCGGTGTCTTGATCGCCCCAGTTGTTTTGTCGGACAATGTAACTTGCGTTGATGAATCACAGCAGCCACTGCTACAGAGCCTTGGTCGCTGTTTATCAAAGTTAATTAAAAGAATCATGTGTCCAAATCGATGCTGCACTTTCGTAGGCCCTTAACAATTCACATCCCAAGTATGAAGCCGATAAGATGTCAGACAGACATTGTGTGGCTAGGATAGAGTGGCTCATCCACTATCAATCCCAGTTTCTCCCGTTTTGTGTCCGTGGGCAAGATACTAAACCCTAATTTGCCCCCGACTGTACCGGCATTGTGTGAGTGATGGGTTATAATTGCATTCTATGGATGTGTGTGTGAATTGTTGAATGGTAAAGCTGTACTGTGAAGAGCTTTGAGCGGTCATCAAGTCTAAAAAGGCTCTAAATAAACACAGGCCATTTACCATTTTACTGACATTTCTGGAATTAGTTGACACAGCTGATGACACCTTGGACAGTTTCAGGGGGAAACATCCTGAGCATGATTTCATTAAAAAGTAATCTTCACAAGAGCCTAAAAGTGTTGTGCTAGTGCTTCACTCAGCACCCTCCAACTTGTAAGACCATACACCAAAAACACTTTCAACTCAAAAACATTCCCCTGCCCACATGCAGGTCAATAAATAAATATAGAACAAGGTTTCACTTTAATGGCATGTGGGATTTGAGGTGCGGCAGAAACTCTCTCTCACACACACACACACACACACACACACAGTAGAGATTACCGTAACTGTTAGAACATTTTCAAGGACAATTCTTATAACACTCCACACACGCATTCATTTAAAAACTAACATTCATCCTCTCCTGAGGAGCTTAAGGATCAAGGCCTTTCTTCTCCTCTTCCACTGATTTCCCCTCAAATTGAAAGAGCGGGTTGCCGACTGCTGCCACAACTGGAACATCTCATGTGTGGGAGGAGACGCTGTTGGTGTCACATGTGCACCCTTCACTTCAGACCGCCTTATCTCAACTTCAACAGCTCCAGTCGCAACACGGAACAGCGGCCACACGGTGGCTCATTCATTTTATTAAGATGTTCTCAAATCAGTAAAGAGTTTTAGTTTTTTTCCAAACGGGAATGAGAGAGAATTGAAACGTTTGAAAGAGGAACCAATGTGGCGGATAAATTAGTGAAGGTAGTGTCAAGAGCGCTGCAGGTGGGACAACGACACTCAGAATAAATCAGTCCTACCCTGCAGAGCATTTTCAATTGTTCTAAATCTCAAATATAATGAGTTCCAGACCAAAACTGCTGCTGTGGTCAGGATCTCAGCAGACAGTATTCATACGACTGGGATCATTTACCCCAAATAGGGTAGCTCATTAGGAGGAATTCATTATGATGCTGTAATACCAGCTGTGTGTGTGTGTGTGTGTGTGTGTGTGTGTGTGTGTGTGTGTGTGTGTGTGTGTGTGTGTGTGTGTGTGTGTGTGTGTGTGTGTGTGTGTGTGTGTGTGTGTGTGTGTGTGTGTGTGTGTGTGTGTGTGTGTGTGTGTGTTATAGTTATGAGGGCCAATTTTAGTTCAATACCATCATTGTGGGGACAGTTTGGCTGGTCCTCGCAATTTCAATGGCTTGTTTGAGGGTAAAGACTTGGTTTTAGGGTTTAGGTTAGAATTAGGTTAGGTTTTGTTCAGGCATTGAGTTGTGGTGGTTAAGTTTAGTGTAAGGTGCTTGGAAATCCATTATGTCAATGAGAGTCCTCACATGCTTTTGTCTGTGTGTGTGTCTGTTAAACCCACCATCTGCAGAGCATTTTGGTCTCAGTAGATTTATAGAATACTATATACCATCACGGATTAGGAATAATATCATTATATCAGCAGAATCATTTTCGTTATTTGAGTACAAAAAAGGCATAATATAGCAGGATTAAAGAAAAAAACTAATTTTACTCACCAAACTCATCAAGCAGGAATATTACAAGTTCTGCAACAAAAATCAAATTTCCTTGTGGAAACTAAACCTCCTACGTCAGCTCTTGTTTTGCTTCTATTTCTGTCATTCTTTGCCTTTTCTTAAGTTAACACATTCACCTGATAAGTGCATCTTTAAACTGAAGTACTTCAAAACTATTATGACTTTTCAAAACCAAAGTAAGTTTTCTGTTTATGCCCGATTGTTACTGCCGCATTCAGTTTTTTATTGACATCAAGTTTTGTTACTACTATGTATGTGCCATTTATCTGTTTATGTTGAATAAAAAAATTTGAATTGTTGTTTGTTAAAGATAATTTTTTAAGAAGTGAGAGAGAGTTGTTAAATATTTGTGGTTCTGTTAAGAATGCCCCCTACTTGTCAGGAAGGTCAGAATTTGGGCAAAAGTTTGGTTTGTTTGCGTCGATCACAGTGTTTTAGATAATTTGAAACAGCAACATGACATCAGCCCTCTGAGAGGTCGAGTTCAAGGTCAAGATATTTTCATGCCCCAGCCTCAGTGATTTAATTATGGGTAGTGGAGCAATCACTTGCAGCATTTCAACTCCTGTGTCTCCGAGAGCCAATCTGAGGTCGAGGAGGTTTTTCTTCAAGGATTTCTAATCAGCAGTGCAGACATCCTAAAGATCCAATCACATGCTTTTCCTGTAGCACTCCAGTTCTCCCATCTTCTCTCTGAAGACCATGCCTGCATTACCATTCTTTTCACATTATTTATATATTTTATCAGGACTTAAGTCCTATGTGTCATTTGCCTGTAATTTATATACTGACATGGACATTTATATACAGGAAAAGTAGTATATATATAGAGTCAAACTCAGACTATAGGGCAACAACAGGAAATCCTTTATTACATATTACACTTTTTTCCTGAAATCGTTTTTTATTATTAAAATTTTGTTTGAGTGATGAGCTACATAGTTGCATAACTGTTGTATAAGCAGATATATTACTCTTACCATATTTTATATTTGTGAATTCAGCATATAAAAGGCATACAGTAAGTCTTTACAATTCTTTAAAAAAAACAGAGCTCTCTCTTGACCAAGAAAAAATAAGGGCCATTTTATAGTTCAGGTCTCTCATCACTATTGGATCTTCTTCTCAAAGTGACAGAGAAGATGTGTTTTATATATATATATTTTTTTTTTACACAGAATCATATGTGAAGGCTTTGTTGGAAAATAGTTTGGGAAGCACTTCAGAACACATTCAACAGGATGAATCATATGTGTATCACTGTACATCATCGTTGTTGGAGCCAGTTGGGAGAAGAGCCTAAACATCTTTCCATCAAGAAAAGCTTTCAGTGCCATTCTTTGGTTTCCTTTCAGTGAAGACAAGGAAGTCGGGTCTTGCATAACTGTTATAGGAAACCTCTTAAGGAGCCACCATTTGTATCAAAACTCAGTTGATTCTCTGATAATTAGATTCTCTTGTTTTATCTGAAATAGGGTGACATTCACATAATTAGTCTGATTAAAAATATTAACACCTTAACATTGAGTTTCTGTTCTGCTTCACCAAGTATGTGCGAAAAACAACAGTCTCATCCTATATTTTTATGTGAGAACCAGATGTCAGACAAGGCGAACACACATACACACAGCCTTTGGAAGGGACTGGGTCTGACAGTGTCTGTGACCAAAACCATCTAAAGACCAGGTTGCGGTCAGATTACACAAGCTGCAACAACTTTCATCCTGTTAACCTCATAGTAATTGCAGCATTTTCAGTGATCGGTACTCATGGGTCGGACCTTTGGATCACAGGCATCTTCACACTCAGCCTTCACTTTTATATCTAAGCTACACACTAGTAAAATGTTGATGCCAATTTTCTGTCTCCAGTACTCACAGTGAACTGCACATGTGAGGGAGAACAGAAAGCTTGACAGGTTTAAGGCTCATTGATGCTGCCATTACGTACAAAAAGGGGGATACATCCGTTTTGAACGATGTCAAAATGCCCGCCTAGTTCCATGCGTCCTTTATGTTGGCTTGGTTGGTAGTTAACACACCCTCTGGAAGGCAGTGCATGGTCAGGAATTTTTGCATCATTAAAGGAAGTGTTTGTCCCGGCTTCCTGAGCAAAATGACATCATGTAAATGCCAAAGTATCTCCTCAAAAAGTTCCACCATTGTTGAAATGTCTTCTTCATGTTCTATGATCGTTTCGATTGAACTATTGACTGCACTGCCCCTTTTCCCCCATGATCAAAGGTGGTACTGCTCTGTTTTGTCTGATGCTTCCAGTAGGTTTTCAGAAGACATTCACAAATATGGATGAAATGAACAGAGCATTGACAGACGGCTCCAATTGTTACCATTTACATAATAACATTGAGCATAAATTAGCCGTCAATGTATTGAGAATGAGTAAACAGTGAATTGCATGTTGTTTCATACTCTTTCTAAGGCATATAGAATCCTGCTTTGAGCAGCTGTAAACATCCGTACATATGGTGATGCACTCATTCAATAATTTCCATAAGGTCCAATAAACATTTTTAATTCTCATTCATCCTTTTGGCGTAAAATGGTTTCAAATATTGAATTTGTCTTGGCAGATTAATGTTAACTGAAAGAAGCAGGATGTAGTGTGCTTTAAATATGAGTCTCAAAAGCTTTCATCCGCCCCTCAGTTTGACTGGAAGGTGCTGAGGCATCTTTGGCACACTGAGTGGTTTGGTCTTCAGGCTCTGCAATCTGCAGGTCACAAACAGAGAATGGACTTTTTCTTTCAGTCGTCCTCCCATCACTCATCGTTATGCCTTTTTCAAAATGTGTCCCTGCCTCTTCCGGACTCACATTTACCACCTGAAATAGAAAAGCACAGAGGTTTCCAAGTTAAGGCTTTTATAATACGAAAGAAACGGACAGAGGAAAATGTACAGCAGCAGCAATGTGGATAGAATGTATAATTTTCATCAGTTTCTAGTCGGTTTACATTTAGACTAATTCCAGCCCGCAGTGAAATTAGTTCTCCCTGAGGCCGTTTGGCACTGGGGTGAATATTCAGTGTGTAATTGATAATAAATGTTTTTTACTGGATTGGATGTTGACTCTGATCCTCTGCTCTTTATTTTCATTAAGTCAAAACATTTGAAATGACATGTTATCTGTTCCTGCAGGGTCTAAAATTGGCATCGTGCACTTGCCGAATCACAGTTAAATAGGTGTTTGCGAATAATAGAAATGAGGTTAGTCCCCATTGGAATGTTGCTGAAATTGGCCTACAGCACTACACATGTTCATCACTACAAAATAGTCAATATCTACCTAGAAAAGAATCCTAGGATACAAGTAAAAAATAATAATATTATACCGTAATATTACAAGAATAAGTCAAAATTTTACGAGCACCACATTGTCACACAAGTATTTGGAATTTAGAACTTTTCAGAGTGTACCCCAGCCGGTGTTTGCCTCAGTTTTAAACATGAAAAAGAAACAACAAGACAAAGTGGTGGACGAATACCTATTCACAGTGAAATGTTGGCTTAGCCTTATGTTGTTACAAAAAAAACATTTTATTGATATAATGCGGCGGCTGCTTGAAGCGGCAACATTCTCCCCCTGCTTTAAGATCTTGTGTTGAATTAGGATGAACATATTCTGGACCAAATTGTTTTTCTAATGAAATGATAGGGATGAATTTGGTTTCTATTCTCCTTTCTCTATCTGAAATATAAAATCCTGCTTCTGGCACATGTGGACCCAATTTTAAAATGTTAAGAAAACAAGTCTAGATAACAAATATACTAAATCGATAGTTCTTTGGTGAATTCAAAAGTCACATATGGGCATTGGCCTGTTGCCCTGAGTAGAGTCAGTCACTGAAACCACTTGATTACGGTTAAGGATGATTGTGGCATATAGCTAAAGTCACTCTGTGAAGGTTATCAGAAATAGACTCACCTAATACACTCGACATACAGCAATTTCCACATTGTCCTTTTTGTTCACACTATCCGGAACTGTTTTCGTTGTTACATGATTTCCCCCATGTGCTCTGTGTGTGTCCATTTTTATTGTCAGTTATTTTTTCAGGTACGGATCTCTGGCCTCTCCTGTCAGATGTTGACCACTCACTTCTACAGGAAACCAGGGAGGTTCATACCGGTGTGTCTCATGTTACACCCTAGAGACTCACACTGGGATGTGTCATCTGGAAGCCTTGAGATAGCTCATCAGACAGAAATCCCACAAGGATTAAAAGTCAAACTGTGACCAAAAATACTACAAGGAATCATTTCTGGATTCAGAGGCTGCCCGAGAAAAGTATTAGTGTTCAAGCAGCAGTTTCCTCTTTGTTGATTGTCATTGCATCAGAGGATTCTGATGTTGTTGTTAAGGCAAAAGCAGTATAAAACTGGATGAGGACACTTGTGTCTGATACATTCACTTTGATCAAACATGGTGTAATGTTTCTCTTCTCCTATTTTTGTTCTGGCAGGTAGAGCCTGCAGCATAAACTCATCTGTGGTCAAACTCTCAGAACCTCTGGGGCATGTGAACAGGAACAACACTGTCTTCAGCCTGAATCAATTATTACAAACACAGGCTAATTCTTAGCCTCACATATGACTGTATATAAATATGGACAAGTCGTCTCTGTTTTCACAGATCACACCCCATCACTGGCTTATTGATACCACGTAGGCATTAAAAAGAGACAGAAAGATAATAGAAAAAAACTGGTTTACATGTATCTTATGACATCTGGAGGGCTGCAAACCTACCAAACGGCAGTTAAAGAAATAAAAGCATGCTTCCTTCTGACTTGACTTTAATCAATTACTCTCATCTCAGAATTGTATTGGATGCAATAGATTCTATCATCGCCCCTCCCCCTCTGGTTTTACAGATGCCTCGCAGGAGATGCTTGGGATGTTTTTAAATGCTTTTGCAGGCAGAGTGAATGATATTAAGAAACAATCATTCCTCCTGAGGCATTTTAAATGCCAAGAGGAGCGTTCATGATTATTTTAGCAAATTCTGACCCATGTCACTGTGTCACTTCTATCTGAAATCATAGCAGACAAAATGCATGCAGTCTTGATATCATTCCCACCAAATTTCTTAAAGAGGTTATGACACAGTTTTTTAATGCTTTTTAATAGTTCCCTAAAAAAGGGAATCTTTGCTTCCAGTTTAAACCTCTTTTAAACCTTGATCCCTCTGTTTCAACCCAACATTTATTTGTAAGTGTTTAGAGCATTACACAGTGCAGAAACTGCCCTGACAAACAGAAACCTGATGACCCTGAAAGCCTTGCTTTCATGTGATATTGTGTTTTTACTGTTTCTTATCGTTATCTTTTCCCCCCATTTATTAAACTTTTTTTTTTTTTTTTATTGTCATATCACAACTTTTTTTGTTTAGGTTTTCATATACTTTTCTTGATTTTTGTCGAAGCACTTTGTGAACTCATTTAAAATGTGCTATACAATTAAAGTTTATTATTATTGTTGCTTTCTGATAATCTTATCCCATCTGCTTACATGGAAGAGGAAGGATTTTTGACCTATACTGAATCAAACCAATAGGGGACAACTGAGAAACTTTGGCTTCATTTGGGGGAGCTCTCATGTCGTTCACCTTGATATTCAATCTATGTATCGGTCATTATAAAAGGAGCAGACAATCCAGGAGGTTTAGGGCGGTGTCAGATCCAAAAAAATAGCCACAATAAATGGCTTAAACAAAACTAAGTTAATGGGATAAAATAAAAAAAATAAGAAAAATATATCAACTGTTATTTAATTATACACAGATTTAAAAAAAATATCCATCTTCCAAATCCATTTATAACATATATTAATATGCTTCACATCAATCTAGAAGAAGAAAAGTGTGTTGGCATGGCATAGACCCGTGAATGATTGTGTTGCATTTGATGTGTAATGAGACTCAGGAGCAGTCGAATAAAAATTCCACCACCTTAACTCAATTACCATAAACTCATTAATTAATGATAACATATCTGCATAACGTTGACTGCAATTGCACAAAGATAAATGATGTTGAATAACGTCAGGGGGCTAACCCAGATACAGACGATTGTCCCAAGGTAAGCTACAGGTTTTCTTACACACTGAAAATAAATCTTCTGGTTTATATTACTCTACTGCATATTGTTGTTCCACATCACAACAGACACACTACCAAGCTGAATATTCCACTTAGCCGTCCTGTGAAACAGTTATCTCGATCAAGCACAACTAAGGCTTTTTGTTTTAATGCAAATGATGAAGTGGATCAATATGCAACAATCTGCCTCACAATCTCCTTCTGTATCTGAAGTTCTTTTCTGTTCCCTGACCATTGTCACGTTGACCTTGATATTTAGTCAGACTACCATTTTACAAATAGCTCACATGGAGCCTAACCTTGTGGATTAACTTCAGTATATACCAATTGGGAGTTATATCATAACAACGGTAGTATGCACGATGAGGGATAAGGACAAACATTTCTGTGTAAAGTCAGTCAATAATAAGCTTTTATCATCAATCCTGTCCATTTGTTTGATTGCTAGTTGATTGATACATTGGTTTGATTGTTTGTAAGCATGATTGAGCAAAAACTACAGGATGGATTTCCTTTAAATTTGGTGAAAGGATGGAAAAAGGGCCAAGAAAGAACCATTAAATGAAATGGCGTTTATTTTTTTATATCACCGATTACATAGGGATAATTAATGGATCTTGATGGGAGAAAAAAATAATTGGATATTGATATTTGTGTAATTTGGTGTGAGATATGTTCACTACTGAGTACCATAATGAATAGAGAAACTCTAATGTGTTTTTTGAGTTGTAATCTAAATTATATGACTGTTCCCCAGATAAAATGGATTAATTCTGGTTTTAAAATCCAATTTATTACCAAGTTTATTAAAAAAATATATAATTTATGGGTTTAGCATGGCACATAACACCACTAGTGTTTCAAACTATATCGGCTCTGAATGATCGTGGTCTTGGTGGTGAGGAGACTGGAAGCCCTCTTCTTCATTTGACATTTCAATGGCAAAGTGTGGTTGCTGCAACTGGAGTCATCGCTCACAGTCAGACAACACAACAAGCTAATTAAATGAGCTCCGCCTCCCAGCACTGTTTTTCCAAAGTCATTCGTTGAATTCCCAGGGAGAGGCACTTCAGCCAAACAGCAGTTTACATATTTGCATATCCTCAGCTCACTTCGGCTTATGACTACTTATAAGTATTTCTTATGAGCTGACACACCCCTCACACACACACACACACACACACACACACACTCTCCAAACCTGTTCCCCCTCATTAGTAAGAAGAGAGGAACTGTTACTCTCTGGAGAGGATAAACAACAAGAGTGCTCAGATTGTCTTATGTTGACTAAGTGCTATGTTTTCACTCTTGAATAAAAAAATACATACTTTAGCCAAATTTGTATTGTTATTTAAACTCAGAGCTGCTTGTTTGATAAGCATCTGTTGGTTGCAAAGCAGAAAAGATGAAAGGAAATCTTCAAGTGTAGCTCAGTGGTTTTAACAGAGATGTGTGGACCAGAATTATCCTCTCGGAGGCTTTGGCGAGGCTGGCTGACGACAGACTCTGCGTGGAGGAGAAAGTATAAAACAAATGGCTGCGAGCAAGTTTCCGAATTGTCAAATTATGTCACAGCTGCATTGGATAGCTGTAGGTCATGATTCAGAAGCGATCCAATTTCTTTTAGATGTAAGGAAAATCAGTCTGTTATCCGAAATGGGCATTTTATATTTAGTTCATTTTGTCCTAATAGAGTTTCCGGCGGTTAAACAAACAGATCGAGGCTGTCTGAGAGAAAAAGCAGCTTCTTTTCTTCCACGGTTTTATTTTTTGCATGTTGTTCACACAAAATGGAGCGACGTCTGGGAGCTAGTTCAGGCAGCCAACTCGAGCAGCGCTGCTCCATTCATGTGACATACATCATGTGACATACCTCCCTCTCCACAACCATCTATAATACACACCCACCTTATCAAAAATATAGAAAGTGAAACAAACCCTGGATCTGCCCCGTTAATTGAATACTCCCCATAAGGTAATGGGTTCTTCCTTCACCTATATCCCACCCTTCTACAAAGTTTCAATAAAATCAGTTTGGTAGAAACCTACAAACAGTCAGACAAACAGCAATGAAAACATTTCCTCCTTTGACAGGTAATAAAACTAAAGCTATTGCACATCACCTAGATTTGGAACCATTTAAAGATAAATATATCTTCACTACAAGATGAACAAATGTCACAGGCTTACCTTTTGGTTGTCAGTGTGTTTGACATCAGGTTGCCTGAAGGGGTTTGGACGAAATTCTTCCACATCCTGCACAGTCAGTCTAGGAATAGCCGTCATCGGGCGAATAATCCCGGGCTTCGTCTGCACACAGGTAGTCAGAGTTTGACAGCAGAGAGGAATTTATCCTTTACTTCCAAGAGCTTTACACTATCGGGGTACTAATAATAGAGTTTGTATCAGGTGCCAAATGAGAATTAAATGTGAACCTTTCTATGATCCGTCAGCTTTCTGTCCACACTGCCAGACTGGTACAAGCTGCCTAAAGATGCCTGAATAAACAACATGGAAGAAAAACATGGCCCTAGTTATTAGTGTCAGTCACAGTAATGTGGAAATACTGATAAAATAAACCACTTGAAGCACTGCAGGGTTTCCATAAAAGCAAACAAAAGCAGGCTCCTCAGTTGTGGAAATGTGGCAAATTAGACGTGATATTTCATAATCCCGATTAATATGCCATCTGTTCCAAGGGAGCCTCATTTAATTTACTTAAGCTTAATGGTTTTGAAGTGGATTAAAAGGTGTTAACATTTTTGTCAGGCTCCAGGGGAACCATTCAGTGCTAATTAGCTAGCGGATGTACAGTTGAAGGAAATAAAGACAAATTATCCGGTGCTTAATGACACAAGGCAACAATTTGTTTACCTTTCCATCTAATAACAATAACAACAATAATAAAAGTACACAATTAACCATCTGCTGTATGAGTGCAAATAATATATTTTTTAACTATGGATGTAAACTAGCAAGCTGTGAGCTGTTTCCAGTGTTAATGCTAAGCTAACCATATGAGAGCCATATCAAACTTCTCAACTCACACATAAAAAAGCTAAAGTACCTTTCAGATGTAAACTGTTTCTTTAAAGTGATAGTTAACAGAAAAAATTAAATGCACTCATTAAAAACAGCGTTGCAGCCAAATCCAATACGATTGAAGTAACTGGGATAGATTCCTCAAACCTGAAAAAAACTGAAACAACAGAAATCCCTCCATACTGCTTGTGTGGTGTCATACAAGTGTCTGTAAGTCCCGGCATTCAAATTCGACTCGAAACGGTGTCAGTGACACCATGTTTTTAGCCGAAAAGTCTTCTCCTATCCTTCTCCTGATCTGCTTTCATGTTCAGAGGATGCAGTAGCATCGCTACTTCTGGTAGCATTGCTGCATACGGCTGACATCGTCATGTGCCCCTTGGGCGCGAGCATGAACAGTGTGTGCGCACAAACTTGAATGTGTAGCCTGGCATGAGGATATCACAGGACATTTAGGCTAAAAAATTGCTTTTGGACACTTGGGATGATTCCACAGAAGCAGATTGGAGGCAATTTCCGTTTTAGAAATTCACTCATTATAGATAATGAGTGAATTACATTTTTTTCGTAAACTATCCCTTCATCAAAGAGCTTTGTCAGTTCTGTTTTCAGCTACATTTATCCTCCAAGGACAAAATCTCCGTCTGTCCTGCCTGAATCTCTGTTTAGATCTTTAAAATGTTCTTTTCCATAGGGGCCTCTGCAACTCACAATACAAGTGCAAGTGTTTAATGACATGCAGCTCAGTCCTGTGAATTTGGGACTTGTGAAAGTAAAAGGAAAAAAGAAAACAACTGTTTGTCTCTAGCTGGGTTTTTTCTTATCTTGGTCATGTGGGGGTAAAGTCCAGAGGAGAATGTGTGTTTTTCATTCTGACTCACATATTTGGTTTCCCGTCCCAAGGATTTTGGCAGTGTTGAGTTGCTCTGCAGAAAGTAAAGGGAAAGTGAAATTAAACAACCGAGTGACACAAAACTCATGTAGTGGGAAAAATCTTAAAATGACTAATCACAAAATGTCTGAAAGGCAGACGTTGAAAAGAAAACTCATCGGTGAACTCATGGAATATATATGAACAATTCCAGTGTTTTTTTATTTGTAAGCTACAGTTTTTTCTGTAACAGAGCTACCTTCTCTATTGTCCTTATGTGTGGCTGATAATTACACATTTTCATCCCGCTACTCCTGAATGTCATGGATGACAGCGCACCAAAACAATAACACACAAACACACACATACACACACACACACACTTTTCTCTAGAAACCACTGAGGCCTTTCTCCTTTGATGAATAATGAACAGACGTCTTTCCATTTCGTGTGCTGATGATTATACAGTCAGAATTCACTTTTATCCCACTTCAGGTTTGTGCTCCAGTAAAAATATGGTACAGAGTGCTTGTTTCCCTTCCTCGGTTTTACACCTACTATTTTCTGTTATATCATCGTAGCTGCAAGCTTATGTCTTTCATTTTTACTTTAGTCATATTTAACTTTTGAGTTTGTCTTTAGAATTTCAACACAATAAAAGACTCCTATAAGAACCAGTTGAACATACTGGTTAATGCATTACAAACAGCACGGAACATCTCCAATCCTGTATTTGTTTGTTTGTTTGTTTTTCCATGTGAGACAGCATTTTTGTGCAGATACATTTCATTACATTTACCATTACAGCTGACATTATGAATTTGCCACTCACCATAATCTACTAAAGCTAGGGTTGGTAATCCTGGAAAAGCTAGCACGAGCAGGCTACATTTTAATAATATGCAACCGACACATCTCCCTCCCTCCCACCGGCCCTCTCGGCAAAGCTATGGCACCAAAACACCTTCACGCACACTGCCCAACGACTGCTACAGGACAACTTCTCTGTCACCCGCTCGCTAACTTCTGAGTATCGTCTCTGCTTCAGCGGTGTATGCTTCTCTGATGTGTACTGGGATCATTGGCAGGTTGCACACAGGCAGGAGGGATAAAAAGATTAAAAAAATGTCTCAGAAACTTTAACCTTGTTTAATTAATTTATGTCCTGGACCCTTCCTGCAGTAACTTTGGTGTTTTTCTTGTTAAATTATTAGTTCCCTAGTTTCCTGCAGACGTGAAAAAGGTAGCAATCTTCCCATCTAACACCAACTGAATAATTGTATTTACCAAAATATCAAACCAGAATTTTAAGAGGGTAATTCAAAGGTTGCTTGCTACACTTGTTTCATGTAGAAGAAGAAACAAACTTTACCTGTAGACCAAAATTGGGAGTGGATGACCTGGAGGACTGCAGTAGACGGGGAGAAAAAGTTGTATAAACAAATCTGTCGATTAACATTCAAACCAATGCATGTTCAAAATGTATCATTGAACGAACTCACTGCTGGAGTGGAGTTTGCCAAAACCTCATCAATAACTGCATAAAGCTCCTCTGACTGCTGGCGGCGCTGAGCTGGCGAGCACATCTGTAGAGTAGCACAAAGTCACGGACGTTAGCTGTGTGAATGGTGACTTTTGTCGTGAACACCAGCAGTGACGTGTGTGTATGTGTATGTGTGTGTATGTGTGGATGTACCTCAGCGTGAGTGTCTGCAAAACCTCTGTCCAATGCAGCACCTCGACCCAGTGAGTCACAGGGACTCTCCTCTCTCTCCACCTGCTCGTCGATCGCCTGTGAATACAAAGCACAATGAGCGGTTTGATCTCCCCTCCACACCGCTGCTTCTTTCCTTTGATTATATGCTGCTCCTAGAGAACATTGCATCCATCCCCTCTTGTATTCTTCTCGGACGGTGCTCCTCTCTCCCCGGCTCTCAATAAAAACATCCCGCTGTGTGAATAGCACAACATTTGGCTCTGGATGCCATGATTTTATGTCACTTTGAGCTCATTTTACTTTTAATCAGGTTTTTAAAAATGAGACTTATAGTTCTATTATCTACAGCCTGCAAATCCGTGTGAAATTGGTTTCCTCTCATTTTTGTAATTTTTGCCTGACACATTTTTGCATTAACAGATACAAACGTAATTCTCTGTAAAGCCCTGTGAGTGGAAACCTAGGAATAATCTTTTTTTTATGTAGTCATATTTTACATTGGCCACACGTACCTGCATCAAACCAGTTCATCATGGCTTCATAGCCAGATATTTCACAGGAGGAATTATAGTGGGATTAGAGTCAAATGAGTGAACTCACCTGCTGATCCAGCAGAAGAGTGTTTGTGGGAATTGCAGCGAGGGATTTATAGCTTAACTTCATCTTGTTTATCTGGAGTTGATAGAGGGAGAAGAGCAGATAATGAATAGAAATTTAACGTGCGTATTCTACATTTCCTTAGTGTTAGGTGTTTTTGTTTCAACACAAACTACTGTGAGTCAGACATCTCCTCTCAAAGCATCACTTTGTTTGACTGATTTTAAATATAACTCAAAACTTCACTTACATTCAACTTTTCCCACAGGCGAGAATACTAGACAACTCAGTCTGAAACCGACGTACATTTCCCTGCTTGTTATAAATTAATTGAATTCCTAATCATTGATTCTTAAAAATGTTGTGCTTCCAGCTGTACGTCTGGCCCAGAAACCAGAGCTATTTAAAAGCTGCTGCCCTGATGGCTTCCCTCTCGCTTCTGCATATAATGTCTCCGATGTGTCAGTCAGTAGATGAAAGACTTGTACCAAATGTTTGATATCGCTGAAACGCAAAGATCTATAACATCATTAGATTATAGTGAAAGTAAGGACTCAACAAGAGAGGACAGCTTTTTATATCCATCTATCAAATCTGTTTTGAACCACACAGTGTGTGAGAACATATTAGATACTATCCTATAAACAAGTCATGCATGTTGCGAAAGAGCGATACCTTTCTTTTTTTACCCTCCCTGTCACTGCAGTCTGATATTCTGCTACCCGGCCTCGACGACGGCGTCGCGGAGCGCGGGGAGAGGGAAGGGGACGGGGTGAGGTCTCTGATTGGTGGAGCAGGAGAAGGTGTTGGCGTAGGGGAGCCGGCAGGTGAAGGCCATCCAAGAAAACTGATGGGTGTGTAGCGGGAAGGGGACAGGCAATCAGCTCTGTGGAAAGCCTGCGATGGTGCTGTGGAAGCTTTGGAAGCAGGCCATCTCCTCTCGGACTCACACCTTCCTCTGGTGTTTTGTAAACGAGGGAGAGGCGACACTGAAGTTGTGAGAGTGGGCGAGCGTGATGGAGGAGGCTGAAGCTGAGGAGGGCAGATGGGCGAAGAACTCAGTTTTTGAGAAAGCAAAGGAAGCCTTGAGAGAGACGAATTTGACGAGTGATTCCATTTCGGGGGCTCGGAGTTCTCCTGCTCATGAAGAAGTTTTGGGGACAGGGAGATGAGATTTTTAAGGTTATTATCTTCAAGGTGCTTGTGAGTGTTGCGGGCATTCAACTCAGACTGCTGAGAGCCAGAGGTTTTCTTATGTTGCAGTTTTTGGGAAGTTGCATAGTCGAGTGTTTCGTCGTGCTCTGCTGGAGACACAGCTTTGACGTTTGAGCAAAACAGAGGCAGCGGAGCTCGGGATAGGTTTTTCACCGGTGGAGGTGAAATAACCTGCTCCCATCTAGGCACTCTATCTGAGCGAATTTGCTCTGAGCATTTTTTGCCTTGAGTTTGAGGGCTTGTTCTGTTGTTGAGCTCGTTTGACTGCACAGGCAGAGGAGAGGCAACACATCTTTTAGGCTCGTGAAGGAGGCTCTGACTATCTATAGACACGGATGAGGAGGAGCGAGAGGAAAACTCCAGGGGAATGGAGGCCACCTTGGAGGCTGCTGAGCAGGCGTTACAAAAGGAGAGGGTCACAGGGTTAACAGGCCAGCAGGGGGTGTAAGGCCTCTGCAGAGCAGCGGACAGAACAGGAAGACGGCCTTTTCTCAGGATGGCCGTGAGGAGGGAGAGTCTGGTGAGAGGAGGCCGGTGCCGAGGAGGAGGGGACTGGGGACAGATGGAGGAGAACAGGCTCTCACAGGAGGAAAAACAGGTTTGAGGGTTCTGAGCCAGACTAGAGCCAGAAGCGAGAAAGTGCCTCTTGATCTGGGTGACAGAGGGCGTGAACATGCCGGAGCGGACAGACGAGCAGGGGGACACAGTGCGGCTGAAAGAGACAGGAGAGGTCACAGAGGAGGGCTGGGTGAAAGACCAGTATCGATCTTTGTCCGAGATGTCTGAGAGAAGGGACTCTCTGGACGAAGCCAGGGTGGGGAACAGGTCTGCGGAGCATGTGGGGCTCGTCCTCTCCTCTAACTTGCTATTTGCAAAGCAACCCGAGCTAACCTCAGCACGTCCAGAAGTATCGTGACACTGCCGCTGGGAAACGGCCCTGTGTTTATCAACAGCTGTTTCCATAGACGCTGTCACGGCGGCAGTGTGGTCTGGTGTATTTTCAGGCTGGGCGCTGACGGAGCGAGAAGCTTTGGTGTGAGACCAGCTCATGTGATCCTCTGACGACTTCAACTGGGGAAAAAAAGAGAAACTGATCTGATACATTGTGTAAAATGTGTAAATTTGTGAGCATCTTTGTGCCTCAGCCGGCAAATTACAACTCAAGTTACAATAACCAAAAGGGACTTTCACTTCAAATTCCTAAAGGTCAGAGTGACACTGATTTGTCAGTTGTGTCTGATTTATGCAGAGAGGAAGAAAGTGCTCAATCTGCCACTCCTGCATAAATAGAATTTAATCAAGCCCTTCATAAAGAAGAGCTCACGAAACATGTGAGGTTATTTACATTTTTATTTATTATTAGATTCTAATTAGAATTTTCCGATTTGAAAGATGACATGAAGTGTCTAACGATATCATTTTTTAATTAATCTCCTGACAGTGTTTAGTTATATTTTAGATTAAAGTTCCAGATCTACAATTGTCTACACACACATTTACACATCTATATTATAACATGTCAGTGACAAAGCTTTCTGTTCTTGTGTCGCTGAGAGTGCTCTGATTGTACTCACTCTAAGTTCTGTCTCTGCTGGGATTTGGCTTCCTGCTCCTCCCGCCACGGCGTCCTTGATAAAGACAATCTCTCCTTTGAAAGTATTCCTTTCCGACATGGTCTCTCCGCTCGTCCTCTCATGGGACTCGGCAGCGATCTGACGGGAGATAAAGAAGCCTATGTTTTGGAGGAACTGAGCAAGTGAAACCTGAGAAAATCCGAGGTGAACCTCAGCAGTGAGCCTCCCTGAGCTCAGCGGGGGGGCTCAGTTTCAGCACGCCACATGTCCCCACACATATGATTCACATGCACACGGACACATGTCCTGCTGACATTGTGTTGTGCATGTCTCATGTGCAGAGCTGGAGCACTGAGGCGGGGTCTGTGTTTGAGGCTTGTAAATAAGCAAGATGATATCTCCAGTCTCTTTAGCAGTTCAGTCCAAACTGGCAGCCACCGGCCCTGCTGCACTCATCTATTTGTGGGGGGGTTTTGTTTATGTATTTATATCACTGTTTGCGAGCATGTCTTTTTTAAATGCTGCCAGAGGAAGCTGCCAATATATTTAAATCCTTCGTACAAGAGTCACATTTTGCCCGACTATTCATGGCATCCAACTTAAGTTAAATTTAGACATAAATTGCTTGGGGTAAAGTTTTGATCAGTCAGTGATCCTGGTGTCCTGTATAAACTGTTTCTATTCACTCCTAAGAGCCTTTAACAACATCAATGCTGCCAACTTTTCCTCTGAACACAACAGTCGTTCGATTGTCAGGAAACCGTCATTTTAGGACTTGAAACAATCTTTATTATCATTTTTAGGTGAGAGCAGATTCAATATTATATCACATATCCAGCTATAGGCTACTGACGATTGTATTCTCCCTGCAGTGGCTCTCCCAGCTCAGTTGAGCAATATACTTTGCAGATAGAAATTTAAGCCAATAGCGTCTCCCTGTCCCATATCTATTAAATGAATCAAACACAATTTGAAGCATTTTATGCATGAAACCAAAGGAATTAAAGTTTAAAAGCATAACTCACTGCACAATAAGAGGTTCTACAACCAAGAGAACATCCAGAGACATACTTTTATACTGTATAATGTCATGTCACTGTTGGGTGCTAACAGATGGAAATGCTCTCTTCTGAACAGCTTTTTTTTCCACACAGTATGAATATAAAGTAACCTCCAATGCACTTAATCACAATTGTGTACCACAGCTGTACTTGAGAGATTCAACCCACTTTGTGTGTATTGCCCAGCAGTAATAAGGATGCAGATAAATCTTCCACAGAGAAGATGAAACGATTACCTTCACTAAGGAGGTTTCGCCCCTGCCTGAACATTTATTGAATGGATGTCCATGAAATTTGGTGTCAGATTGGATACGAGCAAAAACTGAGCCCATTCCACATCCGAGGGCAGATCCAGAAAAATGGGGCGGATCCAGGAAATTGATTTACTCTCATTGACATTGCGAGATAGGGAATTAACATTTTCACTGATTTCACAGGGAATACTTCATGGACCTTTATAAAAATGTTAAAAAATCTGTCATAGTTATGGAGCTTATTTTTTTGTAGCTTGATTGAATTTCAGGGGAGCTGTGTGGATCACCATCCTAGTTGTATTTGATGAAAATGGAAATTTATACTGTTGTTACAATATATTAACATTAAATGCTATATGACATTATCCAAATGATTGTGCTTTATGGGCTTAAATTAAAGGACTATTGTGATCGGGGATAATATATTTGATATCTAAGCTGAGCTGAAAAGGGTAATTGCTAATGACATACATCATATCTGTCATGCCCTCCACATGTATTCTAATTATGAGACTATAAATACATATGAGAGCATCTTCTAATGACAGCTTCTACTAATCAAAATCTGTTATATGATATAGTCACTGATTGAACTCATGAAAAGTGGCCATAGTGAACACAAATCATAAACACTAAATACAAGCCCAACAACACTGTTAAAGCTACACAAAGTGTGCGATGGTAACAATAAAGCTGTAGTCGATGTCTTCGGAATTTGTTGCTATTGAAACAATTGAACTTGTTTGTGAATATCGATCGACCTGTCAAGGAGGTCGTCCTGGACAACATCAGCTGGTGTGATGGAGATTTTGATGGTTTAGGTTTTATTTTGTTGTCCTTCATTTTGGATGTATTGTTTTAATGTAAGGCCTTTTTGCCTAGGCTGACATGATTCGCAATTGAAGGTAATAAAAAAAATAATGCAAGGTCTCCTGTTTCTTTCGTTCTTGAATTGTCCATAAGGCTTAAAGTTGGGTTAGTAGGCCAAATAGCAGCTTGAGGAAAGTATTGAATATCTCTGTAAGAATGAAATCCAACGGTCTTCTGGACAGACAGAGAAGACACAGCAGTGGTTTGTATTCGTCCAATACAGAAACTCAACATATTTAATGGGATGTCGATGTGGCCTCCCTGACTTTGTCAACTTATAATGCAGGTTTTTGCAAGGACAGGTGAGATATGGTGACGGCACATGTGTTAACTTCTGCCTTGCTCATCTGCACAGTCTGCCTGCGTGCATCTAGTTTTTACAGTAAATACTTCACCGATCTGCAGAAACTGAAATTCTTCACCGTGTATATCATTTCCTCCGGAGCTATTTCATTTCCTTGTCATGCACACCCAGTACTCAGCACCAATGAGTCAAACACCAAAAGGTACAGTTGCAGAGTTCCATTACAAAATAAATTATACTTTGCTTTATAAAAAATATTTTGCCTTTCTCCCAAACTTGGCAAATAAAATCCGCTAGAAATGACCTTCCTGAAGCACAACTTCAGTTTTTCATCATCATGGAGCCAGAAGAAACGTACAAAAATAAAGGACATTTTACTGAAAAATTGCAGCCCTTATTTCCTGATGGACAGAACAGTGGAAAATGAAATGAATGTCAGCCTGAATTTCACTGAGATCAAGCAGCATAAAGGTTTCTGAACATAGCTGTGCACATATTTTTCCTTAACGTAAATTACACTCCACACTAGTTTCTAGACTGTAGCTGATAAGACATTATGTTTGTCACATTTGTTTATATGCAAAATATATGCGTGCATTAACTTGCTGATTTCTCAACCACATGTCACTGTTTATTTGTGACCTTGACAAGTAATAAATATTTTTTCAATATTTTCTATTTATACCCTTGTGGTCTTTTTTCCATGAGCTCATACTAATGTCTCCCAGAGTGCCAATTATAGACGTTTTGCACAAATTCAATATTTTTGTACTTAATTGATCCTACCAGCTGTGATTCTGACTTTAGGCAAAGTTCTTCACAAATCAAGATAAAAAGCTTGATCTTAATGTACTCTGCTTATAATTGAATTTTGAAGTACGTAAGCCTTCTCCTGGCGGAGGGATTAATAATATGTCTGAGGGAATTTGCAGTTGTAGGTGTTTCAGAAGGGATATAGCTGCTCACCTTCTCTCACCTCCATTGATCTTGTCTGTTTAAAGACAATCTGCTGCCTACAAAGCGCCAAGTAGGAATACAACTCTCTTATCTGATGCAAGATAATTAAGCTGGAGCCTGGAGGAATAACGTGCCATGGGACCTCGCAGTTCAAGTACGTGCAGGTCTGACATCTTGAGGTAATGTTACTGATATACTGCAAAAAAACATATGTGCAATAGACATTTTGAGCAGTGTAGGTTGCTCCCAGGATTAATGAGCCCTTGACTGTTCCAAGTTATACTCAAAACATTATACATGTAATATAGATGCGCCCCCTGCAGATAAGAGAACTAATCTGTCATGTGAAAACACAACAAGATGTAATTTACTCTAAGGCACTAACAGCTGTTCACCACTTGTGAAAAACAGAGAAATACTTTTTTTTCTCTCCTGATAAACATGTTACATAATCCTGTCGATGTGTTTAATAAGAATAATACCCTGTCCACATCAAACCCCAGTTCATGACTTTCAAAGTTGGTGGATCGTTGCGCAGTTTACACTTCATGACTTTCTGACTCGTGAACGGGAGCCTTGCAGTTGTTGTGAGTTTATTCTATAGGACTGACTCACAACATGATCTGACACACTATATGATCCTTCACCAGGAGAAACCCCCGCAGCTCTGTGTACTGAGTTTATTCCAGGACAGGAGACATTGCGAGACAAGTGATCCTCCTGCTCACAGTATGACACGTCAAGCTGGACGAGTTGAACTGGACTTTGGCACGGGTCGCATATTTCTGTCTGAACCAGACCCGAGTCCAGGTGATAACAAACTGGGCCCGACCCAGTCCGACAGGCGATCTTTTTTTTTTGTGTCTGAACCCGACCCCAATGCAGTTAATAGAAGCTTCACTGACACACATGGTTATTGCTTGAGAGTTGTTGCTGACTGCAACTTGATTTCCGACAGGTTGGAACCTTGGAGACTCGTCTTGGAGGCGTCAGCAAGCCTCTTTGATCACAGTGCAGTTTTTCAAAAACTCTGTTTTTTGTGCATCTGTGTGTACTTGTAAAGCGACGCGTTCAAGGTTTGCTGAACCTGAATGCAACTTTCACAAATGTGATAAAGCGGGGGACCCAATTTCGTTTTTTGAGAACAAAACACCTGCCAGAACAACAATGAGACAAATGATTGCAGAGAGAAATGAGTACAAAGCCATTTGAACTCAAACCCACAAGACCAAAAATCCAGTAATGTGAATAGAGAGAGACACGTTCATACCCGCTGTGTATGCTGAAACACGGGGGTGTTCAACTGTGCGGTTATATGTTGTTTATGACATGAAGGGTGGCTACTCTTTTATGATAAAAGCAGTAGGGGGTGGGGGGCAGGGGGCGGGGGTTAATCTAATGGTGCCACCCCCCAGAGAGAGGACCTTTGAAGTCTCATGTAGGAAGCCAGTGTGCTGACTTCAGGGAGCAGTCGGCTGCCCCAAGGTACCCAGAGCTGCGTCACTTCTGTGATCTGGATGCTGGATGAACATAGCAAATTAATGCCCTCAGCAGCTGAAACCTCAGCAGCTGGATGGTTGTTTGCTTTCAAACTATCGGCTAAATATTTGTAGTTTGTGCTCATGAACTGTTTCTTACATAAAAGTTTGGCTTGAGGTCCTGATGTGTGGTGAGATAATCCATGACCGAGACAGGTTACATAAGTGACTAGGCTGTATAAGAGGAAATAAATAGACTGTATATTGTGCTTTTCTATGTTTATTAAAGTGCTTTACAGTCAACGCCACATTAACATACTAAACACTGCCTCTTTTCTATTAGACACCATTCACACACTGTGGGCACAGCCGTCAGTGTCTTGCTCCTCCACGGCAATCAGACAGGACGACCCGCTCCATCTCCTGCGCCAAATTTTTGGTTGGTCGGTTGGTTATTTGGTGGGTCAATCTATTGGTTCAGCGGTTGGTTGATTGGTTAGTTGAATGGTCGGTCAGTTGGTTGGTTGGTTGGTTTGTTGTTGGTCGGTTGGTTGGTTGGTTGGTTGTTCAGTCAGTCAGTTTGTCTGTTGTTTGGGCGGTTGGTCATTTGGTCAGGCAGTTTCTGGGTTGGTTGAATGGTTAGTTGTCAGCAGGAGTATCCAAGAGCTACAGAACAGTTTTCAATGACTCTCGGTGGAATGATGGGACATGTGCCGAAAAAAGAACCCATTCAATTTTGGTGAAGATCCAGGAACTTTTTTCATCTTATTCTCTAAAATCAAAGAAATGTAAGACGACCTACTGGACATGACGCAGTAAAAATGAGGAAATGAGTGACTCTGAAGTAATTGGTTGCTGCAGGTTAGGAGTGAGATTGATTCTTCCTCTGTAGCTAAGGTCTGGCCTTTAATCTTCAAGCCACTGATTAATTAACTGGAGAGTCCTCCAGAGAGAAAAGTGGCAGAATTGTAGAACTTGTAGTCTATCGTTTCATTGTGTCCTCAAAGAAAGTTGACATTTTTAGGATTCTGATAAATGAATTTGTTCATAGACTTTGTTTACGATTTTGCACAACCCACAAGCTCGTTATTTTGTGGAGTCAGACAGGCAGAGCGGGCTCATTCCCAATGCTGGTGAGAGAGTCAATAATAAATAATAAAAGTATAAAGTGTGACAAAATTCGTTCCAAAAGAGAGCGATGCCAATTATCACAAAGAACACACACACACAAACACACATATTACGAGATCACAATACAAGGAAAACGGACCTTGCAGGGATATCACTTTTAAGTATTCAGGTTGTGTGCTGCTGCTGTACCTTATTTGTTTTTCCTGTTCGTGCTCCAGATCCGTCCTCCTCGGTAATAAGGCTTTCAAATGGTAATTTCTGCACCACTGGCACAAATGTGAAAATAGACGGCCCAGATGGCCCTCCTATTGAAACCTATAGAACAGAGAGCACACGCACACACAAACACACAAACACACTTAGAGACAGACAGTTTAGCACCCTGCAGCTCAAAGCCTTGACACACCCAGACTCAATGAGTTGTAATGAGATGCAATTAAATCAGCTCATGTTCTCTTCTGCATTTTTTTCTTCGTCTGCTCCATCGTTTTAAATGAAGACTGTGGTGACAAAAACTTGTGACGGCTTGGAAATCCATGTGTCTATTCAACTGCAGATACTGAACCCGTAACTGGACGTGCAGCCATTGTCACTGGTTCTGCTCTTATAACCTACACCTGAAACTTGGTGGAAAGATAGAGCAAGAAAGAGTCCATTACATTTTGGCACAGATCTGGAAAAAGGTGGCAGATCACTTTCTTCAACATTATGCGACGGATTGTCAGAAATTTCTCTGAGAAATGATTCAAGTCATCTTCAGGGGACGGATATATCATGAAGCTTCATTTCAACACCTGAAGAACCAAAACAAAGAAAGATGGATAACAGTGAAAAACGCTTTTGGAACACATACATTGCTCTTTTTGACACAATAGATTAATACTTTGATAGAACCTGATGGATGCTCTTGGAAAGAAAGTGAACATACATTTTTCCCGAATGTCAAACTATTTCCTTTGAGCATCTTTGGATACATAATTGTAGATTTCTTTCTGGTTAATCTATCCAAATTTATGCCTGGCCTTAAGCACTGTGCATATATATGTTAATTGCATGATAAGTAGTAGATGTAGAGAAAAAAATGCTGTTATTAAACATGTTATACAGATTATTATTAATGCTTTGTTACCAACCTCTGGGACAAGCAGCTTCACACTATGAAACCTCTCGCTCAGCTCTCTGCTTTTCCCAAACCAGCCAATCACAGCATTCACTCCATAATGATCAGTGAACAAGTATGACAAGCTCTGGATTGTTGCGGGTAAAAGCTTTGCTTCCGGACATCAACATCTCTTAGTGATAGCCTTCTTGAAGGAATTGAAAAGAACGTATCCCATGTGTGCTCTGGAGGAGAGGGTAGAGCCATGCCATATGCTTACGCAATGCAAGGGCTTGAATTTGTTAAGGCGGTGTCACAGTTAGGGTTTAGTGGCAATTTCACCATCTGGATTTGTGGGAACATTTCTTATTTATCTGCAGAAAATCAAAGCCCACACTTAGCAAAAGTGCTTCTCCTCTCCACAGTGTTGTCGGGTCATCTGCAAGCTGCAAACCGGAGTGGAAAGGATCTGAAGATTCCCTCACTTATCAGCGAGGGTAATTTCAGCAGAGAGTCGGCTCTTTTAAATGGATCGCACAATCTCTGCCCATCGATGTGGATGACGGTGTCAGAGAATTAGCATGTTAGGTTGTGTTGCATGTGACAGGATTCTAAGGGAAGAAGATTAAAGTGTAAATCTGTATTAATTGTGGTCCCTGCATAAGCTATTCCAAGGGCAGGGGTAGATCTTGGGGTGGGGCTGGGGGGGTCCCAGGTGAAATCTTGTTGGTAACTGAAGTGCCACTGTCCAGTCAATACTTTAATTTTTTATATACCAGTCACTAATTAACAATACTAACCAAAAATGACAATAACACATTTTTATTTTATAGTAAACAATGTGATGGACAAAGAAAAAATGTATAAATATATTTGTGGCTTTGCTAAATATGTAGAGCTAACACTAAACATGGTTGCACTTTACTGAATCTGGAAATGTGCTGGGATGATGGACATGTGATTGGCCCCTTTGTGTAAATTGTGGCCCCTTTATGGCCCCTTATTTAGAAAAACCCTAGATCCGCCACTGCCCACAGATGAGTTTAGCAGATTTTTTTGATACTTTGTGCATCATGTATTGTGAAGTGTTTTTAAAAACAGTGATTAGATGTAAATAATATGTAAATATGTTCAGAGAAACTGCAGCTGGAGCAGTTATTTCCACTAACAGCAGCAGCATATATCTCTTTCTCTGAATTGGTCATTATATGATTTCAAGCACAGTATTAAAGCAGGGCACATATGAGTGCTACATTGTTATTTCAAATATGGGAGAAATATTGTGTCTGCTGATGGAACACTAATACTGCCATAGCTTGCTTTTTTTCTCATTTTGTCTGACAAGCTTTATAAATTCCCACTGAATTAATGCATGGTTATACACGCATTTCATTTTAGAGAGGCCCCTTTAATGTTGAGGTTTGACATAAAGGCCACATGCTCAGATGTTTTGAATGTAGCAGCTACAGAACTGACAGATAATTCTTTATAAATGTGTAATCAAATGTATGACATTATGTTTCGGTCTTATTGACTGAACAGGAGAGGTAAAGAAAAAAAAGCACAACTATTCAAGTGACGCACTGACACTGTGGCTGACATCAAAGAAAAGAGACATCCATCACTCTAATACAGCCTCTATTTAAAATTCTATAGATCAAGGTTTCTTTGCTTCTCAGGATAAAAGCCAAGCTTCATCCAACTGACCTCACGTCAGCGCAGAGGACAATCAGAATGAGTCTATAGAGGAGAGAGTGGAAGCTCCAGGTCTCTTGTACAGCAGACATGGTAATGAGTTAAATGTATCCCTTTCAACAGCGTCACATAATTAACAGTAAGATGAGCCTTTGGCTTGACTATGTTATCCAAAATCAGATAATGGGCTGTTAATGCTCCTGATAACCATCTCATAACATTACCTAAAAAGGGCAAGACCCTGATTTTCATCCTTAAAAGTTTTAACTTAATTTGATTTGTTTTTATTTTTGTAAATAAATGTGCCAATGCAGGAATTTTTTCACTTTCTTCGCAGTGTTTCTCATGGGATTCATATAATCTCTCGCATGTACGTTGCTCTCATGTGCAACAGATTCTGAGAGAGAGCTATATTTGCATGTCAATTGCAGGTATGCACACAACTACAGCCGAAACTATGAGGTATGACTGTTTGCATGGACAGTAACAACTTTAAGGAAAATAGCGTGGGAGAGAGCAAACAGCAATTAGTGTTGCAAATAGCGCTGTACACAAGTTACAAACCTCTTGTAGTGTCCTGCTTGTTTTACTCCAGCTTCACTTTTACTTTAAAGGGCAAAGATATACCCACATTAAAGATACCAGGGAACCAGATATAAATAAAGACCCATAACAAATAACTTGGCTAAAAATAATCACATGCCATTTTACAATTTTTTTTATATTCATGCTCTCATGTAACCTCCTTGTTGGTGTGTCCTCTGTAGTCATAGCAGAATAAGTTTATACTGTGAAAGGTTAAAGAAGAGCATTTCCTACTTGAACACTGGAGCCCTGTTGAATGTTAAACTGCGTTGAGTGTTGCCGAGGTCATGCCGTCCCCAAAGATCATATTTCCAGCCACCACACGGCTCCCTGTGCCACAAGTCGCCTTGACGGTGTGCGTGCTCTCACTCGGTCATTTCTTGTGGCATGTTGTAACTGTCCCCAACACGGAATACAAGCAGCACTAAATCATTTCCTGAAGCAGACCACCCCCAGAGGGATACTCGTAAACAGGGTCCAACCGGGAAGACAAATATTCTTTACGGAAACATACAAGTGAATGAATGCAGTGGATGTTATTCCTTCTCATAAATGTTCTCAAGCCCCCATATTATGCAATTTTAGATTCTTTTAACACCGTATTAATGCTGCAGCTACAAAAACATCAATCCAGCAGCGCTGTATATTTCCTAATGTTTTAGCGGTTATTCACACATTTTACACATTCTGTTGAGGATCCTCAGTTTGGTGATATATATATATATAAAGCCTATAGACCACAATATTCCACAGATGTTAAACTCTATATTTCTCAGGAGAAGCACAAACAGTTGGGCGTGCCACTTAAGTAAAGAGTTTAATTACAGACAAACACACGGCCCCTCCCTCCACAGTAGATAGTGCAGGGAAAATATAGCTCATTGCCAGCTGCGCATGAGAACACTTGGTTATCTCTCCAGATTATAAACAAACGTCACGATTTTGATTCTCAAACACAAAGATGGAAATAAAGAAAAAAAAAGGGACAAAGTCAACAAGTGCTATAATGGATCCTAAAATTGTACATGTGACGTACGTGCATTTGCATACAATGAACATTATTAAGATGCATTTACGATCATTCTCATAACTTCTTTCTTTCATGCATTCATACAGTTTTAGTAACCATTATTCATGTGGGTGTGACAGGAAATAACAGGCTGAGTATCAAGTTGCTCCATGGACTGTGTCTGTGTTTATGTGTGAAAGCCTGGGAGGTGGCAGTGAGTTGTAGAGGGCACCACTGGGAATGTGAGGTGAGGGTTAGATTTGGGGGGGTGGGATTATTTAGTGTTAATAAATTAAAACCAAATTCTTTAAATGGTTTTCATTCTTTACGGTCAAATCTTTTTTATCCAGAGTTAAAAGTCAGAGACACTTTAACGGCCAAGGTCAGTGGGAGATAAAGGCATGTCAGTGATATTTCTCCAGCAATACACCCAGCAGCAAGAAGTGTCTCCACCTTTGCATTATTCAAGAAGAAAACCCTTTGTTCCAAACCAGCCTTACCTTCTCCAGACTCAAACTGTCCATTTCTGATTCAAACACTTCTCCATCCACATGAGCTGTACATGTCCAGGCTTCAGAGAAAAACTTCCCCCAAGACTTCCACCGGTGGTCCAGGCAGACTCGGAGAGCAAGGTGCGCACTCTTCAGCCCGACTTCTGAAGTTCATGGTGCATCACTGTCGGTGTGTGTGTCTGTGTGTGTGTATCGCTCTGCAGATTTCCTTTTATAGACACATAATAGCCACAAATAGCTCACAGACAGCAGTCAGCCTGCGGGGCACCAGTAACAATGTTCACACTGGGAACCCCAAGCAGCACAGCTCTGTGTTCCCAGGGAGGCCAAATAATTGAACAATTTCAGCACATTTGACAACCCCCGCCCCCCCACACCCCGCCCGATAAACATTTTTTCCTTCACATCTTTTGTCCCCAAGAATAATTCTAAAGTTGTGTTACTCCCCAACGTGAGCCTTTCATATGCAGCCTCAACATGACAAAAATGCAGAAAACTGTTTTCTTGGAGCTGAGATAAAAATTAAAAAAACAGAGTTGTAGATAACCCTACGATCAAACCGTGGGGGGGGGGGGGGCACTCTGCAAAAAAAGAAGGAAATCACTTCGATGGGAGTCGAGCATTTGTGATTAATTTCTCCACCATGCAGGGACGTGACAATCACCTCATCATGATTCACGTAATTAACATTCACATTAGTTCTCACCTCGTTTGGGGAAGCCGTAATGACAGAGAAAGGAAGGGAGGCGTAAGTAAGACACCTCTGCCTGTCGGGGACATGAGAAAACTGAATGGATGAAGGGTGGTGTGTTTTCTGTGAGAGGAGGATCAAGAAAATCTGATTCTGAACGATTTTAAGATTCACCCATGCAGCACAAACGATGCAGAGCACTTCAGAAAATTGCTTATAAAAAAATAATCCAGATAATTTGAACCTGTAATCCTGATATGGCACCTCACTGTGTTTACTGTAGAGTCTTATCAGGCAGTTGGAAAAAAATTGATTTACTGGCTGGTGTGCCCTGGAGGTGGACCCCTCTGTCCCCTTATCGAGGGAAAGCAGACCCCTGGACTGGATGCTAATCCTTTAAGTACACTACTTTCTTCATTCCAGTCACAGCTGCTCTTGTCTATTTACAGCCTGCATGTCCCCCCCCCCCCCCCCCCCCCCCCCACCCACCCATCCACCCCTCCCATCCTATCCACCCACAGACAGACACACACACAGACAGACACACATACACACAATCATAATAAGACAACTGCCCGCTCCACCAGACTCTCAGGAATGTTGGGGTTTTGTTTTCATTCTGGGAGACTAATGATGAAAACCACCTGACATGTAAATATGATAATACGTTAAAGCTTTTGGGCAACACATTCCAAGCAGTTTCCACGGCAACGAGCCTTAAAGCACTAAGTGATTGTTTGTCATGTGATCCCGTCCCCACTGACATTCGTTAATATCACTATCAGTTTGGAAAAAGGTGTTCGCTGGTCGCTTTGATCCTTAAGGAAAAAACCTTTGATGCTGAAATCCTCTGATGCTCTGATTCAGTTTTAGTCATGTGTCAGTCCATTAGTGAGATAAATCTCTCCAATAAATCTATTGATCAGCCTTGATTATAATGTGTCTGGTTTAAGATGCCAAAGCTGTCCTGATGTGCATCAACTATATAAAATTGAAATATTTTTATCCCCGTTATTCTTTAGCTGTTTCAGTCTGTGCATGGTCCCTGTGAACGCAGCTGAGAATGAAGTAAGATGAGATCATACAAACAAGTGACTTATGTCAGAGGTTGAAACAATTCTCCGAACTGACGAGCGACCCAGCTCAGATGAAGAGGACGGATATGGAGAATTAAGCCTCTCAGATCCTCATTAGAAGAGAGGTGCGTCTCAACTGACCTTAATGAGGTCATTAACATTTAAAGACTCACTGCCAGTGGAAGAACAATTCTTTCATTTCACCAATCATGCTTCTCGCTTCCCGCAAGGCTCAGAACCATTTAATCTCAAAATGTTTTTGCTCACTTGTGATTGAGACATTAATATTCAACAGACTTCCTGTATTTCACAATCAGACCTGAGCAAAATAAATCAATTTCATTATAAGGGGTGTTGTTTCCTTTACATTCTGAATCACCCTATAAACTATTAATCTTCATTGGGGATGTGGCCTTTAATACTAATTATTCATCATTGCTCTCTGTTGATGGAGGCCCATTGAATTTCTCAAACGCTTCAGACAGCTGGTAAAAAGCTCAGATGTTTTATTCTAGCAAGTTGTGGCAGTGGCCTGAGGTGGATTCTCACATCCCTATCACACAAGAAGTGCTTGATTACCCTCAGTGGAAAGTATGATTTTAATCATAAATTAATCTTAATGCAGACTAAAACCAAATGAATGTTCCATCACTACGACCAAAACTGTTGTTACAATCTCATGATCTCCACCATGAATAGTACAAACATCTAAAGAGTCACAGAGAAGAAGTACCTTAGAGTTTGCATTGATGAGAAGATGATTTTTAAATATCACGTTAAATGTGAAACCAGTTATTCTATGTTTCCTTTCACATTGCAGGAGGATGCGTGTTGAGGCAATGTTCCTCTCTGTTTTAGATTTTAAACATTCATGCTGAAACTGAAACACTGAAACTGTTGGGCAAGATTCTTATCTGAAATCATTGCGTGTTACAATATCTTTGGACGGCCTTCTCTCTCACTCTGGGTGTTTTTTAATCTATAAGAGTCTAATTGGTCTTTTACCCCATGACATCACCTCATGGCTGTATTTTAATGTTGGTTCCCATCAAACACCCTCAATGACTGGATTACACTGCAGGTGCCAGCTGGTTTTACCGTTTTTCCCATCATGCACCTGCAACATGTGACAACATGCAAAATCTTTTACCTCCAGCTGTTCTTGTTTTCATTTGTTTCAATTGATTAATTTGTTTTAAGTTAAATTGTGTGTACTGAATTTATCACGAAGGCTTTAACTTTTGCCATTTTGTCAATTTAACTGTTTGTTTGGTTTTCTGAGTTAAAATAAGGGTTGAATGAATAAATGAATAATCCATCCTTTGCTTTTTCTAAAGTTTCAAGCTCCTGGTGAGGGATTCAGACGCATTCCCAGGTCAAATGAAATATATAATGTTGATAACAAAGTATTCTGGGTCTGTACCTCAGGGACGCCCACGGAAGTGTTGACATTACCCATTGACCCAACGACAGAAGAAAACCTCAAATCTGTAAAAGTTCATACATTCTTACGTCATTTTATTTAAGCCTGTTTTTTCCAGCTGGGAATAAAACATGTTTTGGTCATTATTTAAATTATTAAAATTGCAAAAATGTGTAAATATATATGCATAATTGAAGAGGGGGGGAGGGGGGACACATAGCTGGTTTAACATGCTGCAGACCTGCACCAACACAAAATTACAACTTCAATATATACTTCAAACCAACACCACCATGTCCACAAGTTGATAGACAGTTTATTGCAGCATTGTCAGTACTCCCAGAACAAACATCAATACAGATTTGTCGTGCTGCTGAAAGAAAAATTGAAAAGCCTCGGTAAACAATATATTTTCGCTTTATTAAAAACACTGAACAGTCAACTCTTCTTTCTGTGAAAAAGCTGTGAACTAACACAGGGCGGGTATCGACGTCTACAGTTTGTACATTCTAGGCTTTGGATCCGAGAGAATAGAATCTTCCAGTGTTTGTCTTTCACAAACATTTGTGCAGAGTGTCTGATCTCATGAGTGTGAAGTGGTGCAACAGCAGATGTGGAGCGGAGTTCCCTCGGTCTCAGGACTCTGGACTCCCCGCTGTGCTTTCTGTTCAGCCATTAGACATTTGATGTCAGCGGAGACAATTAAAAAAAGTTCCTGTGCTTCACATTGTCACGGGCATTTGACATCACATTCACAACTTACAACACGACAATGTAAAGTAGAAGCAGCCAGCGGCATTCATCGTCTAATTGAGTGTGTGTAACATGATGTCATGCATCTTATTTCTGCATTAGAGACCAGTCTGGTCATGCTCTACTGTTCTCTGTAGTAGGCAAAACTCGGTTCTTGGTTCTTGCCATAAAAATAAATTCAGAAATCTGCCCATCTTTAATAACATCAAGTACTAGTAGCAGCAGTTGAGTGTGACAGACATAAAGTTTTGCTTGGCAGTAAAACAAACATTCCAACAGTTTGTCCTCACGCTGAACCTTCCATGAACACGTCTCTGAAAATGCTGCAGCTATTAAAAAACAAAAGATCCTGGTAATAATAGTCTGTGTCCTTCATGTCCACAGTTGGGCGCTAAGGTCAGGGTGGGAAGAAAGCGCTGTCGAAACAGTCGGGGTGTACGTGTCTGTCAGGAAGGTCAAAGTCATGCAGCGGCTCTCTGCCGGGTGTCTGTGTCAAGAGCTCTGCATCTTCATCTGATATAGAGGGATGAGTGAGGATGATCCGCGGGATCTGTCCAATGATTGACACAGAAGGAATCAGGAGGGGAGAGGGAAAAAATGCGTCAATCGTCACATGATATGATGTGTGGAGGCTGAAAATCTGAGAAAATGTATGGCATAAAATACTAAGCTATTTGCGTGTGGAGGATTTACTGGATTTCAATAAGGCTTCACTAAGACTTGGGACTTATGACTTCAGCCATCCCCGTAAATTAAATGAAGCTGCAGCATATTTCACACACTCATAAATATCAGGTCTCGTAAATATGTCCAATTTTATTTTTTATCAAGAACTCATACTGCATCCTTACATCAAGTTTTGTGTTAAACTGTTGGGGCTGAGTGGGGGGGGGTAGCCCCACAGGTATCTTTTGCCCCGGGCCCCAAGAGTCCCCTGAAACGCTCCTGCTGATAAGTGTTGAGATTTGTGCTTACTGTCATCGTGTGCTTTCCAGCGTGAGCACCGTGTTTTCTTGTTAACACCTCTGCCTCCAGCTCTGACTGAAATAAAAAGACAAAGAGACAGAAGCATATTCAGAATCATACATGTATATTACATGTTGAGCTCTGTTTTATTAGTTATCTTTGTTTGCTGATATTCAGAGATATTGAACCTTTCATTTCTAACGGAATTGTTTTTGGGATTTGTTTATTTTCTTAATTCAAGCTCTATATTAAGCCATTGATTACATTTATTTATTTATTACATTTGTCATCAGAGTTCGATAAAGAAATATTACAAATCGTTGGCAAATTTTTCTTTTACGATAGACCCCGATTACATCAGTTTCAGAAATCGTTTACTCCCTAAGAAATACAAATCAGTCCTGTTCAAGTTTTTGGATATAAGGTGAATCCACAAAGAGTCTGATGCACTTAGTAAAGAAAGGTGAAATGTAAGTGTGTGATTGCTCAGTGTTTTGAGTTGACAACCCACAACGCCATTGCCGTTGCAGACAATCTTCTTGGACAAACACTCGTCCGCGCTCTTCATCTTCGGCTGTTTGCTCCTCCGGCCTCCGGCAATCCTGGCTGCAGAGCTGTCGTCCCGTCACGTTCCGAGGCTCCAGAGGCTCATCCAGGTCACGCACCCCACGGGGTGGTGGCCTCTCTCTGAGCACTTTCATATTGATGCAGCTCCCAGCATTCCTGAGGGCGCTGACCGCCTCGTGGTGGGTCGCCTGCTGCATGTTGAGGCCGTCGACCTGGAACGACCGTGGTCACATTAAACTTTCAGAGGTCGGTAAGTTAGAGCAGCCCACACGCACACACATACAAACACGCACGCACCCAGAGACACCTTTGTTTAAACACTTATTTACATAATGCATCCGTAGCCCCTAACACTCATGTTGTCAAATCCAAACCTTACCTGAACCGAAACCTAATCTTAAAACATGTATTCCCCTTCAAGTTATTGAGACTTTCTTTTTGTCTCCATAACGAAGACAAGTCCCCACTCTGACTGTAGACAGATTTAGGACCCCACAACAAGCAAACAAACAAACAAACAAACAAACAAACAAACAAACAAACAAACAAACAAACAAACAAACAAACAAACAAACAAACAAACAAACAAACAAACAAACAAACAAACAAACAAACAAACAAACAAACACACACACACACACACACACACACACACACACACACACACACACACACACACACACACACACACACACACACACACACACACACACACACACACACACACACACACACACACACACACACAATTGGGTCCATCTGTTCCCATGACAGGCTCCAATAAGAATTTCTAACTAAATATGACGTTTGATTCTTAAGGCAGATTTTGAATTTGCTGTTTCATATTCATCAGCATCTCATTTACTTAACCACTCAAGGCTCAGCTGAGTGCTCTCTGCTGGTCTCATGATGCCCTCTATTGGTCACAAAGGGAACAACATCATGAAGTAGATGGGTTTTACAGTGAAATCCTGTGTATGTGATGTCCATTCAGGCAACAACACTTCTCATGCCCACTAATATATGTCTCATGAAAACTAAGAGAAAGAGAGAGAACTACGCACCTCCAGCAGTCTGTCTCCAACATGGATCCCTGCCCTCTCTGATGGACCCCCTTGTGTTACTCTGGAGATGAAAATGCCCTGAAAGGTAATAAATAAATCAGCCTGAATAAAAAATAAAACACAGTCTATTGTGTTTGCTTTTTTGGAGTTTGAGAAAACCAAGGTAACTTTAGACCTGGAGGCTGCTGCTTCTCATTATCGTCTCTCAGACCAAACAAGCTCATATATTGATAAGCTGACATTGACCAGTGGCTGCTCTCCTGTGTCGCCTCTTACCTCATCACGGTCATTGTAAGGCAGCGAGCCTTTCCCACCAGCGATGCTGATCCCGAGACCTCCCCTCTGGCCAGACACTTTAATCTGCAACTAAGATGGAAATTGTTTAATTACAAATTTTTGAATAGCCAGAATTTCTATGCAGCTCAGGCCTGGGGGCAGCAGAAACACTTGAGGGTACAGAAACAAAAATTAAATTAGCAATAATTTTCTGCAGTGTGTAGTGGTAGGAATAATTTGGTATTAAGGGGGGGGGGGGGGGGGGAATACAGTGTGCAGTTACTCTTAATGGTACTTTGGAGATGAGTGATTCCTGAGGAGGGGTCTTTTCTGTCACCCGAGCAGATTTCAGACGCCCAGGGATGGAGATGTTGTGGAGGCAGTCTCCATGGAGACCGGATGCAGCATTAAGAGCTTGGTGGTGCTGAGATTTCCTGCCCTCTCGTGTTTCACCTCTCTTGTGGCGAAGGCATCGTGGCGGGTAGGTCTCGGACAGCCGGGCCGCACCGTCCTGGAGATTAGAAACAAGTGGAGGCTTTTACTGTCTGCAGGATGCATGACTGGAGACTAATGCAGCACTTTGAATTCATTTGCAATACGAGAGATTTCTGGGGGAGGAAACACTCAGTTAAACCTTCTCTCGGCACATATTGTACTATGACAAATCTGGAATAAGCAGAAACCTGCATAAAGACTTGATATAGTAAAGATGTTTTTCCACCACAACATTAACAGTCTAAATTTGAAACCTGACCTCTTCTGGTTGCTTAGTTTCCTCTGCATCCTCCTCTGAGCCGAAGCAGGGACCACACACACTTTCGCTGGACGGGACCGTTTGAGGTTCCCCCTGCAGACTCTCTTTGCTTGCCAGGCGGCTGCAGCCCGGGTTGACCTGGGTTAGGCTGCTGGTCCTGGGGGGTGGGTTAATGTGAGGGTTCCTACTCTCCCGGAGGTAGTCAGAGGACACCACCTGTTGCTGGAAATTTGATTTCAAAGTAATGGCTTTGAGGGAAATGAACAGTGGTGATGATCAGGGGTAAATAAGCCTCATGAAAGCTTCCCATCATCTTCAAAGTAAACTGGTTATTGGTAAGGTGGAATGTGGAGAGGGGAGCCACACGTTTTCTTTAAGCTCATCCTGGGTGGAATCTTATTGAGAGCAGCTGCAAATCAAACGCTCGAAGGAAATCCTGCCTGACTATTCATAATGCAAACGGGTTCTGCACCAGGAGCCATAAATACTGTCTTTTCTTGTTGGAATAACTGCTTTGAAAACAAGAACAGAAGCTGGATCCCAAAAGCTATTTCTCTCTCTGTCTCCCTCTTTTTCTCTCCCCACCTTTTGCAGAATTCTGTCAGGATGACATGTTTGAAATGTGTTTTTGTCTCAGTGAAGGCCAAATTAAGTTCCAATCCATCCATTATACCAACCGGTTAGTACTTGAAACTGAACACTAGTATCAGCTCTTCAATAAAAATAACAGTATTACTGGTATTAGCATTCAAATATTATTTTTAAATAGCGAATACTTTCGGGAGAATTATAGTTAAACACCAATTTGCTGATCTTCAAATGGCTAACAACAAATTAATGATCACTGTAATTAGATCCTTGGATTTGTAGTTTCACTGTATTTGGGATGTGAGGAGCACAAATAGATAACAAATGTATAAGTACACACATTAATATACTAATATGGAAGCATCAGTACATTCAGCACGTGCAGGGCAGACAAGTCATATGTGGCACATGCTGGTAACATTACAGAAACATCATGCACTTCTGGACACACAAAACAAGCAATGGAGGGATCAGGTTATGGAACACCCATCTTATTAATATATTATTTTATTGATCATTATTTTGTGGATAGTGAGAAAAATCACACCAAATGTATTGACATTTAAAAGTTAGGTAAATTAAACTCAACTGAGATGACAGTCTTTAGCTGACTAATCAAATTGAAGGAATAACAACATGTAGTTTGGTGTTGCACTCTTTTTATTGATCAGTGGTTAAAAACTCATCCAGATCTCAGGGCCCAGCGCCCGTGTTGAGATCCGTCTTGTGCAGTTTGATCAGAAAATAATTAAAAACATAAAAACCAACACATGAACCAATTTCTCCGGTCCACTTCTTTGCAATCACTTTAAAACAAAAATAAAACAATTTATCATGTACCATATAAAATAAGAATAAGATCTGAAAAACACTGAGAAGTGCATTAAAGTGGAACTTCTAAAAAACTGCTTTTTTTTTTCAGAGGATGTAATCCTTGTGGTACAAACCTCACTTTCACCAAATGTCCGAAAAAGGAAAACCTTTTCAAAATAAAATACAGCTGGTTTTGGCATCTATTTGAGAAAATATGGCAAAGCAGTGAAGCACAGCACATATAAATAACATAGCATTTGTTATTTCTGCTTAATTGCATTGCAGGTGAGTTTTTTAAGTTGATGCGCAGCACTTAAATCCAAACCTAATTAATTCAATCAAATATTCAATATCCAAAAATAAAAGTCTAGATATATTACATAAACAAAGAGGATTCAAGGCCATTCACTCGCGCGATGACGGTTTGAATAAGACATTGGTGACTGTGTTTGTTCATTGCTTTGATTTAAAAAGAAATAGAAAAGAAAAAGTACCAAGTTTGAAACAGAGAAGAAAACGTTTGAAAATCTGAAACTGATTAAGAAAATTACTATACATTTTATTTACATCCGAGCTGCCGAAAAGTATAAAAGTATCAATATTCACAAAAGACTATACAATAATCCTTAATCAGTAGGTCCAAAAAATCCTGCGCGTTTGCTCAAAATGTAAAAAGAAGTATTTACCCAGTGTTTTGAAAATAGATATAGAACAATATATAATACATTTAAGAAGGTTTGACCATATTATAAAGACTTATAATAGTGCAACTACCTAATGTATATTTTTTTAAAAGGAGGCATTTAAAAAAAAGTATTAAATCATTAAAATATCTTTTAAAAGGAGCATCTCTGTGCAGATTATTGCTGTGGACGTTCATTAAAAAGAGGAAGGCACAGCAGCTCTGGTCGACTACAGTCGAAGACGTTTTAGACAGGACTCGAGATGGAGTAAGGTTACAGGCGTCCCGGGGTTTTATCAGAGGAGAGGGAGGCCACACCGGAGGGTTGTAGGTAAAATAATAAAAGAGGAGAGGAGGGGACTGTGCAGGACGACACGGTGACACACAGGAGGTAAAAAACATTTGAGGTAAAAAAAAAAATAACATCACACAGACGTGGTCACTCGGTCTGCAGCGTTATTGACCTCGTTTTTGTTGGAGTCGAGGCCTTTGGCAGCGTTCAGGTCGTTGCGGAGGTTCTCGGCCGCTTTCTTCATCGTCTTCAGCTCGCCGGGGTGAGGCGTGGCTCGCCGCAGGAGAGTTCCCTGTGTGAAGGACAGATTCACATTATTGGTACATTTGCTGTATCTGCAGCCACTTGCGCCGAGGATGTTCTCACCCGTGCCCATTTGTTGGTTGTTTTTTTGTTTGTTTGTAAGCAATGTTACGCAAAATCTACTGGACACTTTATTAATACCATGGGAAATTTAGAAATCCTGTGGGAAATTTAGAAACTTGGTGGAAGGATGCGATATTGATCAGGAAAGAATCCCTTAAATTCTGGCACAGATCCACATCAGGGCGTGAGGGCAGTTAGACAGTGCCACGTATATGGCTTTTCCCCATTACCTTAACTTGATTAAGGTCATACTCTGAATAAGCAACACTCAAATCAATACACATGGAGTTCTCTAATCTTATGTGTTATTATGTAGACACGTATAATCGCATTATAACGTCCTGAACGAGTTTCCATGACATTTTTGTGTAACTTTTTGCCCTATCGTGCCCAGGAGCTCGCCGCCCTCACCTTGTCGTCATCCTCCTCGTCATCATCATCATCCAGGAAGTGAATGGCACTGGTCCTGTTCATGGCTTTGTTGTCCCACGTGTCGTCTGCCATGTCATTCACCAGGCTCTCCACGGCTCCGAAGCGGGCAAGATTGTCAGAGCCTGAATTTTTTTTTTCGAGAGAGAGACAACACAGATTCTTATTGCCGGAATTCATGCATGCATAACATATTAGTTTGGTGAGGTGAATATTTTTGGGAGATTCAAATCAATATGGTTGTTAAGATTGCAATCTGCCAACCCAAGAAATAAAAGCGGTCACATAACCCAGCACTTATAAGAGAGAGCCTGAAACTGCCAGATCACAGTTTCAAATCCCAGCTTAGTCATAGGCTTACAGCAACGCAATCTTCCCTGCCCCCAACTTCAGTTTCAGCCTCACGGGTCTGACCTCCACCCATCTTACAGCTGCATCTCTCTCGCAAGAGAGAGAGACTGCATGTCACAGAAATGAAATGAATAAATGCACTTCTTTCGTTTCTCAAACAGAAAAATCTTTTTAAATGCAAACTACAGTGATATGAAGCATTTCGCAGTGAATCGCCAATACTCCATTGATTATCATGCAAGACTGGGGATGACCGCAAAGGAAAAAGACATTACAATAAACGGTCGTATCAGGGAGAGATAGAGCTGGTCCTCAGCCGCATCTATACACCCAGTGGGCGGGCTTTTAATGGCAGCCGGCCAGCCGCTGCTAAGCCTCTTTAGCTGTCCTTGGTTATGTTTTTCAGAACATAACCAAGGAGGGCCTCAAGGGACAGGAGGGGGCCTGATCTGTTAGAGGAGCTGTGATCCCTTACAGGACCTCATAATCGACAGATACTGCAGGGGAGGATCAGAGGGCGCCGAACACACTGTGCTTCCCCGAGCAGATCATGTGATAATGTCACCAAAACTGCAGGGCACTAGATAAGCGGCGATGATGCAAGAAGTGATGAGGAATATTACTCAAATGTCGCAGCGCTGGCAACAAGTCCTTTCACTCTAGAAGAGGCCTGACACATTAGGAGCATGGAGACACTGATCTCGCATAATATACATTACATATACATACAAAAAGTACATGTGCAAAGAAGCACTGGTTATGAACACACCAGTTAAACTTCAACCAGTCCAGTATGAGCGTTTAAATCAACTGCTCCTGAATTCATGATTTGGTTATTCAAACCTTGCGAGTCTTATCTGAGGCTTCCTCTTGTTACAGACATTACCTTTAAGGTCTAACTCACACGGCTGCTGAGGAAGCAGCACGCAGGTGAGCACCTTCTCGCCTGTGTCTGGGTCCTCGTCAGTCTGGAAGGTGAGGAGAGGCTGCGACTGGTTCTCTGACAACCACAAGGCCTTCAGCCGTAGTGTGGTCAGCGACAGGGGTAAGTGGTTGAGCCTGAAACCAAAAAGGAAATATATGTCACCAACCCGTTCAAATACTGTAATACATAAATAAACCATCAGATACCTGCGGGTACTTACTTTCACAACACTGTCGTGTTAAAGGTGTACAATTTGTAATCGCTTGGCATTTGGATGAGGAACTTGCCAGTTGTTTTGACAGTGTGCAGGAAACAATCCCCAGACTCAGAGGTGAACATGTCAGTGTGTGCGAGTCTGTGTGTGCCTGCATGTGACTCAAGCCGCAAGAATTGCTGAAGATAATCAAAGCAGGTAGCGACAGCAAATCAGAGATGGAACCATCTCTGACTGACAGTGAGTGAGTAATGTATCGTAAAAGTATTTTATCAAACTTTTGATGAGTTTAATAAAATAATTCGAAATGTATATCTTTTGTAATAAAAAAAAAATCACATTGGTTTATTTTTGCTGTTTTATATATCTTTTGAAGAATCAATCTTTACTCTCTACTCTAGCAGAGTGTACTTCTGCTGAGAAGTTGTTATAAACTACCCTCTCCACCTTGTTGCACATATAGTACCTATTTCCAGAGACGTCGAGCACGTGCAGTTCTGTGGCCTGTGACAGCTCTGACGGTATCCTTGTCAGTCGGTTCTCTCGTACGCAGAAGACATTCAGACCGCTGCAGCCACCAATCTATGAAACAGAGGAGACATCATAATCATTAGGCTGCAGAGTCAGTCACAGTAAAAGCTGCTCTCAGACATGTCCTGAACATTTCAGGAGGGGCTGTGTTCAGGATCACAAATGTCCAAGTCAGTTGTCTCTGACATTTTTAGGGAACCTTTCCTGCAGCTCTCCCTGGCAAAATGTCTGGAAATGAATAACATGAAAATGTCCCAGTGAGCCCAAATGAGAAAAATGTGTGTAGTCTAAAAACATATGTATATAAATCTTCACATTTTTATTTAATGATAAAAGAATCCAGAGTAACTGTGTTGTCACTCTTTATGCATGTTGTCCCAGTATTGGTGATCTCAATGGCCGACTAAATGTCAATGGCCTGTGGCAGCGGGACCTAAAATTAGGAACAATTAGTCCTGGTAGGCAGACAAGGCATAGACGTGATGGTGCAGCTGAACTGCAGTCGTAATCTATTAATCTGCTCAGGAGCAGGATACCAGCAGATTCATCATGTTAAAAGGAGCAGGTTAAGCTCATCATCTACACAAGTAAATATGATTAAGTGCTCAATGTGTTCACAGGACTGAGAAGACTCAATGGTACATTAAGTAGAGGGAATAAACAAAAGGTTTTGCATCATTTATAATATAGAAGAAGATGATTTCATCCGAGTGTAAACAAGGAAGAAAGTGCCAGGAGGTAACAATCCTTGAAATACATAAAACTGAGACTATGGTCTAGTAGCTCAGCAGAGCACATGGGCCGTGGCTACACTACGATTGTTAAGAGACGTCATGCAAAGCTGCTTTGAGAAAACAGTGACAACATCGATTCATTATCCGGACCAAGTGTGTTGGACTGTTATTATTCTCCAAACACTGCAGTCTTTGCATCATTAAGACACAGGCTCATTGTACGACGTCTAAAGAAGCCTTTCTGACGAAGCTTTCAACCAGGCGTGCTCTCACTGAAGCAGACAAGAGGCTAGAGAAGACCGTCACATAGAAAAACAACAGAGACACTCAGACGGAGCTGAGCAAACCGAGAGGACTGAGCCGTAGAGGGAAGAGCATTGTTGATCCGACACGTGAGGGAACTTTATACAGACAATAAATCTCATGATCCAATTAAACCGATTTAATTTCCGATTAAACATTTTCATATATATCATCGTTTGTAATAATTCTGAAGATGAGAAGTGCAGTTCTTTTCTAACCTGCAACAAGAAAAGTCTCAGCAGCTGTAGCTTTGACCTGAAGACGAACAATGTGTCGATGAGCAACGTGTACAGAAACAGAAAGTAATAGTATCTGAAAAATGTTGACACTTGCACCACCTCCAGACGACAAGTGTAACAGCTCCTGTTTTTGTGGATTTGTCGTTTTTGGACCTTAAATTCCACCTTTTATTTAAACATGCAAAATGTACGATGCTGGTTAAATGATTCAGTTGATCACTAGGAGGATTCTTCTGAGTGCCATCATGTCTCATTTGTCTTTCTGGTTTCTTTGGTGAGGAAAGGACAGGTACCAGTCTGGATTGAATCTTTTCTGTGCTCAGCACTAAATATTTCAACTACAAACTGGTTCATATTTAGTCGTAGATGAGTTATCTCTGGATTGAAAGACACACAGTTTTGGTACCAACATATTTACATTGTAAGTGTTTGGGATGTACCTCTCAACTCACACTGCTTTTCATTGAAAAGGAGTTGGTTGGTATTTGGTAAGCTCACCTCGTTGGGTAACGACAGTAGCTGGTTTCTGTCACAGTTGAAGTTGGAAAGTAGTTTTAGTTTCCCGACACTCCTTGGCAAACTCTGTAACAATAAATAAAATTTAAGATAAAAACAAAACTTTAAAAATAATTTCTGTCTCAGGTTTTAAAAACCACAAAAGAGTCATTCTTTACTTGATTTGTCTTCACATTATCTCAGTGTTAAGAGTAACTTTGTCCCATTGGTCAATTTATTGACGGAACTTGAAATGATAAAACGGTTGGGTTTATTTTAAATAAATATCAAATCTATCAATTCCTACATTTAAAAACATAGGTGATTTTGGTGGGTAAGTTCTTCTTACTTGATTGTAAAATACATCAATTGATCAGTTCAACTGAATGCGTTTTTTTAACATTCCAGATGTTTAACATGTCAGGATAGAAACAGATGTCTCAGTAAACAATTTAAACATATGTAACTCAACAGCCTGTACAACAGCAAACCTGTGGCAGTACTATTACCACAGGGCTCCCATTGAATTTTGAAGACTGAGCATTAGCAGACAAACCTGTAGATGGTTCTCTGTGAGCACAAGTTCAGTGAGACTTTCACAGTTGCCAATGCTCTCTGGAAGATAAGTTAGTTTGTTCTGATCCGCCTTCAGGATCGAAAGTTTCCGTAGTTTTCCTACAAGGAAAGAAAATAGTTTAAACCTTGATTAGAAATTAATGAGCAGGCCGTCAAGGCAGTTACTGTGATGTTGTGGGAAATGTTTGTTGCTGCTTCTTAAAATGAGTGATTACTTTTAACCATTTACTTTCAATCCATTATTTTGGCACTGACAATAAGTGCATGAAACCACAGAGAAGTAAAATTTAGAAATCATCCAATTTATGAGTACAAGCAGTGCAACAGTACCATTCCTGAGGGATTTGGTCCTTGTCACATTGATGCAGACACCAGATAATATTGTTTCACAACATACAGTTCATGTAGCATCTAATAATTCATGGGTTTCACATATAAAAATGCTGATAAGCCATTTAAATGAAAATTTCTAAGGGAAAATCTGTATTATCCCATATGTGAGAATTACCCAGTGAAAACAAATAACCTATTAAACAAGCCTATAACAATATTCTTTGGGAGAAAGCACGTGCTTACCAATGCTGTCAGGTAGAGCATCAATGACGTTCTGAGAAACCAGCAGGTCAGTCAGTGACACCAGACCGCCCAGCTCCTCGGGGAGGTGCACCAGTTTGTTTTCTGACACATCTAGACACAGTAGGCTCTTCATACTGCCCATCTCCTGAGGTTCAGAGCACACACTTATTGTTACAACGATACAGCAGCAGATATAATCTAGAGAAGCAGCAGAGATAGCATTTGACTCATTTAATTTCAGGACACAAGAGTTATCTGTCTGCTCAGATAACCTTATAAATGAATCACTGCACTGAATTTATAGTCAGACACGACATTATGTCTTTGTCCACATGTAGTAAATAGCTTGACTCCAAGACAAGTCATTGATTTTCTGGTCACACTTAATTTTTTTAATTGTTGAAAGTCACTACATGGAAGTGTGATACTATAATTTGCATGCATTGCTTACTGCAGGTATTTCGACCAACTGGTTTCCATCCAGCCATAAGTCCTTTAAACTGACGAGACAGCCTATCGACTCGGGCTGTGTGCGAGGGAGAGATGTAGAGAGAGAGCCAGGACAATAGAAGAGACAGAGACAAACAAACAAAGCAGACATTTATTATTGACAATATGCTTCCATTTTTTCTTCTTCAAATCAAATTCATGGTTCACACACAGCAAAGTGGAGACTGCTGGAGACATAAACACAAAATAATAGCTTAAATGAAATAATGGATCCACAAGCCTACAACATACTGTAAACCGATACTTTTTCATGTTTTTGGATATATAGCTTCTTCAATAGGGTATTACGCCTTTTGGCCTGCTTTAAGGCATAATGGCTGCCTTTACATTGATTGCATGAAACAGCTGCCTCAAAAGTATGGAATGATTTTCAATTTTGGGATGTTCCAAATGTTAATTATAACAACCGTGAGTACAAAAAACAACTAAAGGTCTAAATACTTGATGTAGTTTGATGTAGAAAAACATGATGAATAAAGTGTCACGCAGATTAAAAGCCATTTCAACGCTGTAGTCTGACTTTGCATGATCTGTGAGTAAATCATTCACCATCGGAGTTAGACGGCTCACACAAGATTACAACTTAAAACCGGAGCTCAAAGCAGATGGTCCTCCTCCCATCTGCGTGATAAGAGGTGAAAGCTGTTCTCGAGGGATGCTAATCTACTTGGACATGGCAAGAACAAGGAAATGGGGGGGGGAAAAGGTTTTGTTCTGCTCGGTTTGGCCATGTGTTATTCCTCTGACTGAACAAATACAACACTTACCAGATTGTACAGTTCATTATTTCCTAGGTCGAGTTCTTCAAGTCTATGGAGCAGAGATAGTGACCTGTGGGTGACAGATGCAAGGGAGGATAACATGAAATAGAAGTCACAATATAAATGCAGCAAGTTTAAAGGTCATGTTGGTCCTTGAAATGTAGGTTTAAAGCTTCTCACTTATACTACGGCACACAGACTAAACTTTGGAGATATATGATACAGCAACTCACACATATTTAGAGACATCTACAGTACAGTTGGCTTAATACTTACTCTGGTAGGAATGTGAGCAGATTTTCTCTGAGTTCTAGTGATACCAAATTGGAAAGGCTGTAATGATAAACAAAAACAAAGATTATTATATGCTTCTGAAATCTGTCATGAAAACAAAAACAGCGGTTTCTCCACAAACTTCTCTTCATATCACCTCTAAACACAGATAAACATTACACATGATGCTCCTGAATGTCTGTCTGAACAATAACAGCTAAATCACGCTGTGTGACCTCACATCACAATCAGATATCAGAGAGCAGGAAGTAGTTTAGAGGTGTGTCACTCTTATCAGGCTCCTAAAATTGCAGCAGCATAAACAACGGCTGCAAGTTTAAATGAAGAGCAAATATGTATTAAATAGCTGTCTCAGACCAAAGTACAGCACAGGGCTGTGAACGTAGGCCTCAATGTTGTGCAAGTAACCAATTACGTTTTTACACCACCAGTCAAGTAGCACAGCACAAAGTCCATTGTGTTGATGTGTATTCTTGTCTTTCATCAGCATTTTCCTGATCTTAAATATCAAGACAAACATTATGAGTTAAACATTTGCTAATGACTTGTTTTTAAAGCCTTCAACATAATAACCAAAGGCCTGGTTTGGCGAAGCAGCGTGGGATCATGGGAGTTCATCTTCACCACCGTGACGTGACTCAGACGCAAATAATTTTCACAAAGTATATTTCAAGTTAGCACAACAGTATTGAACAAATGGGATCCATTATGATTCACCAACAGTGGAAGAAAAAAACAGCCGACTGTCATATGTTGTTTGCCCTGGAAGTTATAGCCAAGATGAGCAAAGCCACTGGTAAAGAGGGTATGATGCAATTAAAAGGCGGCCAAAATGAAACTTCATTTTACAATAAATAATTTTGTGTATTTCTCAGGGTTTGAACACTGTTGGAAACATTTTGGATAATGTAAGATCACAAGTCGACAGTATTCTGTAGGTCTAATTGTTTTTAGAAATTTTAATGAAGAATTGTTAAATATTATATCTACACTAGTGGCACTGTTTATCCATACCTAGTAGGTGTGTTTAAACCAGTTTTACTACTGCTCTTTCATATTTCTTTAGGTCAGTGTTTTTCCATTCACCACAGCAGATCAGCCAGCCAGAGAATAAAAGGCAGTCATCGTGTAGCATGGTTTGCCTGAAATCTAATCTTAGTGATCGGCTAAAAGATGTAAACAACCACCTAACTGCATCAGACGTCTCCGATTTCTGTGAACACCATATATTGTTTTGAGTTGGAAAACACTCCCACCCCTGGAGATGATTGATGTATTTCAACAACTTTAACATTTATCTTATCCACGTCTAAAAGCCCACAGCGTGTTTCTCCAACTGTGTTATGGTTTTCATTGCGTTCTTCTCTTGACAAAGAGCAGGCCTTAAGACACCGCATTATGTAAGATAGATAAAGGACGTATGTGGGGCACATGCTGTGCTATGAGGAAATGGGTGAGAGGAGATCTTCTTGAACTTTAGGTGACTTGGTCGGGAGGAAATTGAATGTGTCTTTCAAAATAATGTAAACCAGTCCAGTTCGTAGCCGCTGCCATGGCAGACAACATGAACGATATGAGAAATGGCTTTGTTAACTAAGAAGTGTGGTAAAACATCCATTCCTGAAAGGAAATTTTCTACATTTTCTTTTGGGGAGGACAAAGAATTAAATTCTGTAAAAAAAGCTTCTGCTAGGAAGCACATGGTGTACAAGAGTGCAGACAACATAACAGAGGTGTTATTAATGACATTTCCTAAGCAATATTAAGCAATATCCAGAGCAACCAATAACTTTAAATCATTATTGAGTTTGGTTTTTAAAGTGTGATTGAAGTTTGTTTGCAATCAATAATCCTCTTCAAAGAAATCTATGTGTTGTGTCTTTAAATAATCAAATTTAGTTCATAATCGAATTCATGTCTATCATTACCTTGTAACCAAAAAAAAAACATCTAGACATCTAGTGTCTAGTATCGGCATAGTGTTAAATTTGAAGTCTACAGTCATGACAACTATACAAATATCACACAGTGAGGCTGTCATCATCCACCATTCTTCCACTATTTCTGCGAGGTTAAGCAATAATCCTTAATTTATGGCACCATGGCAAGCTGAGACAAATCTCCGTTTAGTTTAGCTCCAGCAGTTTTCTAATGGTTAAAATATGCCGTACGGACTCAGCCAAAAAACATTTAAACAAACCGCCGGTCTCTAATCAACGTCAAAAGGTGCCTTCAAACAACACCTCTGTTGGGAATTTGTTTTTATCAGTGTAAAAAAAATAAAATCTAATCTTAAATGCTCATCTGGAGTAACTTCATCCCTTTAAATCCGTCTCTTTAAGAGTTCAATTTCAGTTTCCCTTGACTTTTGAACTTTCACTAAAAACAACCCTTGTGGCAATTTGACCTAAAAGCACATACTTCGGTTATTAAATCCAATTATAACTGAACTCGACAATAAAGGAGACCTCATAGGAATAAGAATGTGGGCAGACAGGAGTTTTTACTGCTCGAGATTATGTGCCATCTCACAACAAGACTCTTTGCCTTTTATGAACAAAGACAAAGCGGCCAAGGAGAGGACAGTGACTGATGTGGCTGTGAAAAGTAATGTGGTTGGTATGTTTTCTCCTACTGCAGAGAGAAAATATTTCAATCAGGGAAAGGACATGACTTTATTTCCATAGTGTAATAGTATTTATTACAGAAGGGAGGAAGAGGAAGGAATGATCTGGAAACATGACAGAAAAGGATTTTCTGCGGGTTTCAACAAGTTACAATTAAGAATTCTTAAGACCATAATTATTTAAAAGAACTAAGTCGAGTACGACAGATATGAAGGAGTCCGAGTCCCAGAATAACTCACACTTTCACATAAATAAATATAAGGTGAAGGAGCCAACCAGAAAATAACCCTTGATATAACATGTTATCTCTCTACTTACTACAGCCAGAGACAGTGGGTATCCATGTTCTTTCCCTCAACTCTGACCGAGGTGTGAGTAGTTATCAGATCCATGATGGTCATATTTGTAGTTTTATAACAGTGCGCTGATAACTGTATCACTGACTAAGAACTGCAACACATGGAGACAGTACAAACTACGAAAGCTGCTAAAAACAGTATCTGAGAAAAACAAAATTTTACAGGGTGACAGAAGAAGCAATAAATTAACATTATGACAATGAGGACCTTCCTTAATGTCTTTTAACCTCAATGTAATATCTCAATATATTTAAGTCTTTTTAAAGCTGAAAATTCAGATTATTTAATTTACCACTTATATTTTAGACTTCAGGCCACAAGTGCTTTACCATTTTTCCAAAGTAATACAAGTATTACACACTATGATACAATGAACACTTACACTTTTGCTTCTGCCATGAAACTGTGTGGAAATGTTATAATGGCAAAGGGATGAAATGATATGCACTTACTTTCCAATGTTATCTGGAAGAACTTGCAATGAAATATCGTTGATGGAAAGGCATGTTAGATTCCGCAGCTCTGGAAAGCTTTCAGGTAACCTGTAAAAAAAACAAAAGACACAGACACACAAAAGTGGCCACCATGAGATATTAAAGCAGAGAAATTAAAGACTTTTGACAGAAACAGCACAGATAAATATTGGTTACTTTAAAAAGAGGACTCCAATGGGACAACCAAGTATATATATAGCCGTTTTCAGACATGACCTACAGGTAAAATCGGGGGAATTGGCTACGGAGTTTACTTTTCATAGGGTATATTTGTTATCTTTTAATAATTTTTCATTTTTGCGTATGTGCGTTAGAAGAGCTACCAACCCACCCACTCGCTGGCGCTGAATCATGATCCCCTGCCCGTCATATTGACTTTTCCTGGATATCTACAGACATTAAACTCGGAGCCCAGGTGGATAAAGTCCGCAGAAACTATGGAGCATCTCACTTATGTTAAGCAAGGGTTTATCAGCACTTTAGGCAAGTCAGTACACTCAGGTCTCCTAAAAACAGATTGTATGTAGCTGCTCCCACTCCCATTTTTTAACTGAATCCATCGTGTCCTTGTTCAAAACAAAACTTTATTTTGTAGAGTTTATATTTGCTTACATTATCCTCTTTAGTACTACAGCGGGCCAGATGGGACCACTTAGGTGCTTCTTGTGGTCTCACTTTGATCAGTCACCACAACAACTAAAGTATGTCTGCATCCTTTGAGCTCTGGTTATCTATATTTTGGTGGAAGCCACTAATGTGCATGTAAATGCATTTGAGCATCTTACACAAACGTGAGTGGCTTACTACCAGACTTCAGTCTAGTATTTCTCTGCAGAAGAAGTATTTGGAACGAACTTGAGCCACAGATCAGGAAAGCCATCAACAAGTTTTAATAACTGACCAGACATCACCTGCAGCCTGCTGTGTTTTTTTGGACCCAGGCACATTCTCAAGCTTCATATAAACTAAACACAATGTCCAACCACTTAGTTTTAAGCTGGAAACTATCATCAATCTTTAAATGTCATTTAATACCACAAATAGCGTCTTCATATTTCATGATGCTGTCAAGGTGTGTTTTTAACTAAAAGACAGAAAATAATGAGGAACTGAAAACCACACCAAAAACTATGTTCCATCATAATTTCATATGTGAATATAACTGTTATTCATATAGTTGAAGAATAGTATTCCCACTCATTTATATCAGAAGAAATGACATCACATTCAGGGCCAACCCACAGCCGTAACCACACCTTAACTATGAAACTGTTAAAACAAGAAGACTGGAAAATACTACAATACCACTGTGGGGGAAACAAGTGTTGTGTGGGTGTGGGTGTGTAAATAGTAAATACATGTGCACTTAAAAGTATTGAACACCAGAGGCATTGGTGCCTCCTGAACTAGCAATGTGTTTTTTCACCCCTGCTGGGGTGCAAATTAGACAAAGTCTCACCCCCAACCAGAGACAAACTATGCATAAATCTGTAATCTGCAAGAAGAGTTTATGAATGCTCTTAGTGGGAGGAACAACAGCAGGGGAAGGGGTTTAAAAACATGCACAATGAGGACAATGGATATATGAAATCCTCTCCACAAGAAGAGAGATATTTTTTTCATTTTCAGAGACGTACTCCCTGCTTTTCTCATTCCTATATTTTTTTTAATCAAAGTAGGTCAGTTTACTCAGGACGAGCTATAAAAAAAAAATATATATACAGAAATAAAATCAATAAATGTGAAATGTTTGGTTTTAGCAGCGTTACAATCTTTGAAATGCGAATATTTTATAAGAGACCGCTTTCAAGTGCTAGATATGACTGATAATTAAAAAAAATTATGAAAAGTGAAGCGCATGATCTGTGGGAGTACCTTGTTAATGGATTTCCACTGAAAACTGCCACTTGAAGGGCTTTGCAGTATGAAATGCTCTCTGGAATTTCCATAATATCTGAAAAACAGAAAATACACGTTACTACAACACACAGGTCTTTAAACATGCTCCAACATTCACACATAACTACATAACACTATCAGCAATAGTCAAATTATATATATCAGAATGATTAACAAAAAAGTAACCCAGGTCTCTCTCCTCAATAAAATATACAATGTACGACTCTGTAAAATATTTCCACTTTATCATGATTTAACATAAACTGGACAATGTGTTAAATGTCTGCACCTTCTTTTGGTTTGAATCTGGTTTTTCTCACCAGCCACATCTGTGAACAGGCGGCTGCTCTGTGGTAAGAGAACCTTTACCATTGTTTCAGAAGGAATATGTGCGAGTCTATACAAAGAGATTGGGATATTCCCACTAATGCAAACCATGTTTTTCCTTTAGGATTGTTTCTTGCACAAGTTTCACTAATGAGGTGTAAATCTGTCAGTGTCGATCAATCGTTGAATTTAGTGCTGCTTCACTAAGCTCAATAAACCCATTCTCCTAAATGAAAAAAATATGACTTATATGTGACTGTTTTCTCCTCTCACCATTTCGAGAGACATCCAGTTCTACCAGCTGCATGAAGTTTGCTATTTCTGGTGGGAGTCTCTGGATCTCGTTGTCACTCAGGCCGAGTTTTCTTAGTTTCACCAGCTGGAAAAATGGCTACAAGGTGAAAATAAAAAAAAAGAGATGTATCATCAGTACAAAGCTTCAAAAGAAATCAGTCAGACACATTGAAAATAACATGTTTACTTTTAATGATACCAGCATCTTGTAAAAATGGCTAATTAGTTTTCTTGTAGCAGCATCCACCTTGTAAAATGTTTCAGAAACTATAATCATTTCTCAGTTTTTATGTTTAAAGCCAGTACACAGTCCCACAAGCCTTTTAAATTATTCTGGCTCATGAGACGTGTCAGGTTGACGTTGGGATGGAGCTACACTGGAATCTGCATCAGGTCCCCATGTTAAGATAAATGGTATAAGTTGACAGTGACAGTGAAAAGCAGTGTTTACTTTTTGTATATTCTCAATAGAAACAGTCAAATGAGTAATGCATCTGGATTGCAAGCAGGCAAAATGACAGTAGATGATGCAGGAATAAACTGTAACCGGAAGCAAGAAAAAGACTGAGGTTGAAGTCTTCTGGTCACAAAGATTTAGCATGAGAATATTTCTTTATTCCTTATTATCCCTTATTATTTCTTTATTCCAAAGATATATGTCGACTGACTTGGACATGCTTTTTCTTTCCTAAAGCCCATCATTAACATAATGTATGCCTAGCAGCTAGTCTGGCAACCCCTTAACAAAGGGTAACGTGTACAGGTAAAGCGAGAACTGAGGGCGACATTTCCTACATGTGCTGGAAGCAGTTGACCAATCATAACAGAGAGGGGTAGCTGGCCGATCAGAGCACACTGGGATTTATCTCTAACCTTCTTGTCTTAAAGAGACAGGAGTTAAAACCAAGCGTTTCAGATCGTGTTTCCTTTTAAACAACGTTCGAGAAATAGTTACCATTTTTTACTTGTCTACTTTTAATTCATTCCTCCATCTCCAGTAACTTATTGAATTAGACAAAAAAAAAAACTCATAATTCCCTGAGAAGCCATTCATGAAAAGTACAACAAGAAAAAACACTCATAGAAGGGTTAGGCTACGAGCTGCCGTGTAGACGTCCAAATATCCATATTTGTTGTCAGTTTGTGAGAAAGACAGATCCAGTTGGCAGAGTTATCCAAGACGGCAAAAGCAATTATCACAAGCACATACTTGACGCCCATAACAAGAGCAGGCAGAGCCCTGCCTGTGTGGTGGTGGAGCAGGTAGCTCACAATGCTGTTTCAGGTTTCCCTCAAGTTTTGGCATAAACAGAACAGAAATACTTCCCCTTTGGCCTTTATGCTGTATTTGCTGATGCCTGTTTCGAGTCAGCAAATCTCACCATGATTGTTCATCAAAGAATGCAGTTGATAAAATCAAACATTTAATTATTATTCAATCAATAACTGACATGACAGTTAGAATACTTTTGATCTGCAGGTCTCTGCAATGCTTCTATAACGATGTTTATTTGATGTTGTAAAAACATGTTGCCATTGAAATCCACTGTAGCTAACATGAATTCAAGCTGCAAAAGCTTTTTACAACCACCTGTACGATAATGCAACAGTAAACCTGTATTTTGAAACTCGGTTGGTGTTGCCCTGTGGTTCCCCTTTACACAACCTATTGCCTTACTCTTGACGCTTCAGGTAAATGTCACCTCATCCAGGCAATGATGAATAGAAAAGTTGTCTGGTCGGTTGACTTTCAACCCCTAACAAATATGTTAGGGGTTGAAAGTCATATGACTGGTTTGCACCTGACTCAATAAATCATTGAGCAAATGTTTATCAAAGAATTGAGGGTTTAGATTGACCTACAAAGCATCAGTATCTCTGTTATACGGTCCTAACCAAATATCTCAGAATCCTTATATTGCTATTAACCCTTTCACATAATGTCTGACCCTACACACTGACCCAAACCCACTTCCCTCTACTCCATTGTTATCGTCCATAACAATGTCTCACTGTTGACACTGTTAGATATCACACAACCGTAGCTAAAGGAAAGGTTCATCATCATTTGTGCAGAGACCACAAATGCAGCTCATTATTGCACAATTTGCCTCAACTTCAATGGTGTAGCAGCCTTAATGACCTATGATTCATTCTTATTGATTGCGACACTAGCAATAATATTTATTGCCAACAAACCGGTTGATAAGTGCTCTTCTTCTGGAGGTTAAATATGGGTAAGAAGAAAAAAAGAAAGCTACACTAACAGGCGACATTCAATTACACGATAAACTTATCAGACTGTCAGATCTCTTGTTCATCTTAAGTCTTGGGTGTAAAGGCAATTTGTAAAACGTGTGTGCATTTTAAAAACTCTTTGAGACACAGCTCATTGTCTGTGGACCGTGTCACAAACAGATCACGTTTTAATAATGTGTGCACAATAAATAAAGCTAGAGTCCAAAAGTCGAACTCCACCCTGTTACAAAATGCACGTGTCATTCCAAGGTCTTAAGAAAGTTCAAACAGTCGCTAATCCATCATTTCATCAAGCAAACAAACCTGTAGATCCGCAAGTAATAACTGTCTGAGCTTTCACAGCTTAACCATCATGATTTCACTTTCACATCTCACTTACTAATAAACACTGTTTAGGGATGGAAATTAATAATATATTACTGACTTAGTCTGATTCTTTAACTATTCTTGATTGATTTCCTGTGTGGGGAACAAAAGTAGGGCGAGGCACATTTTCAGCGTCAACACAAATTGTTTTATAATGTTTGAGCCTGAACACAGTGGAGTAGAAAAGAGGTATAGCTGTAGCAATAGTCTGTCGTCATCTTAAATGAACAAGATAGTTTTTGTGCAGCATTCATTCTGATTTAAGTTTTACTTGGTCCAAGTAAAGATCTACTACTTCTGCCTGCATGGGTCTAAAGTAATTATAATGTAGGATATTTACCCCCTGTAATGAACATGCTGCTTGGTTAGGAAGCAGTGTCAAATACATGACTTATATTTGAACATATCTTGTCTAGTAAGATGTGAAAGTATATTACGAGTGTGTTATCCTTTCTTGAAATGCATTTTACAGACATTGTAACTGTCGCTGGTTCCATCTTTTGTAATGAAAGCCCACTTTGGACAATTTCTTCCTTCTCCGCCAGGACTCCTACTTCTTGCAAATTTCCAGCAGTGAGTGTAGACACTGATAAAAATAATTGATGAACTCAATAGATTCAGATGGTTCAGATAATTTGGAACTAGTTTTTAACTTGAACCTTTATTCCATCTGTAATTGTCACTGCAGTCTGTACGTGCTACGTCGTTCTTCCAGTCACATGTAAACAGCTCCAAAGATTTGCATCTGTCTCGATGATATCATCAACGGAGTCTTGACTAGAACAGACTCGTTCATTCCCAGAAAACCAAACCTAAGTGTGACGGATCAGAAAAATATTGCAAATTCCCTTTTATGGTTGAGAATATCAGCATCAAACTTTTAACGGAGCTACTGAAACTTTTAATCTGAAGCTATGCCTCTTCTTTATGAGGCATCCATCACAGACAGAAGCAAACACAGGTTTCTTCAAAACCTTCACTACCAAGGACTCAAGAGAGAAAAAGGCAGAAGTATTGAGATACATCAGTGTGCTTTTCTAATAATAATATCATAATAATAGCTTGAATTTATATAGCGCCTTTCAAGATCGCTACGGCTGCTTTACATATGTCCTCTTGATAAATATTTGGGTAACAAAGAGCAACATATAACCCATTCTTCAGTCCCTGACTTGTTGTAGCCTTTGTGATTCCTGCATTTAACTGACAGAGAGAAAACTTGTTAGTCCTGTTAGTGTCATTGAACAACACACCCCCAACACTCAACCATGTGAGACACACCAAAACAGGCTGAGTCAAGAATACATTACCCATTCTCCCAACTCCAAGTCAATATTTGAACCTTCAGTTTCACCCTTAGCAGTGTGTGTACTGCAGGTTGTCACCAAAAGCCATTAAGGTATTCATGTAATACAAGATGCACGTTTGTAGTTAAGTATTAAATATTCTTACATAACCAAATGTAATATTTATTAAACCGATGGGTTGATTTAATTGATGATGATATTTATTATTGTAGAGTTTTCCATTTACCAGGATCAATTTACAATTATAAATTTAAATAATAGCTAGAATGGCACTCAGTAAAGTGTACATTTCAACCAAGTCTCAAAAGTCACTTTAAATTCAGTTAAGTGGAACAAAATGGCATATGTTCACTAAACATGCCAGATTTGTTTTTTAATTGAGAGCCATGTCCTAGCAAATTGGGGGAAATGTTCATTTCTAATCCATGCCAATATTTTATGAGTTCTCTCTTTCATGTCCCATCTGTAATCATACTGACAATCAAAAAACAAACAAACAAACAGAAAACGTAACCTCCTTGGCGGAGGTAAAAATAAGAAGATCAATTAAACCTCAAGTTGATGGTTATATTCCAGGCCACAACCCGACAGAAATACATGCTTAAGTATAAGAAATGAGTATTCGATGGTTAGTTGATTCTAATTCAAGCTTCACTTTTAGTTTGTGTGTACGTTACATTTGCAGATGCAAGTGAATAACAGTGTAAACAACACAATAAAACTGTCTCAGCCACAACCACAGTCAAAAACTGAACAACTGCACTGCCCCTTGACCTCAGTTCTTTCTTGCAGTAACTTCTTGTTGATCGCGTCAGAGTTTCTCAGTTCAACAACCAGCTTCGGGGTTCATAGAGCCACTATGTTCACCACTTTGAACATTTCATGAACCCTGCAGCGTCCAGTCTCAGAGTGGATGGTGCTTCTTCTCACCATTACTGTGTGCATCAGTTTGTCGCCTCCCCTCGTGCCGCAACTAATCACACAAAATATCCCACAACTTGAGCTGTATTCACTCCAAACCCGCAACGGACAAAGAAAAGGGGATCGTACAAAAGCCATATGCAGACATTGTGCAATCGCAATCGGATATGTAGCTAGTATTACATCAAACATGCCTACTCGTTTTGGTCAGCATCACCTGACTGATGTCCCACTAACAAAGTTGCCGTTTTGCAGAAGTTTATTAGTAAAACAACTCAACGCAGAGGGGGAAATATGGTCATTTAAATCTTTAACTAAGAAACCAATGCCTCTCTGCCCTACAGTTTCAGTAGAGAACATTCATTTTATAACTGGTTGGACAGGTAAACACACTTAAACAGTCATGTAGTCTCGCATTCCACATCTTTGGTGCTGCTTAGTTTGACTCCTGTTTAATAAACGAATGACAACAAGTCTGATTCAGCGTAAGGGAAACTGAATTAAAAAGAGAAGAGATACTGTTTGCTAATTCAGTCTACTACCTCCGAACAAATATTACTTAAAAAAGGAAATAGTTCCGAGCCATTAAACATACTCATACAAGCCTACACTACATGTCTCCAAGACTTGGTCAGCATATTTTTCTTTGTAAAAACCACCATAGCTATCTGCTCAAGTTAAACTTGCCTCATCTTGTTTCCGTAAAAACACACCTTTGCCATTTCATCTTTGCCTTTGTGCATGTTTTTATCTGCCCGCTGGTTGAAATGATTGACTTTGCAAATGTTAACTGTGTCAAGGCCTTGTTACATCATTGCCAATACAATAGTAAAGTTAAGTGGTCAGCGTTTACTCAGTCAGCAAATGCGACCAGGCCACACATGCAGCAAGGGCTGGAGTGGACGGATACAAAGGTTCATGCAGTCGAACGTTTCTTGGGTTTGCTCAGCAAGCATTGATGACATTATTTACATGCCAGTGCACAATACACTGTTTCTCTAGTTGGCATGCACAAAAATACATCCCTCTAGCCTCTAAACATACTTAGAATATTTCCACACTGAGTATAGAGAATTGTCTATTGTGTGCGTGTTGACAATGAGTGCACCTGCCAATCACATCCTTGCAGACAGATGATGGACGGAGTTGTAACTATACCGGCAGCTAGTTTGTCAAATGTACTGCTTATGCTAGGAGTGTGGGTTTATGGTTTTATTGGTCTGTATTTTTCAATTTTGGTCCATGACTCATTCCAAAATACTGGCACATACAACTGCATGAGTGACAACAAAACACATAATGCCGTCTTTGTGTTCCGTCAGAATACCTGTTCCTGTCTTTTCTTCTGCGGACAAAGTAAGCAGTGTGACACGACCACGGGAGGTTGCTAACATTATCTCTGTTTCATCACATTTCTATGGGCATGCCAAGCCTAGAAATATTTGTTTTCTGCCGTCCTTTCTTTCCTGTACGGAGCTCAAGCTGCTTCACTGTAAGATCTCTTGGATGAAAAGCAAGAAAGACAGAGAGAAAGAAAGGCACAACACAGTCCCTCAATCCTATCAGCTTTTCATCTAAACCCACCATGGCTTCAGTTATATGAGGTCAGGACAGTTTCTCAAGGCGCTGAGTCTGAATCCGTAGTCCGTCCACTTGTCAGGTACAGCTGTAAACCCAATATATTAGCAGCTTCACTCTTCCCCATTAAAAGGTAACAGTAACAATAACTAACACAATTTACTCTTGCCTTAAAATGCACACTCAAAAGCGGAAATGATACAATTATTCAAAGGGAATATTCTACCCAACCACAAAGTCAGTAATCCTCTCTTTCACGTGTAGGTCATAGGGTATAAATATCAGAAGACACCTCAGGTCAGACTGTGCGATCTTCAGCTTCGCACACTAAATGATCCTTTAACTAGTATCCCACTTAATCCAGAGCAATGGGTTCACAAGTGAGGGGGCCCGACTTCTGTATCTCCACCTCACCAAGCTGCATCTATTCAACAAAAATAGATCAACTGTGATGGAGAACTTCAAATCATCCTGTGATTCATTGCGTCTGTGTCTCTAAAGGGTCTCTGTCATCCAAGTCCTGGAATATCTATCCAAGAGTCAAGAGACAAATTATATTTTGAATTTTCATCACAGTCCAGTTGTGACCATTCTCCGTTCCACTCGTATGATGATGAATTCCCCTCTGGGGGACAACAGCCTATATTTCGGGGCTTCAAGTGAGTGTTTCTCACACATAACACAAACAGCGATACTCTTTGTAGGTGTTTTAGGTCAAGACAACATTTTGGCTTATCTCTATCAACAACGATTTAAAGATGAAGGCAGATAAATTAGAAAGTTGAAATAGCCTATATGCATTTCGGTCAATGGGTTCCTCCACTGCTGCTCTCCACACAAACTCTTAACCTGAAGCAACCAAAGCTGGAATAAAGATCTTCATTGGTGCTGAATCGATTATTTCAATAAATACTGGATACTCACTCTGTAAATTGACAAATTGTTCTGCAATGTGAGATTTTTCTACTTTACATAGAATTAATTGAGCTGGACATTTTTAATATATATAGAGAGAGAGTATATATTTACATTACAAAATGTAATATTTTGTAATGTTTTTTTGTAATTTTAAGTGGCATCATAATTGTTTCAATGAGAACCAATCCATGAGGTATATAGATTTTTTATTTGGGGGAAAGGAGCACTGGAATTGAATTGTAATTTTCACCAAAGACGAACTCAATCTTTATCTGATCTCTACAATAATCAATGAAAATAATCGTTGTGGGCACAGGTGTCTTATTTGTAAAGTGAAAACTTCTACCTGCTTGACAACCACACGCAGCTTAGTGATGATCAACCATGTAGTTAATGTTCTCGTGCAACTAATCAAAACCTTCGATTAACAGGAGTGCACTGAATCACAGTGATTGTTACATCCGTGTTGACTGGAGAAGATCAGGTGCTCTTCACATTCATTTGTGTATCTCTGACCTCAGCCTGGGATCACCTGCCCAAACAGGTTTGACGTAGCGGACACAAGGTCTGGGACACCTGGGCCTCACGTAAAATATGTTTAAAGTTCGAACCCCGACTCTGGCAAACGCGTTGAGTCGACCTGCGGTGGGTGGGAGGTGTTGTTCAGGGGGGATTTTCCACCTCCACAGTGCGCCTGCCTTGCTGATCTTGCATAATTATTGTCCCCGGGTCCCATCGGACTCTCACGGGATGTGTGATCAGCTCAGCTCGCAGCTCCGTGTCAGGGCCGATTCTACACGTTACATGTGACCCAAAAATAAGCCGTACCCTGCCCCTGAACCTGTGGGTTTGAACGGAAGCAGGAGGGGGGTGAAAAGCCTTTTTTTTGTCTTTCTGCTTACCTTGGGCAAGTCCCGGAGCTGGTTGGCATCCAGCAGCAGCTCCTCCAAACTCCGTCCGTAGCGATAAATCTCATCGGGCACAAACAGCAGGGAGCAGTGGCGTTTATCGATCACCTCCACATGACGGTTGCACCGCCACAGGGGGATACAGTTAAACATGACGGGGGGAGCTGGGAATCAAGCCTCGAACCAAACAGCGAGGACGAGGAGGATGCAACAGATTGCCTCCGACCGACCGGGACTAGATTGAGCGACAAGCCCGAGCGGAGCGATACTCACCCGCGAGTAAACACCGAAACTCCGGCTGTAAATAACACTTGCTAACGCTCGTCAGCTCGCAGCCAACATGGGGACGTCTCTCGCTCCGTCGTGCCCTCACTTTACTTCACTTTTCGGACACCTGTTTGTTGCTCGTCCTCCACCTCTCCGTGTCGCGGTGCTCTGTCAGCGTCAGGGGAAACACGGGCTACATCTCCGTGTCGGAGGCGGGCGGCGTTCGCGTTTTTTTCCGTTTCGTCCCGGAGTTAATTTCCTCTCCCGTCCAGTTTGTGACCCGGAACATTCACTCCCTCATTCCGATCCTACGTCACCGTTCAAGGCTGCTCCTCCCTCCGGTCCCTCCTCTGGATGGTCCCGTCCCGCACAGGGCCGCCATGTTGCCTCACAGGGGAGCAGGGGCAGCGCGGGAGGAAGGCCCCCTCGGGTTGAGTGAGACACCCTGAAGAAAAACTAGAAAACTATTATTATTTTCTATATTACAACTAGTTTTTTAATTGTATATGTTTGACGCGAAAAATTTGCTCTACATTTTTTTCACGCTAACTCAAGAACAACCTTTTCAATTACTCATTTAATTATTCTCAGAATTGTCTTCACTCTTTTAGAATTGTATTAATTCACTTTATTTTATCTTTATAATTTTCAAAACTCTTTCAGCATTTTAGCATTTTTATCTCGTTTTACCTGCATTTTGGTGTTTTAACACTTTCCAATGTATGAGATTTACTATAGGGTTTCCTCAGTTCCTGTTATACGGTCTCGCTCTAACGTATTTATTCTGTAATGCACTTTGTGTTACACTGTTTGTAAGAAAAGTCCTATTCAAATAAAGTCTGATTGATTGATTGATTATATAACTTAAAGCATATTCCAGACTCCTTTTTGAAAAGCTATGAATGGCAGTGTTGGAAGAAGTAGAAGTTTTATCTTTGTTTTACTTTGTCACTTTGTTTATTTATTTAATGTTTGTCTGTTTAGATAACCATTGCCTCACATTTGTAGCCTAATAAGTATTTTTACTTTCTTCGTTTAAATATGAATATTTGAATATAATTGTTTTGTTATATTTTGTCAGTAGTTAAGAAAAATATTGCAAAAAATATTAAGAAATTATGTGGATTGTAGGTGCTTGTACTAACCAGTCGTTCCTACCGATTTTTTTATGTATTTCTATGGTGCGGGAATATTAAGTGCTACAAAATTTGTTACGTGGTATAATGATAAAATTAAGATTTAAGCATCAATCCAATATTCACTGGAATAGTGTCATATTGACTCAGGGATCACATTCAATGCTTCATGATCAGGTACTAAAGCAAGGCCCACTGAAAATGATTATTAATTTTTATATATTTTGTTATAGCATTTCATCAATGATGTATCATTTCCTGAAGTTAGAATGAAATCAATTAAACAAAAATTAAACAAATGCAATATTTCACAAAGCAGCAGCTTTTGGGGCCCCTGGGTATTTGCCTCATGAATTGCCTTCAGTTAGGTCAGTTTGTAATCCAGCCTTTATGCATTAATTTTGTAAGTATGTTCAAAATTGCACATCCTGCATGACTGTTGAGCTTTCTAGACACAATCTATGACAGATGTAATATTCATTTCAATTTCTAAATGAAAACAAATCCTTTGCTCATGTTTCCCAGCCAGATATTTTCCATGTCAGAGGTCAAGGTCAGTTCCAACCCTCTGTCGCAGGGGCCTCTTGTTGCCGGACAGCATTAGGTCATTTTGCAACCATCCTCCAAGGTTAGCAGGGCTTAGGCTCTGATACAATATCCCTCAACCTCTATTACATATTATCAATTACCAGTCTGTGTGTGTATATATATATATTTATATATATATATTTGATGCCTCGATAAACAGTTTCATGAGAAAATATGTATACAGGTATAACAACATAATTTATTAATCCAACAGATCTAAAACAGCAGCTCACCTCAAACCATTGGATTAAACAGATGGATTAGTGATGCAGATTTAACAGTTCACAATAGGTAGCGCTGAAGGCTGCAGCAATGTCAGAACCTTCCCTATTATATTCCCTCAAACAGTTGTTCAACTCTGTCCACAAAAACAGAAATAGACAGGAAGGGTCCTTGAAATGAAGAATGAAATGGCAGATAGCAGTCCTCCCCTCCACATCATCGATTTGTATTGTTCCAATGAAAAGAAGCTTTCCTTTAATAGTTTAACGGGTTTTTAAATAATTGAATTTGGGTGGAGGACCTAAGTACAGAACAAAACAGGTTAAGTACATGAAAAACATTTATTTTACAATGTACTATTTAACGATGTATTAAACACTTCATGTTGTTTGTTTAAACACTTAGGGTTATTTACGTAATTCTGGAGGAGGTAAAAATGTATGTCATCAAAAATATATTCGTCATATCAAAATGCTATTTGTAAAGATAATCAGATTTTATTTTTTTGTATAGGAAAGAGTTTGTAGGAAAAATTGGTGAATGAACAGAATAAAACACTTATCTTTATATCCTCTAGAGGGAGCCCCAACCCATCAAATAACCAACCCCTGACCCTGTTTGTCACAAACACATCGAGGGACAAGAAATATCTAAAATCAGGTGAATTTGCAGATTTTATTGTCCTTTTAATAGTGAAGACAATTCACAGTTATGGGGAAAAAAACATTGGTATTGCCTATATATTAAGACAAACAAAACCAGAATGATCTAAGGTGAACACAAGGCCTAGTAAAGTTAATCAGTGATAAAGTGCACTTCTCCAACGTCCTTCACGTAAGAGTGTTTATCTTCGTCCCAGCTGCTTCTTAAATGCCTTCAAGGACTTTGCCATCATCGGAGCAACTCCTGTAAGAACAATACAACTTTACAGATCCCAGTCAACATGAGTTAGGTAAAGAAAAGGTGTCAAATAACTTGCTGTTATAGCTTTCATTTGAAGAACACCACCGGAGATAAAAAAAAAATTTAAAAAAACTATAAAATATCTGAACAGGCCAATCAGACCAGTTTGGAAAACAACGTTACATCTAAAATAGTCTCTGTTCAGCTCACTTGTTTTTTTGCGGGGGTCTTGAGTAGTGCTTCCCCCTGAACTGGAGCTGTTGGTTTTGCTGGGCTCATTATAACTTGGTCGCAATCTGTTGTCTTCAACCTTGACACTGGAAATGTAGGTGATAACAGAATAAGCATAATTTAATCAAGCAAATTATAAAATAATAAACATTGAACAGAAATTAAAAAAAATGAGTCTCCATCAACCTCCAGATGTCAGCATTACGCCAGGGCTAGTGACCATGACATCCCATGTTGCAACAGTTCAAAACAAAACGAGCACGAGCCGTGTTCAACAAGAATAAACCCAGTTTATCAAGCACAATGCTCCAATTCTTGCCTTTGGCTTGGGTCACCCAAAAAGCATTTCAGCAACAAGTCTGCTACAGGTTACGACTCTGCTGAGCGGCTGCCGTTGACTGGTTAATGGGTAGTTAAGGGCTTTTATTTAGAAGAGGAGCGGAGCGACCACATGTCTCACCAGGTGTCCAGGCTTTACCAAAGATGAATAAAGAGCAATGCCCCAGTAGGGCGCTTATTATTCTTTAAAATTAGTAAACATCTAAATTGCGTAATTTTCATGAACAAATTAACAGAACAGAATGACGAGCTAACCTGGAAACCTGTTTAGATATGTCTATATTTAGGATGCTGAACCCACCTGCTCCTGGGGGGATTAGGCTGCTGACTAGCAGTTCCATGAATCTCCTGCTGAATTCGCACATCTCTCGGTGGCTTGGCAACAGTGTGAATAAATGCCATCTTCACCTGCCTACCTGGAGAAAAAAAAGGGGTACAGGATATATTTAGGACCAAAAAATACTTTTTAATCAATATAAAATATTCACTTTTCATGGTTCATTTCACAATGGATGTAGGTTTTTTTTACATTGATCAGAATTAACTAGTCAACTGACGATCAGTCAGTTTTAGTTTCAGTGAGAGCCACATTCTGTATGAAGCACACACCTTTAGGTTTAACAGAATGTGCAGAAATAATGGTTTTTGTCAGTCTATGCAGCTTCCTCTCCCTCTCTTCTGACAGCCTGACGTACATCTCCTTCCACGATTCATACTCCTGAAGGCTGGAGTGCTTGAAGTCCCTCTGGCAGTGTTTACCCCATAAATGGTCTGTCACTCCAACGTAGATCTGTGGAAACAAACAGGTTACAGGGTTAATGGCAAACAATGTTGACAATCTCTACCCCAGAGGTCTATGAAGTTGTTTACTCAACTAGATAAACACTCAGTGTCCACCATAAATAAACCTTCTCAGTGACAACCATGTTCTACTTAACAGTTAAAAAAAAAGCAGAACAATTACAAGATCAATACATCTTCATCATCATTGTAATATAAACAGGATAGTGGACCATAGAGCAGACTGTTCATCATTTTTTGCCCTGTCCACGGATCCTGGATTAGTTGTTGATACTTCCTTTAGCATTGCAAGATAGGGGGAGTTTTATTTCAACCCTAAATCCTAGGATCTTGATGAAAAAGGCATATTTACGGAAGTGATGTGTGTTAAGTATGAACGTTGGTGCAAGTGGATGAATGTAATATTCAAAAGACAAAATGGTGGACTAAAAGTAAGGACATTTATTTCGGAGATTTGAAATACACTGGAGGACTCGACCAATCAGGCATCTTCAGCTCTGCAAGCCTCACCCCAAAGGTTACTCTACTTTTGTTAAGTATTAACCCCCAAGCATGGACATTTTAGGGGGTTCAAATTATTTTCATTTTATTTTTATTTAGACCCTGCTCCCTGTGGCGGAAAAAAAAGAATTCCTGCAAAAGTTTCCTGGTTCCAGGAGAAAGTTCCTGCAGGGAAAATGCAGCTCTCAAATGGTTTCAGGAAAATTACAGTGACTTCAGTTAACTCTACAATGGCTTGCACAGCCTCCAGCCCTGGGAGGGGTCTCAGCAGGTGTACCCAATAAAATGACCCGCAGAGTGTTTACGTCTGCACTAAATTCATTCATAAGACAAATTCTTACTGGGTTGCACTCCTCAATGCGTAGCAGCTGCTCCGACGTGCACCTCTCCAGCACCGGCTCGAGGATTTCAAACGGGACCCCACCAGTTTCATGAAGCACTGTGAAGAGATCCCTGTACCTAAATATAAATCCAACAAAGTGACAAAAGATATGTGCAGAGAGGGTTCTTTGGCCTTTACTCACTGCCAATATTGTTCTGGAGGGTGCGGATACACTGCTGGTACAAGCTCAGCATGGCTGGGAGGAAGACGGTCTTGGCGCCTGAGTACACTTGCATCTTCTTGTTCAGCCGCTGACCAGTGAACATGGCGGGCTCCTCGGAGACCTCACATATATCCGACTCTTTCTCAACTTGGGGACAAAAAGACGAAGTGTAACGAACAAAATGAGAAAGTGTGAGAATAGAGGTGTATTTGTGCTGCTGACTATACCTCTCATGTCAACATAATCAACACAGGATGGCTTTTCGCATTCAGGCAGAGAAGCCGGTAAAGGGATGCTCATCAACTCCATGACAGAATCCTGAAATCTCTGAAATATGATTGATTACAAATCAATATTGATCAACTCTCAAAAAAGCTAAACTTGTATGATCTTACTCAAATGTACCTGTTTCAGAGGACTACCATTTGCAGATAATTTGAAAGGTTTAACATCAGGATGTTTCGTTGCCTCCTCTTTTACTTTAATCTTGAGTTTTTTGGACGTTTTCTTCGCTCCACATCTTTCTTTCTTCTTCGACACGTTCATATCATAGTTCAAGAACGATTCGAAAGACTTGGAGGCCTCTGTTCGGTCGACGCCACCTCCCTCATCTTTGGGTTTCATTTTGGCCTTTTTGTTTTTTGAACATCCCTTATCCTCAGACTCTTGTTCGTGGTTGAGAGCAGGGCTCCGCTCTTTACTTGTTTTCTTCCTTTTTCTCTTCCGGGACTCTGAGCTCCTTGATATTCCTGAAGATTCGTCATCTCCAACATTGGTCAGTTTTAAAGTTTTTGAGTATTTGTCACTGGTTTCAAATGAAAAAGATTCTTGGCTTTTCTTCTTTAATTTCTTATTTGGCTCCTTTTCTGAGACAAATCTTCCACTGTCGGAATTGATTCTCAGTTTTTCCCTGGAATCAGACCTGGATCTCAGATGAGCCTCCTTTGGATTTTTGTTGCCGTCTCTGGATTTTCTGTCTCTCTGATCATTTTTCTTGGAAGGAAAAGAATCATCTATTTCATCTGATTCAGTTTTCTTTTCCAAGACATCACTCTGGAAAATATGCTCCTTTACTTGTTCAGTTTTTGTTGGATTTTCCTTCTTTTTTCCTTTCTGCTCTCCACACCGTTGTTTCTCTTTCTTACTCCCTGTTTTGACGAAGGCTTCATCTGAAGAATCCTGACTCTTGCTGTGAGATGTTTCGCAGTTGTTGTTGTTTAAATCTGTTTTCAAAGCTCCAGCGTCTGGACACTTTTGGTCGTCCAGTTTGTCTTTAACAGAAACCGCCTCGGACGCATCATCTGTGAGGCTGCATCAAGGGGAAATGAGAGATTCAATTAAAAAGGTTAACCAAATACAAAACAACATAAAATAAATGCTAGATAGTTAAATACATGTCACCTTGTGCCCTCCTTAGAGAGAAGTTTCTTCCAACCTCTAACTAACGACTTGGCAAGTTCTCCGGCCTTCTCATGTCTGCGCCAAGAGTTAACGATTTTCCCAATTCCAGTTTCCTACATGTAGAAACTGGGTCAGTGCGGTCAATGAAAATTGAATGTGAATAAATGAATTGAAAATTTGCCACATAGACTCACAGAAAGCACCTCTAGTGTGATATTCATATCCTTGAGTTTCTGCAAGATTCTAAGAACCTAGAAAGAGAATATGAACAGATAAGTAAATAATATTTCAAATGCTGTTTCTAACATTTTAAAACGTATTCGGGGAAACTTCATGTTTAATGTAGAAAAAGTTACGAAAATTTCGAGGAAACCCAACAGGCCAAATATGGCGCTCCTGGTTTAGGAGCCGCACAGTTGCTGATTTTGCAATCAGAGCAGAAGCTATGTATGGGAACCTCACACACCCACTTCGGCTGCTCCTTTTACTGCAAACTATAAATGGACAATGCAAGTACTGGGGGTTAAGTCTCACTGTGCGGCTGAACAGGGCATTCTCAAGCTGTACATTTGGATTTCTGAATTTAACTCTGCTTTCCTCTGACCACTGTAAAATATTAGCCGATTTCTAATGAACACCTAGATTGAAAAGTGAATGAAAGAGGCCTGCAGAGAGTCACAGCCTGCAGGGGGAATGATGGACGGTAGCCACAAGTTGAACAACTGGAGGAGCTGCCAATTTTAGCAGCAAGGCCCCTCCCCATTTAAACCCCCACAGTGAAGCAGCAGCACATGTCTGGGACTGAAACAGATCTGTCAGCCTGTGTCCTCACATTATCCTGGAGACCCGAGGAGCTAAGTGAAAATGGAAAACCCTCAAGAGGAGACATGTGTCCAACATGAGACAAGAGGACACTAATGATTAGACCTGAAAACTAGAAGCACATTTAGTCTCAAGGCTGTGTTGGAGTAAAGACTTAATTAAAATGCTCAAATACTCAATCAGGCCTAATATTCATGATCACGTATTTTCTGTAACTTCTCCCAAGAATCGCGAGATTAAACCAACTGTCTCCCGGAGGCGGCAGCTTCCTCCGCTTCCTCCTCCGCTTCCTCCTCCGCCTCCATGTGCATGTACCGTTGCAGACTCTGCTGTGTCCGCGAGCTGAAGTTTGAACCTCGTGACTCTCTTCACCACATCAGAGCTGCTGGCCATCACGGTGACTCACGTGCAGGCCGTCCACCCACAGAACCACACGCCCACGCGCACACACACACACGTACACACACCGGGCAGCGCGCGCCCGTTGATGACACGATTATTATGGGCGGAACCGGCGTCAGAGATGATGGATTGGAGATGATTCAACCATTCATAATGAACGTGAGGATGGGTGTTTATGTAAAAACACACTAAACACGTGGGCACATGAACAAGATGTTGCCACAGAGTTAAAAACATTAATGACTTAAAAGAAATTTAAGCATTCACTGACATCTAATATGAGTTAAACGATATAAAATGCTTAAGACTAAGTGGTTCTCAAACTTGGACTCGTAGAGCCACTGCCAGGGCGTGGAGTGTGGAAACTTTTAAAAGTATATATGTTAAATCAATTTGATTTATGTAGAGAAAATAAACAAACAATAGACTGCTGATGCTATAGTGCTTGTGTTTGTTTCTCTAGAATTCAGCTTCAAATTAGTTGCCTTTTCTCTCAGGGTGTGGCTTTTGAAGGGAGGCATGACTAAGAAATGTTTTGTGTCTTCTGCAAAAAAACCTTCAGGATGACATGATTAACTGTGCTGATAAATAAGTGGCTTAATTTAGATCAAATATAGAGTCATGTCCAATCAAATAATAAATCATATCATGAGGTATTTCATTTAATTTGAGAAGAATACATATACAAAAAGTTGTCTTATTCTATCAACTTAAACAAGACACTTTTTATTTCAAACAGTAGACAGCCAGATGTCGCCATGTGCCATCTTGTAGGAAATAATTATCGAGCCTCCAAAGTGTGTTGACATCATTGGAGGCTATAGTAGGACACTATATGTTGGGTGGGGGGTTGCATGGTCCCTGCCCTCTCTGCCACATGCATTTCACTATTCTTGATTGGCACTGGCCCCCCCAGAGGAGGAGTTAACTGCATGTCTCTTTCAGCTGAGTTGACTGCTGGTCTCTCTCTCCTGCTCCAGTAACTGGAGGCACAAGTTCATTCTTCCCCAGCTTCAGCTTCAATTCTCAAGTAAGTGGAGATATGTCCCATGATTGAACTGTTTGTGATAGTAGCATTGAAAAGACAACGTAGTGCTCAGTTTTTGTTTGTTAGCCTAAAATGGAAAAGTCTGGGGTTTTCTTGCCTACTTGGCCTGCGAAAGGTGAATAAATAGTTTGAAGCTATTGACCTATCAGTAAAAAAAAAAAAAGTACGCAGCTATGATGAAAGGAGGCTTCATTACTTTGGGTAGATGATTTGAGTGTTTTGGAGCTTTCTTTCTCCTATAGATGGTTGATTTCGTATAATTATCCAGGATAAGCCTCACACAAACAATAACACAACAAATGTCGAAAAGAATATTGCTTGTTACTCTGTTAATTTACACAGTCAGAGGACATGAGGCCTGCTGCTCATGTCTCAAGGTCTATAAAAGGAACGTCATGGCAGAGTCGTCCAGCGCTGCTATTCCTGGACATGCTGCTGATAAACTGTGACAGATGCAAAGAGTGGCATGTTGACGCACTCACTCTCTCACTCACTCCAGCATCACCTGGTACACATGACAGCGTCTGGTAGTATCTAAAAAAATCCACTAGATGTAACTGTTCTTCTTAGATGCAACAAGTTAAATGTGGCAAACAAAACAATACACAGACGAGATGAAGGACCGCAGGAACTCAAGATTATGGAAAACGCTTTGCTCAAGACGAGATAATTCAATATATCAGAGTAATATAGGCTTTTTTAATGTAGTTTTTTTCCTTCTAAATTGCTAACAATTTTACGAAAGACTGAATAAGATCCACTCAGTATTTGCCAGAATAATTCACCTATAAAAATTGAATCTGTCTGATTTATATGACACATTGATTTCTGTGTATCATCCTCAGCTTTTCAGACAATATCAGGTTTCCGACAATATCTCACACGCTGTGTTTATATTTTCAGAAAGTCTGGGCTGTGTTCTGCTGCTACAGCCATGGCACCAAAAAAGAGCAAGACCACAAAGAAAAGTAAAGGAGAAATAAATGAAATGACCATCATGGTTGAGGACAGCCCCATCAACAAGATCAACGGGTTAAATACTCTGTTGGAAGGAGGAAATGGTTTCAACTGCATCTCAACTGAAGTCACTGACTCAGTGTACGCCCCGAATCTCCTGGAGGGTCTGAGCAGCATGAGGCAAGAGAGCTTCCTCTGCGATCTGACAGTAGCCACCAAGTCCAAGTCATTCGACGTGCACAAGGTCGTCATGGCCTCTTGCAGCGAGTACATTCGAAACATTCTGAAGAAGGACTCCACCCTCCAGAAAATTGACCTGACTGACCTCTCACCGGTCGGCCTTGCAACTGCCATTACGTACGCATACTCCGGAAAGCTGACCCTGTCACTCTACAGCATCGGCAGCACGATCGCCGCCGCCATCCTGCTGCAAATCGGCACCCTGGTGAAAATGTGCAGCGACTTCCTCATGCAGGAGCTCAGCGTAGAGAATTGCATGTACGTGGCCAATATTGCCGACGCCTACAGTCTCAAAGAAACCCAGGAGGCAGCCCAGAAGTTCATGAGGGAGAACTTCATTGAGTTCTCCGAGATGGAGCAGTTCCTGAAGCTCACCTACGAGCAGATCAGTGACTTCCTCTCAGACGACTCCCTGCAGTTGCCCTCCGAAATCACGGCTTTCCAGATCGCCATGAAGTGGTTGGATTTCGACGAGAAGAGGCTGAAGTACGCAGCAGATCTCCTGACCCTTATCCGCTTTGGTACCATCTCTGCCCAAGACCTGGTGAATCACGTCCAGAGCGTGCCCAGGATGATGCAAGACTCCGAGTGCCACCGTCTCCTTGTTGATGCCATGAATTACCATCTGCTGCCGTACCAGCAGAACATCCTCCAGTCACGCAGAACAAAGGTCCGTGGAGGCGTCAAGATGATTCTCACAGTTGGTGGACGTCCTGCCCTGACTGAGAAATCTCTCAGTAAAGATGTCCTCTACAGAGATGCAGATAACGTGTGGAATAAGTTTACAGAGATGCCGGCAAAGAGCTTTAACCAGTGTGTGGCAGTCTTGGATGGTTTCCTGTATGTGGCAGGTGGCGAGGACCAGAATGATGCAAGGAACCAGGCTAAACATGCTGTCAGCAACTTCTGCAGGTAAGAACCAAAGATTTAAAATCAACATTTGTCATATTATTTAACATAGGGTTTGAATATAACCTTAAGTGCCCCTTCATGTTCTTTAGATATGACCCCCGCTTCAACAACTGGATTCACTTGAGCAGCATGATCCAAAAGCGCACCCACTTCAGCCTTAACACCTTCAATGGCCTCTTGTTTGCCATCGGGGGGCGAAATGGTGATGGCGTTCAGGCCTCTGTGGAATGCTATGTGCCCTCCTCCAACCATTGGCAGATGAAAGCTCCCATGGATGTGCCCCGCTGCTGTCATGCCAGCTCCGTCATCGATGGAAAGATCCTTGTGTCCGGAGGGTACATCAACAACGCCTACTCCAGGGCTGTGTGCTCGTATGACCCCTCCACCGACACCTGGTACGATAAGACCAGTCTCAGCACACCTCGAGGTTGGCACTGCGGCGCCACAGTGGGAGACCGGGCCTACGTCATTGGCGGCAGCCAGCTGGGAGGCCGCGGGGAGAGGGTGGATGTCCTTGCCGTTGAATCTTTCAATTCTCACACTGGCCAGTGGAGCTACTGCACACCCCTGCACACGGGGGTGAGCACGGCAGGTATTTCCACTTTGAACAACAAGGTTTATCTCCTCGGAGGTTGGAACGAGGGCGAGAAGAAATACAAGAAATGCATTCAGGTTTTCAACCCCGACCTCAATGAATGGACTGAGGATGATGAATTGCCGGAAGCCACGGTCGGTATTTCATGCTGTGTCCTGACCATGCCCACACGGAAAACACGAGAGTCCAGAGCCAGTTCAGTTTCATCTGCACCCGTCAGTATATAAGAGCTGAATTGATAATCATGATATAGTTTACATGTCTACAGGTCTCCAGCTTGTCTGTTGCAGGAAGCTTAGTTCTCAGCTATAACAACAGCCACTTTTTGGGACTAAGATTATCAGTTGAAATGGGCATCAACGTTTTTGATGACGAGAATGAACAAAAATTAAAAAAAAGTGCAAATTTGGGAACATGGCCTTTAAAAAAATGAAGAAAAAAAATGTAGAACTAATTTTATTGAAGCAAAATGAAGCCAGTGTTGGCAAAGACAATAAAAAATACTTAAAATGTTATGTTGCATTTATTTTGCATCATTAGGGTCAGATGATGTTTATGATATATACAGAAAGCTCTGCATAGTTATATGTGTCAATTTCATTCGTTTTAGACAGAAGTATTATTTTGGGGCCAATTCAGTTGGGATAGTTTCATTAGCCCTTTTCTAAACATATTTTATATGAAAAGGTATAAAATAAAAAATATGTGACACAACTGTCTTTTTTACCCGGTACTATGGAATTAACACCCCTGGATTTTGTGACAGCCTAGGTTACGGTGACTAGAGCCACTGTGATTCTCAGATACTTGAACAGGATAGTGAACGTCAGAAAGCTGGAGCTGTGTGCAGTGTCACCTACCAGGAGTGACGAGTGTTCAAGCACACCACGCAGTGTTCAGTAGTCTTGTGTGCAGTTGTGAAGGAAACAGATTCTCTCGGGAAGATGTTGGCGTGATGAGGGTTGAATGGTCATGGATGTGACAGTCATAATGAATAAACTATTTTGTAAAAAAGAAAATGAAAAATATGACTTGTGAGCGACGCTGTCAGCCTGAGCTCTCCTGGAAGTCAATGCGCATGAATTCCTTGACTGCTCATGTCCTTTCTTTTCTTTTTGTTTGTTATTAAATTAAATTTTAAATTAAAGAAATGAAGTGTATACGCTACTTTGAGCTCTGGTCATTTATTATATTCATCTCTATGCATTTTTTTATTTATAATTTGAGACTTTAAAAAAGATGTATTTACTGAAAGTGATGCTTTTACTTAAACAAATAAAGTCAGCCTTATTTTTGGCTAAATTTTCATTTCAATTCATGTGCATCTGCCTTTTGTGTTCATGTTTGGGACATTCCTGCAAGGCCATGGTGTACTTTATATTGGAATGTGGCTTGAGAACATTGAGGATTTGGGTTCAACAGGTTTACTCTGCGTTCACTACAGTGCAGACGTGGACGATCAAAGGGGTGAGCCTTTTCGAGGGTTACATTTCTGTTTCACATTTGAATAGTGAACCATGCCCTTTACACCTCCTGTATTTAATTCCACATCATGGTTGCCAAAGGGTTTTAACATTTCACATATACAGAGTATTGTTCTCTTTATCATTTTTACCTTATCTTTTTATATGCTTCAAAATTTATATTGACACAAGGAGGTAGTGTTTGTCAAAGATTTCAGCTCTGTGAGGAGGGGCTGCACTGTGAGAGCAGAAACAGTGCACCAGGCCTGTAACATGAACCATAAGCTAACACATGATGTTCAATGCAGTTTGGGTTCAATGTTGACACCATTATTCGAAAAGAGAGAAGCATCTCCACCGCCTCCATTTGCTGTCTCACCAACCCTCACCCAAGCCTCGAGGATCATGTTACAGAACTATAAAGAGGTGTTGTTTTAATGAAAAGAAATATCGTTGTTGATGTTCGTGATGGGTGATACTTAGATACGTTTTTTTTCTGTAACCTAATCATAGTATGGGAAATTTCAAGATTTCTCACAGCACAGGGCCAAGTTATACAAATCGCTGTTTAGGATTCTGACAGTGATTGACGGGATCCTCTCCGAACACATTATTCTCTGCCAAGGTTTCAGCACTGTCAAACAAATCTATTCATGCCAAGACTAGCACTTCTGCTCTTGGGTTAACAAGAGCTTTAATGTTAGAGAGAAATATGCGAAAGTAAGCCTACAGTAAACAGGGGCACTGAACGCAGCTTAAACCTGAAGTACCACTATCCTGTCAGTAGTGTGTTCTTTTTTTAAATAACCTATCACCTACTTACAATATTAATAGTAAATTTGATAAGTTAAGAATGTTTATTTTCGAATGTTTTATTTTTTGAAGAACACAATGTGCTTGGAACATTTTTCCAAATATATCCAATGATTTGTGGCTTTGCCAAAAGACATAGAACTGACAGTAAACATGGTATGACCTGTGCACCTTCCCTAATCAGGAACTGTGCATGTTGGACATATCATTTGCTACTCTGTGTAAATTGCGGCACCTTCATTGCCCCTGGTTAACAACAATCCTCTATGCACCAATGAAGATATAACAAATGTTCAAGCTCTTTAATATGACATACATGACAACAGTTGGCGTGGCATGGCGGTTGCCATGGATACCCAACCATCAAATAGCACCTGGACAGCTTTTGTTTATATGTAGGGAGGAGAGTGAAGTTGAAATAAACACACCAACTAGAATCTCACAGGACGTTATCGATCAGTTTTATGGAAGCCAGGTATTACATGAGGAAAAAGTGAGATTGTCAGAAGTGAAACCACATTATTACTGGATTGCATATTGTACACGCCCTCTGAGGTGCATCTAGGGAGAAGTTGAATGCTGTGTCATGATTACTGTCACTTTTTGCCTTGGTATGACATGATTCCTTCATACCTGGAGTTTGTGATGGAAAAACAAAGATTACATGGCTGTGCTGCCACAGTCTCATACTGTTTTCGGCGTAAAAAACAAAGACGACATTTTGAATGTGTTCCCTGGATTATAAAAAAAATTATAATGAAGTATTATCTTGATCTACATGGGGGGTGATTCTTTCATTGGAAATATTTATCATATATTAAATAATAAGTCAATAAGTTGTTGGAGGAAAACAGACAGAAAATTAGTGAAAATTTCCTACTGGAGAAAAAAGTTCAGGAAAATGTACAAACTGGATTTGAGCTGATGTTTAGATAAAACATGCTGTTTCGGGACATCGCAATATGAGTAGTTACTTTGCTTTGAATCCAAATGAAAAGGTGAAATATCATTTTGTTGTATTATACAGAATGAACTATAAATATTGATACAAAAGTTGTGAATTTATATAATTTTTCTTTTTCTGCTTTTGCTCTTTCTCATAGGGCTGCTCAGGTTGTGGCTGTGGTTTCCAGTGAATTGTCCATTTGTGCAAATGTTTACATTGACCGTGCAATTTTCCTTATTTCCACCTTCCACCGTCCACCGATTCTGATTGACAGCTCGGTGGCAGGGGGAGGACCCAGCGCCGGAGAATGCTGAGTCACGGTGATGTCACCACGCTCTACGTCACATGTGCGGAGCCGGGAGGGCGTGGCGTCGCTCTGTTGAACTGTGAGCGCAGCAGCGTGAGGACGCACAGGTTTGAAAACACTGACCCACGGACCGGCTCACTCCGCTGGGACCTGACCGCTCTGGGGTGCACACAGACCGGTCTCACGCTGCCGCCGATATCGGAGACGAGGCTTCCACGAGCTCACCCGTTAAATCGTCTGATTTAATAACCCGCTACAAGCCGGGTGCTGGTGTCATACGTTCCCGAGCTAACCGGTCATTAGCAGGCGATTCGCAGGGGCCTGCTCCTCCTGGATGCCCAGCTGAGGTTACCGACAGGACACTCCGCCTAACAGCCGCCCAGAGACTGCGGGTTCCGCCGGTGTAGGCTTCCGACACCGGCCTCACGATCCACACCCGCCACCCTTCGTCCGGACCCAGACTTCATGCTAGCCCCGTGCGAGGCTACACTAGCTAGATAGCTAACGGTCGGTGTGCAGGTTGAAAGTGTGAAGACAGACCGGACCGCAGCCTCCGGCTCCCCGTGTGCGTGCGATGGGTCTGCTGTCACAGGGCTCTCCGCTGAACTGGGAGGAAACCAAGAAGTATGCGGACCACATCAGAAAACACGGCATCATCCAGTTCCTCAACATCTACCACAAGCTGAAGGAGCGGCAGAGGGACGTGCTGAAATGGGGCGATGAGGTGAGAAGTTGTGTTTTTTTTTTGTTCGTGTTATCGGTCTCCCATTCGAGCTAATCTCACACGTGGGAATACATATCCTCTGGTGCTGTTATTCATAATAATGTGTGTCTTCGGTCAGTCATGAGGCGTCTGCATGATGCAACAGGGCTGTTGTGTTGATACAGAAAACGATTCGTCTGATGTCAACGCTGAAAACTGTATTTAATGCAAGAAACTCATCTTAAATACAACTGCAACTTTTCAAAGTTGTGTTTCTGTCACTGACACTTTTCCCATTATGCGACAATGCTTCAACTCTCAATGCAGGAAGAACAGCGTTTAGCTTCAATACAGTTGCGCCTTTCAATAGCAAGTTGCTGTTGTTGACATGTTTCCATTCAACATCAGTTCTGTAGTCTTGATACTGAAAATATTTAAATGCTTCTGCTCTTAATGCAAGACAATTTGCATTTGGCTTAAATACAGTGATCAATGCTGTCGTCAACATTCTTTCCATGATGTAACAGTGCTTTAGTATTCACTTTTGAAACTCTTTTTTTTCTGCTCTTAATGCAAGAACGATGGATTTAACCTAAATATAGCTGAAGTTTAAATGATCTTTCGCTGTCATTGACATTTTTAACATGATGCAAACTTTTGCTCAACACATTACACTTCGATAGTGCAGTTTTCAATGTTGTGTTGACTTGTCTCCATTATACAACAGGCCCTGGGAGCTGATTGTAAACAAGATTAAAACAGTTGTAACAGGTTAAACAGCTCTCTGTTACAACACCGGTGATAACACTGTATTTACACACAGTTGGCTCGTTCAATTCTTAATAGACTCAATATTACTGCATACTTAGTCATGATTATGTAACAACCTTTTTTTTATTTATATTTATATTGAGTATTACCAATCATTCAGCTTCCTATTAACTAATTCCTAAACTGCTAATACAACGTATTTGGCCTTATCTCAGACTCATAGGTCCATATTTGTTAATTAGGAATTATGTTCTAAATTATCTTTTTTTTAATATTATAAGTAATACAAGTTAACTCTGGTGAACATTTGACACATTTAAAATTATAATGTTTTTTTAACTTCAACTTTAACTGATCTATTAACTCATCATTGTGTTATTTTTTTATATTGGGGATAGTTTACGGTTTAGATAAATCTGGAACTGGAAAAGAGCTTTAAAATGATATGAGAACCATTACTTGCTGTGACCCATTTTAAGGAACACATGGCCAGTAAAGGCCATAAAAAGTTCAAACTTTGTTAGCCCATATCTCCTTTTAATTAGGACCTCAGGCACATTCAATTTCAGTTCTTTGAATTTCTCTTGTGACCAAATCAGCTCACCAGATTTTAATAAGATCTGTGAAGGTGCTGTACAATTATGTGATAATTATATATGGAACTATCCCCATCCAGACATAGTGTAGTCCAAGTTGAAACCCTGATCATTACTTTGTTTTGTCAGTTTATCAACACATTATCTTATACATGAAATTCCCCAACACGGCTTCAAAGGTGGGGATATTGATGGTGGCAAATATGGGGCTGTGTTGAAATCATGAAACAAAACTCTAAGCGTTTTCAGTTTTGATCTACAATAGCTGCAACCTGCGTGGGCTACACATTTTTCCTGCTATTTATAGTTTTTACAGCGCTGACACTGCACATTGTCCTCATCACATAAACCCTTGCAGATGATTTGACCGAAATATCATAACTATGTTCACTACATATAGGACTTTGTCTGCCATAAAGAATGAGATGTTACTTCTGATCTATGTTTTAACAATCATGATAACACTCCTCAGAGTGAAATGTCCTGCTGCACCCCGCAGCAGCACTTTAATGAGACAAAAACCTGTTATACAGCATGTTAGGATAATAATGCTTGGCAGTCACCTGTCTTGACTCATTGTTTTTATTTATTGATGACATTCACAACAGTTTGTATTACTAGTTTTAGCCCAACACTAGTCCTGTAGAACGTCAGCGTGCTAAAACTCCAACAAAGTGTTTTGATTTGGAACAATGTGGAATGCTGTTGTTATAGATTAATCCCTCTTTCAGACAGGGGATTACAGGGGTAGCAGAGTCAAAGTCAAGGAAACATGACTGGTGGATTGGAGTTGATGTGATGGCGTCCCAGTCTGATCTTGAAAATGTTCGTTTGCCTGCTGTCGTCCTGTGTATGAAGTTAGACATGTTTATGAATGCAGTGTTTGACTGTAATGTTATCTCGTGTGTGTTTGTTCTCTCTGATGTTAAATGTTTGTCTCTAGGTTGAGTACATGCTGGTGGAACTGGATGCGAAGGATGAGAAGGTTCGACTCGTCCTGAATGGCAAAGATGTTTTGGAAACTCTCCAAGACCAGGGTGAAAAGATAAACCCCAAGTATGTAAGCTTTCCACAGCCCACGTGTGAACATTAACCTCGATGTCCTACACACTTTTAAAGTTGTAGCTGTCTTTATACGGTCACTTTTAGACAGGGGATATTTTATTTTCTTTGTTTCCACCTTGTTTTTAATGGGCTAGATATATAAATTATTAAATTCTTAATCTGAATGACATTCAATAAGTAAATTCCACACTACGAGTACCAACAAATAAAATGGGGCTTAAGGACACACAGACAAAGCAGATAATGGTGTATGGCTGACAGACAACTCTGCTCCTTTCCTTCTACGGCCGCTCCTCGTTATCCTTTGTCACTCTCCGTGCTCTCTTGTACTCCACTTGCTGCTCACTTTGCAAATGAGCTTTCCCTGAATTCTGAATCAAATGAACAGAGACGGGTGTATCTCAAAACACATTTACATGTCGTAGCGGATTGTTGTTGCTGCCGCCAAATAGGCATTCCATAATAGTTGTGTTGTTGTAAGTGGACTAACTCCAACTATGTTGCCTATGCAAAGACACATCACAGCGGCGCATTTATGAACGGATGAATAATATACTATAAATAAATAATTTGATTTTTGTTTGGTGCTTCTTTAAGCTTCAAAATCTAATGAAACTTCCTATGAAAGAGAAATCAGTCGTGGGAGGAACTTTCCGATCTGAGCTCTGACAGCCTTTGAAGGGTCACATGTGTTTCAGGAGTCACAAGTGAAAAATGGAAGGAAGTGGAGAACAGCAGAGTTAGGCAGCAGTTCCCTCCAGGCAAACACACAGAATTTGCCTACTAGCCTGAATACTGCTGACTCTCCATTTGACTTTCAAAGTCAGCATTCATCGTTCATATTGCATGTGACTAATGATGCACTACACAAACAATTGTGAGTCATTTTAACACCATACTGAGGAATTATTAAAAGCCTTTACCTAGTCTAAGTTGAGACAAGCCAAGGTTGAAGAGTTGTTGATGGTATTGTGGAGTTGTTTAAAAAAAAAAAAAAAAATAGATGAAAAACGGCTTATTTCAACTTGATAAACGTTAGTTGCCAGGCAGCAGAGACGGAAATCAGATGAAGTTTATGCTCCCATAAAACCTGTTTATTTTACCTTTCTGTCTATATATAACTTAAAAAAAAGTTCACGGGAGCATCAACTGGTGTGTTGACCTTCTCGCCTTTTTTTTTTTATTCTTCCCATTCGTAGTGATAGTGCTCACATTAAGCCCAACAATTATTACACCCTCTTTTTCATGCCTAAACATGATTTTTTTTATATATATATATATATATATATATACACGATTTTTGAAGTTGGTGACCTGAATTATTTGTGAACGGCAAGAGTTTCACTAGAAGTGTTCAGACATGAGCACTTCAAAGTCAGATCAAAGAGCACAGATGATAAACTAGAAAGTAACCCGGCAGAGCACATTCCTACATCAACCTCCAACATTCTCCTTAAACTCAACTAAGCTGCAACAAATTGCACACACTCAAAGATATCAGTCCCCTAAATATGCCTGATATTATTCATCTAGATCCATGAATTGTTCCCTGGGAAATAAATGAAAATGTACATAAATGTTAAATAAAGGGACAAAAAAATGGCAGGATCCGCCTCATTGTCCAGAACTGTGCCGAAATATCATTGATTCTTTCTTGTCTCCTGCTTCCACCAAGAATTATGAAAGTTATAAGATTTTGAAAGTTTCACAGTAGTTTGGTCGATTAATTCCAACATGTCCAGACTGTATATTTGAGGTTAAAGCTAATTTAACTGAGGACGGCTGTGAGTGATATACGGATCCAAGCTCCACATAGGAATGTCATTTGCATATCAAAACTGTGGTAACTTTCTTTTTTTCAAGAGCAGCTCTCTGCAGTGGACATGTGTTTGTACAAGCTCATGAGTGTTAAGCTTGCTCTCTGCCAATGACGTCTATGTAAATCTGTGAAGCCAACTTCACCCAGGGTAAATACCAGTGAATAGTAGAGCCGATGCATTCCTCATTACTGCCCCTCTGTCGCCCACACCACTGAGCACGCTCTGAAGCACAAATACGTCGAGTTAGCTCCTCCCGCCAAGACTATGGCTTATATACAATAAGGTGAAAGTGGTCAGTTTATTTTATCAGAAAGCTTATTGATATAGTGATCCTATTTTATTGTGGCCTTCTTTCATGCTGGCTGATAAAAGTTGAACCTTTTAACAACACCTTTTATATCCCTGCAGTCACCCAACGCTCTGGAGGCCAGAGTACGGCAGCTACATGATTGAGGGAACTCCAGGGCAGCCGTACGGCGGCACCATGTCAGAGTTCAACACTGTGGAGGGCAACATGGGGAAGAGACGACGAGAGGCGTCATCTGTCCTCAGCCAGAACGAAACCCTCTGCACCATCACCTCATTTCCAAGGTATGCAAGTTCACACTGGGATAACTAGCCAAAACAGGTTGAAAGTTTGATATAGAGCCTTTTCAATCAAGTGATTCACCAAATAAAATATCACATTCCTTTAAAACCACTATAGAAATTTGTAGAGTGCATGCACCTCTGCCAACAGTCTCTTTATGAAACCACATTTAGATTCACTACATCTGGATTTTTGTTTGATCTGCACCAAATTGCACACACATACATATCACTCCCCTAAACATGTCTGATTTTCTTCATCAAGATCCATGAATTATTCTGAGAAATTAACAAGAACTTTGAAAAACATCTCTTAATGGTAAAGAAAGTGTAAAAAGAAAATCCTGGATCTGACCCCTGATTCTGAGCTGCACCAAAATTCAGGATCATATTAACGTTCAAATAGTTTTTTTTATGTCAGCACTCTATTGTAATACTAAACTAAAATATCCTTCAGCTGTTGGTGTAAGGCACTGCAGGATTGGGACTATGGTAGTTTTCGTTAGGTTTACAGATTAAAGTAGCTTCCAGTTGAATGATATGACCTTGTTCTAGTTAGGGTCTTTGGTTTGGTTGTTAGTTTGCTTGTTTGCTAGCTTTTTATATTCACTTTGGATTTAAGGTCTGAGACTCAACTGTGACGACGAGCAAGTATTTCAAATGTGTGTGGGTTATTTTATAGAGAGCTGGTGAATAATGAACAGGAAGTCAAGGTCAGATCAATCAATGAGAACCTCACACCAGCTAAATACTGGCTACTATTTCACCAGGTAGAATGGACCATATATCATGACATGAAAAGGTTTACCTCACAATGAGTGTGATTAACTTCATAATGACTAGTAAAGGGGCTAAAGTGTGGTGTAGTAAACTGATAAGAGTTTAATAATTATCCCAGCAAACATTAAGAAATGTAAAGTCATTGTGAAGCAAAGTTATCACCGTCCTGGCAGCAATGGTTTATAGATTTATAGGAAAAAAGGATTCAGGATTACGTAGCACTTTCGAGACCTAGAAATAAAATGCAATAATGCAAATGTTTAAAAATGGAAAAACAGTATTAAAACAAAGCAAGATATAAAAAAAAAAACACAGTAGGAGGAGATATAGATAAATTACTGGCATATAATCTAAAGTGTTTCTGTTAGACCATAGCTATAGATTGCATGTCTTTTAAATCTGACTTCCACAGAGAAGAACATGTTAGTGCATGTTGTAATCCTGTTCTGTCAAACCAGCTATATTATCTCTGAAAAGGTCCATGAAAATGGTTTATGGACGCGAGTGGGAACCCAGAAAATTAACTTCAGCTGTAATCTTCCTGCATGTTTCTGTCCAGGTCAGGTTGCCCAGGTTTCACCCAACCAGAGCACCGGCCAACTCCTGTTGAGAAGGGAGTGTCGAAGTCACTGTTTTTCCCTGATGAAGCCATCAACAGTCACCCAAGATTCAGGTATTTGTTCATGCTAATAACCTCAGCATGTGTGTTTGTTTGCATTATGGACAGAGCAAAAAATACGTTGTAGTTTGCTGTTGCCGAAGATAAATTGTGGGTGCATGGATTTGCTTTTTCAGCACCCTTACCAGAAACATACGTCACCGAAGAGGAGAGAAGGTTGTGATCAATGTGCCAAGTAAGTCTGAGTTAATTAAAAATACAAACAGTATCACAACCAGTTATTATGTAATAAAGATTTTTTTTTTAAATTATATTTCAGTAAGATTTTGATTAAAGTGCTATTCTTTAAGTTCTCCATCCATTGAAATGTTATACAATGCAGATTATTGCACTGGTAAATAAATAAGACTCGGAATAGAATAGAAAATATAATAGAAACTAGAATATAAGGGATATTTTTTTTCTGTATTGGGTTTCAGTTTTCAAAGACAAGTGCACTCCATCTCCGTTTGTGGAGGACTTTCCTGAGGACGACGGGGAAGCGGCGAGGGCGGCTCTGCCCGATCATATCTACATGGACGCCATGGGCTTTGGCATGGGCAACTGCTGCCTGCAGGTACTGAACAGAAACGATGGACCAGTGTGGCGTCCCAGAGACTTTGTAGCCCTTTAACAATGTTTTTGTTTCTAGAAATGAAGACAGGGTGATGTAACCTGCACTGTTAAGCTTTGTGTGACTTCTACTTTACAATCCCAATAAGTAATTTATTACTTTGTACTTCAGCCTCGTTTTTATTGTGCTGCTGCAGGTAACATTCCAGGCATGCAGCATCGATGAGGCCAGGTACCTCTATGACCAACTAGCAACCTTCTGCCCCATTGTGGTGAGTAGAAAATATAACATGGTCTTCCTCTTGTATAATATGATTAATTAGGTCAAGTCTTTTTCAGCAGGACTGTAACTATGTAGATTTACAATATATTCTATGTATAAAACGATTAAGACTTTAAAGATCTGACATTGTCTCTAAATGCCAACAAATTAGGAGTTACATTTTAACAGCACAGCAATCCTTGTAGAATTCCTCCAGCCTTGATAAAGCCAGACAAGATCCTCCTCAAGGTCGTGACCAAGTTTACAAAGTGCATGAAGTAGTTTTTGATAAATCCAGGGAGTCCTTTGACAACCTTAGAGGCCTGGTCTCTTGGTGTAGATGAAGAAACTCTGCCGAGATGTGCAACGCCACGGGCATCTACAGTTGGACATGGGTTCAGAAGTTTTTTTCAACTGCTGAGCGATGGAAAAACGTATCTTTTTTAAACTTAATACAGGCAGAAAAAGTAAAGTACCTCTTTAAATGTGATTGTTAATACAACAAAACAAATGTTTATATATTTTCTAAATAAATAACTAAAAGAGATTGATGGAAAAAAACATACGCTGACTTTAATGTGCCCATGACTTCTACTGAATATTGTTTTCTCCTTTTTAAAGATGGCGCTGAGTGCTGCCTCTCCCTTCTACAGAGGCTATGTGTCAGATATTGATTGTCGATGGGGAGTTATTTCTGCCTCGGTGGACGACAGGACACCGGAGGAGCGCGGGCTGAAGGTGAGCAGCTGGAGCTGAAAAACAAACACTCTTGATAGTGTGCAAACTGTTGGAGTCAAAAGACAAATACTTCTTAGGAATGTGCTGTGCTTAATTTTACCTATAGTAACCCTAGTGTTTCCCCTGCAGCCTTTGAAAAACAGCAAATACAGGATCTTCAAGTCGAGATACGACTCCATCGACAGCTACCTGTCGAGCTGTGGCGAGAAGTACAACGACATCGATTTGACGATAGACACGGAGATTAACGAACAGCTGCTCAGTGCAGGTAAGGTCATCTGGAACACAGGGAGATGTGTCTGAAAACACATCCACGTAGTCATCTATAGGAATATGTGAAATAAACTTGACAGTGAAAATTCATAATGCTTGTAAAGTGATGATATGAATAATCATCTCCCTGTGTGCAGGTATCGACAAGCTGCTGGCACAACACATAGCGCACCTCTTCATCCGAGATCCACTCTCTGTCTTCGAGGAGAAAATACACCTGGATGATGAAAACGAGTCCGATCACTTCGAGGTAAAGTTTCCATTTTACCTGAGGCTACTTGTTAGAAGGGAGCCGACATTGCAGACTTGCCTTCAGCATAACTGACTGTTTATCTTGCCTCACCTGCAGAACCTCCAGTCGACCAACTGGCAGACTATGAGGTTTAAACCTCCACCGCCGAACTCTGACATCGGCTGGAGAGTTGAGTTTCGCCCCATGGAGGTAATATGAACAGCTTCAACACAACCTAAAGTTGGAATCTTGGTTTATATTTAAAGACGCAGTAGTACATAAAAACTCTTAGTGAGTTTATTTAAATGTTTTTTGTTTTGTTTTTTAGGTGCAGTTAACTGACTTTGAAAACGCTGCGTACGTGGTGTTTGTCGTGCTGCTGACCAGAGTGATCTTGTCTTATAAACTGGACTTCCTAATCCCTCTGTCAAAGGTGAATACCAAAGATGATTCTACCAATTATATGAAGGGAAATTAAACTGACATCAGGGTGCTGCTTCAGCTCTGTAATACAGAACACACGTTTCTTTCTTTAGGTGGATGAAAACATGAAAGAGGCTCAGAAGAGGAATGCAGTCCAGGAGGGAATGTTTTACTTCAGAAAGGACATTTACAAAGGTGAGTGAAACAAGCCGCTTGATGCTCATGGTCATTTGATCAGATGAGAGCAGCTGGTAAACTTGTCACGTCCACCAATAGGCTGCAGCACGGTGCTGGACGGCGCCTCTTCTGCTCAGAACGGCTTGGAGACTGATGGAGGCGATAATGAGGAGTACACGCTGATGAGCATTGACACGATCATCAATGGAAAGGTGATAATCGTCTTGTATTAAATTACCTGACTTGGTATTGATGATATCGTTGCCACATGTTGATCAGTCCAACTCTTTAGTCCAAACTGAAATGTCTTTACAACTACTGGATGGATCGCAATGTAATATCATTAAGACATTCGTGGTGCAATTCCAAGGCATCAGGAGCTTCGTGCTGGAAAGATATTTTTCCACCTGGGGAAAAGATTCACATAGTATCCCCATACAACCCTGCTCGCCCTCTGAGTCCCTCAGGCAGGGGCCTTTTAACAGCTCCAGTCTCTCTGGAAGACTAATGTGGGAAGAGCTTGTCAAATTCAGGTGATCTGGAACACGCTGCCTGAGGAAATACAGCAGGCTGAGTCAGTAGCTTCCTTTTAATCAAAGCTTATCTCTGATTTTATATATGTTTAGCTTGTATTATTGTAATGGGTGGTCATGCTTAAGTTTCTGTCTGAGTTTGTCTTGTCTTGGGTTTATGTTTATATATTTTATTATTTGTGAAGCACTTTGTAAACTTTGTTTTGAGAAATTGATATCAATATTTGTATTATTAAAATGGCTGCAAAGTCCCTAAGAGTATTCATTGGTAAAAAAATTGCTAATTTAAACTATTTAAATGATGTGTGTATGATGCTAGCAGTCTGAACACTGGTCAGAGGAATGGCAGACGGTCGTGTTGTTCCCGGTTCGAAGGACTCCCAGCTGTGCCTTAGTAAATCCTCACAGAGCTGAGAGTGTGGCTCTCGACTTATCATCTTGTTTTAAAAAACAGGATTTTTTTCTGTTTTCTTCTGTCACCAGGAGGGAGTTTTTCAAGGGCTCATCCCGATCCTCAACTGCTATCTGGAAAACATGGAAGTTGACGTCGACACCAGGTGCACCATTTTGAATTATCTGAAGCTCATCAAGAAGCGGGCCTCAGGTGAATATCCCCAAAAAGTTTTCATGAGAGAGTGTTCCTCTTTATGCAGCTTTAAGTGTGAGCACAACTTTGTCTTTTCTCTAAACAGGAGAACTTATGACCATGGCCAAGTGGATGAGGGAGTTTGTCTCGACGCACCCACAGTACAAGCAGGACAGCGTCCTGACCGATAAGATCAACTATGACCTCTTCCTCAAGTGTGACAGGATCGGAAAAGGCGAGGAGCAGTGCCCGGAGCTCATCGGAAACCCTGTTAACAAGTTTAAATGAGGAAACACTGTAGAAAATATTTTAAACACACGCATGTGAAGAGAGACCAAATGTATGGCTCAGAGCGTTAAGCAGTCCAAGTGTAAGAGAATACAAGACAGCATGTGTGTGTTGTAAAAAACTAAAACACACTGGCATCAGATGTATGTATATATACTGTTTCAGATTTTTATGATTATACAAAATTATTTTAATAGGGTTAAGACATACAAAAAGGTTATGTAATAGAAATCAGATGTGTATTTATTTTTCTCTGGAAATTCCGCCTACCTGTGTGAGAATGTAAATGTAGCTAAGAGTTGTACAGTAGTCTGCTGCTTTTAGTCTTGTTCTGTAAATACTGTATCTCTTCTCTTTACTACTTTAACATTAGAGGCTTTTCTGCTGGATATGAGCTTTCTTCGCGTTTGGTTGATTCTTTTTTTTTTCATACTTTTTTTTTCTGCTGACATTGTAGTGGGACCTTGATGGTGATGTTGCATCCAATTGGAAATGTTAAAACATTGTTTGCTATGTGATGCTGCTTCATAATAAATATGTACAACAGTAAGTTAGTCACTTTTTTTTACATGATTGTTTCACATGTTTGTTTTCAGCAGTGGGTTTTCTGAACCACCACAAAGCATCATCATCAAAAAGTATATTGATCATTCCATCTAGACACTGTAGCATCTTGACTGAAAAGCCTCTGCAGCCAGCAGATTTATATGTATTAGAGTGTAGTGAAGTAACCAGAGCAGTACAGACAGGACATTAGATTGTGACTGGTATCACAAAACTTGAAATTAACTTGTAAATCAATCACACTACTATGTTAAGGGATTAAGTCCAGACACTAAGCTGTTGAGACATATGGGTTCCTTTGAGAAACCTTTATCTGCTCCACAGAGGTCAAAGGTCAGGGTCTGTCAGGGCAGAACAGCTAGAGCAGTTAGAACTGAGCTACATGCTGTAAATGCATTCAGCTGAAATAATAATACATGAATGTTATAGTTACATCTGTTGCAGAATGCTAACTGACTATATGTATATTTATACTTTATATATCAACATGCTAACGTTTGCCTATTTGCATAATTATAGCTGAGGCTGATTTCATTATATCAGTTTGGACCAAACAGATTTGCCCTTTCTCTGGAGACACGACAATGTAGGAAAATAACCTTCATTCTTTGTAAAAGTGCACTGGAAATGTATTTCTAGGCAATCAACATAAAGTTAAGCATCAAAAGACTGTTTGATAAATACTGGAGAAAATGTAGACTATTTCAATACATTCATTTCTCAATAGATTTCTTTATTTTCAATTTCAAGAGCCCAAGACCTTTTCATCCACAAGATGGTGGTATTGAACTGAATGTGTTACCGAGCTGTAATGACAACTAAGAGCATTACCTCAGTTTGACCTCTTGGACTAAATAACGATTATGACTGGATCAGGCCAAGCCAACCAAGAGGAGAGAAAAGAGACATGATGGGGGGGAAAAGGAGCAGATGAAAGCACAAATAAAGCCCCGGGACTTGTTAGTGTTCTTCATACAATGGGCATTAGGAAATTAAATGCAATTTGTGATTAGCTTTCTGGTCTGAGAATAATGACATGAGAGCATCACAATTACCATTCACTGAGCCCCTTGCAGATAAGAGGCTGTGTATATTGTAAAAACCAGCTATCAGAGAGAATTTCCAAACAGCCACGTCACAGAAGGTACAGTTGTTACTGATAACGTTAATGATGGCTCTGTTCAATCGTAATGACAGCGTGGCAGCAACCATAGCTACAGCACCACGAAACCGAATCCACTAAATGACATTCAATATAATCTTTAAATATGTTTTTGACACCTGTCTTAATGTTTCTATATAGGGTCGTCAGTGATGTACATTAACAGTAAGTATAATGCTTCCTTCAATCAAATTCAAGTTTGAATGACTCATATACATACAGTGCAATGAGAAATACACAGTGAAATGTGCCAGAAGTTAGGTTAGATCTCCTATAGAGGCCCGGGGCACATGTTAAAGGATGCTTGGCCACTAGGTGACGCAGTAGGTGCTGTCATAAATCTAGTGGAGCCCAGGTGACACTAATCTCCAGCCCAGTACCTTTAACTCCTATTCTCATTCAAACACATCCAGGTGACATATGCGACTTTGCATCAACATTGTATCTGCTCAGACTGAACCTCCCCTGTTGTGACAAGAGCTCGAGCGAGGGGGAATATATATAGTCTGCTGTTTTCTTCACAGGTTGGTGGAGCCCAAAACAAAGTTGGAAGTGAGTAGTGTACTCACAGTACGTCTGCATTCATTATGGGACAGAAACATGACTCCAAATGAATGCTTACTGGATGTAAAACAACTTGCCTGTGATCAATGAAAAAAGTGTTCCAAAAATTTCACAGCAATCCAATCAATAGCTGTTGAGATGTTTAAAAAAGAACTAAGATGGTTTGACAGACCAGCATAGGACCCACAACTTTGAATGAAAACTGATGCTTTAAACGCCAGTGGAATTGACCTGAAAACGCCCTGCAATACGAAGCTACTTCAACATACCCAGGATATCTTTGAGTTATCGGCTGATCATAACCTAACAGACAGCAGAGCTGCATATTTCACAACAAGGAACAAACCTTCAGGAAAAGATATGAGAAGTACAAAGACATTACACAGACTCAAAAACAGTAACAGCCGCTTAATTCAGTAAGGTCAGCTGGGGGAAAAACTACCAACGTGTGAATACGTACGTATTCAGTCAATGTTTTTATAGTAAAACTGTCCTATCACCAGTGAATGAAGTAGATGTTACTATATTTATGTACAATTTACATGTATTCTCATTGTGTGTATGACAGCCGTATTCTTTCAGGTGTAACCCTGGTGGGTTCAAACGCACTTAGGAGTAAATAAAAAATAAAGACCAGCAGAACCCACAGTGAACAAGAAACTCCCACAAGCAAGGACATGTAAGACTAAGCAGACAGTCTGTTTCACTGTAAGCACATCGTTCCAACGTGTCAGGTTGGTTGTGTTCCGCTCCATCAGCTGAAAAAGGTTTATTACTCCCTCCGATGAATCTTTATCTTTCATAAAGATACTCATCAGAGTAGGCCCAGGGTTTTGACAGCCTCTGAAGACCCTCCCACTCCTCAGAGACCCTCTGACAATCCACACCAAGCTCCACGCGATCCAGAATGGTGATGTCATGTTTCAAAGGAATAGATTGGTCAGTGAGCGCTACTTTTATACTGTATAATCTCTTACTTCCAATTTAGCCATTCAGCATAGGTTGCCATGTGGATTTAATCCAATAAGAAGCGAACAAGCTTCGTACAACTGAAAAATCTGAAGTTAGTAACCTTTAGTTAGTAAACCTAACCCCCATTTTTATTTTCCTTCTTCCTGGTACAGGTCCCTGATCTTCTGGTGTAGCAGGCCAATCCCTGAGCAAATCACTTTGGTTTAATCGCAGGCGCAGAAAGACAGGGTTCCCTATGACACAAAACATGTTCTTTTCCCTACAGAGGCTGATTTATTGCAGGTCATTTGCTAGATTGATCATATTTTCATAAATGTGCTTTAACTTGGCTTGTGGTCTGAACTTTTACTTTTTCACTAACCTTATAGCTCAACTTCTTATTCAATGCAACGGATTCTTGAAACACCTATTTCAGTTTACTTTATTTCACTTTTGATATATTGTTATTTCTTATTTGTGCTGTAATGTTGTCTATTCTTCTTAATATCATATTATAAATAAGGATTGATCAAATATAAAACTACATACACAGCAGCTCTGATTGAGTGAATAACTTAGCTCAGGTTAATTGTCTAGTACAGCATTCCCAAACTTGAGAATGCTGCGGCCCAATTTGAAAAATTTAAAATGTTTGCGGCCCACCCACCACTTTAATCACAACTATATGATCCACACACAGGCTTGGGGGTTGTCCTCTGGGTCTGTGACATGTCCTCACTTGAGTCCTTTCTGCGAGTCCTCTTTTAGTTTTGAATGATTCAGTTGGACTTTCTGATTCCGCTTCGTCATTAGCAGCTTTCCTTTGCTCCATCTTGCTCGACCCAGCACACAACAAAGTTCTCCCTCACCTATGATTCCCCCGCTAAGGATACGTCCGAGTGTTAATGTGACGGTCAGCAAATACAACGACACTTGCTATGTAGGTCAGATAAAGAAGAATAACGTGGAATTTAAATCGCTTGTCTTTGTTTCATTACATGTGATGATTATTTTGTTTTAAATCAATCATAAATGTTTGGTGGTATTAAACGCTTACTCACAAATCTGAAACTTTTTTATCTATTTTCTGATGACTTCTCACGGCCCACCTGCAGTGGCTTCACGGCCCACCAGGGGGCCGCGGACCACACTTTGGGAATGACTGATTTAGAGGGATTGATTATGATTAAATCCAGAGATCCCCTTTATGTCACCATCTTTTTTGTATACTTTGTGTGTGTGTGTGCGTTTGTGTGTAGGTGTGTAGGTGTGTAGGTGTGGTTGCAGCCCACCGGGTCACCTCCTGGCTGCAGCCTGTAACCCTGCTGTAGGGCACTGGGCCAGTCTGCGTGTTCCTCCCACTACTTTCCACTGAGCGACAAGGCTGCACATTGTGCTCAGAGCGGCCAGGAGACCGCCAAGGTTACACAGCCGCTCTCTCTCCACGCATCGCCTCAGAAAGGTACACAGCCCACGGCGCACGCGCACGCACGCGCGCGCACACACACACACCGCTGCATCTCCTCGTCCACACTCAACATTTCTACACTCTCTCCTCTCTGTGTGTGTGTTTGTGTGTATCGGCTGGAGAACTTCATGGTAAGGCTTTTCTATAATATTTTTATTTCTAGTGGAGTTTGGATACGTTGGTGCGCGCATAGCGTCTTTTACGTTGGATGATACTGGAGCTGTGACGTCTGAATGCGATCGATAGGTTACTGTTATTTGGATTGTGATTGTTTCATTGATTCCTCTCTGGAAGTCTGAATAATCAAAAGAAGACGATGATGTAATGAGATGCCAACGTCATCAGCTCTGAGCTCACATTATTATTTATCCCGTACTTGAGCTGTTTCACACTGCACAGTGCTTAAAGTGCGTAAAGTGCGATCCTGATGGGACATTGCCGTTACACAATAGTGCATTTTAGGGTTTTAGGGGTAGAGGGATGCAGCAAGGACGCTGCATGATGATCATAGTAACAGTAAAGTATTCCCCTGGAGGCGCAGGCACTGTGCTATACTGTGAAGTTAGGGCTGTTACTACTGATGGAAAGTTCAAATGATGACTGGGATTCTGCTATTTTCATTGTTAGAGTGATGTCATCCACAAAATATTGTTTTTGGAACACTTCTGCAAATCCTTATCAAATCTAAAAACAAAACAGATTCCAAGCATTCTAAAAAGTATTCAAGGAGAACAATACTATAGGTAAATAGACTAAAATAAATAAAAAAGTATCTATCTATCTATCTATCTATCTATCTATCTATCTATCTGTCATTCTGTCTGTCTGTCTATCTATCTGTCTATCTATCTATCTATCTATCTATCTATCTATCTATCTATCTATCTATCTATCTATCTATCTATCTATCTGTCTATATGTATTTCTGTCTGTCTGTCTGTCTGTCTGTCTGTCTGTCTGTCCTCTTAAAGTGTGGTGTGGGCAAAGTGACAAATTTATCCATCAATACATCAATATATAATTTCAATACATAACACTGTAAAAATGAATTTAGAAAATTTTGATGGAAAAATGTAATCGCAAGAGGAAAATATTCTCCATACGAGCATGCATGCATTCATGCATAGTATACGTACAACAAATAAAAGTAAATAAAGGAGAATAAAATGCCCAAAATTCAGTGTAACACTAAAACAGCCCAACTCATTGATCTGCAGCGCTGGCCCCACTGTTCTGCAGCGTGCAGAGAGGTTAAAGGGACACGTGCCACAGTGTAAATGGCATTACAACATGTCTGACAACAGACACACTGCACACTCATGTCATAGTTACATCATTATATTGCCCAACTCTTACAGCAATTAATCCTGGATGCAGAAATCGTTACCAGCTGCTGCATCCCTGAAACCACGGTCTATATAAAGTCATGAGGCGGCATTTTCGTATTTGGCAGAATCCAGCTCTGGATTGCGTAGACGCATTTATTTTGACTCGGCTCTGCAGCACAGACTCATTGACTGGCTGCTCACACGGGCTCCTGTTGTGGGTCATCATGCTCTGATTAAGGCCTTGCAGATTATCATGTTTTGGTGCAGCCTAATGCATCTTTGATAATCAGAGCATGGACTTTAGTGCACAGGCTTGATCGGAATAAGCCATATTTAGTTCCTGCAGATAAGTGATTATGGGCAATGCAACAACCCGTGACATGCGATTTGTTGCCTCGGCAGCGATTCACTGTAATGTGAAGTGCAACTTTTAATTTCTACATGTCTGCACAGAGACTGCACATTGTTTACAAGCAATATTTTTGCTCTTAATAATTACACACAGTTCTTTATGCAACACAGATGTTAAGAATATTCCTATTATTTAAGTGAATAAAATACTAAAATACTAAACCAATGTCACTGACCTGCCCCTTCATTTCTCTTGGTCATGTTTCGATATCCAGTGACTGCAAGAGAGCTGCTTTAGATACATTTGATACACACAATCTGTTTAAGGTCAATCTGTTAACCCGTAAAGCTGTAATTGAATTTTTACCTCAGATAAATACAACTTGAACGATAGTAGCCCATCTGCAGATAAATGTCATCTTGAGTTTTTTGCTGGAATGTGTGTTGCAGAGATGTTCATATGGCCCTATATGTGTTTCCAGCAGTAGACTCAGGTGTGAGGTGCAGAAATCTGTGACATAACGCAACTGAAATTAATGTATAGCTCTGGAGGGCATCAGTGAAAATAGAATAGGCAGGCATGCTGCTATTTCAGTAGCTGAGAGGAGGCATTTTGTGCAGAGCCGATTTAGGGTCTTCCAAATAATTGAAAGGCCTGCAGGGAGATGTAAATACAGCTGGGGTGATAAAGAGGAAAGTTATCAGGTTTTTAAGGAGATCATTTGCATGGATTTTTTGTCTGTAGAGGTTCACTTGATGAGGCTTTGTATGAACAAGCTCCATTCATAGTGCTACTGCTACAAAAGCCACTTTAAAGGATATCTGCAAATCTTTCTCTATTGTCTAGTACAGCCATTCCCAAACTTAAGAAGGCTGCGGCCCAATTTGAAAACTGAAAAATGTGTGCGGCCCACCCACACCTTCAATCACAAGTATATGATCCACACACAGAAATAGAATCATACAAATTATAAATTTTATAGCTAAAATAATTGTATATTAACGCAGGCATATGCAGTGCAAATCCAATAACATCCACATTTAAGTGTAACAATTTGCAAAGCAACGGATGTAAAAAAAGTGCAAATAGGGTATTGTTAAAAATGTATTCTTACTGTTTGTATAACAGAGCACGACAAGGATATCCGGGAGAAGAAAAACACATTTGAGGCATAACCAAATATGTGAGGGTCAGCAATTACAACGACACCTGCTATATAGGTCAAATAAAATAAGAACAATTTCATTACCTGTGATAAGTTTTTTTTGAATCAATCATAAATGTTTGGTGGTATTAAACGCTTATTTACAAATCTGAAACTTCTGCATCTATTTATTTTCTGATGACCTCTCACGGCCCACCTGCAGTGGCTTCACGGCCACCAGGGGGCCACCAGGGGGCCGCGGCCCACACTTTGGGAATGACTGGTCTAGTAGATTATAGTAAAAAATACTCATAAGACAATATGGAATTTACAAACCCTTTTGAGAACATAACCTGCTGATCACATCTTAAAACGCACATTGTCCAACTGTGAACACCCAGACATTCATTCAGTTGTGTAGACGGCCGTCTGGTCTACATCACAGAGCTGATCTGACTGTCAGAAGCAGAGCAGCGGAATCTAATTTTATATTCCAAATTAGCCCACATGGAAAAATACAGTCACTTTTGGACTTTTCCCTGGTGTTTAAAAAAACGGAAAGACAAACCGTGTGTTTTAAAGCCCCACTGAGGGAGCGAGTGATCAACAGATACAAACAATAATGCACCACCCCCACAGTTGGACAGCTTTGGCAAGAGAACCTGCATAAAGTAAACGGAGCAGCGCTGCATGTGCCAGACACGACTCTGCAATTGTTACAGCCGGAGCATGCTGGGGCTAATAAATCCCCACAGTTTGACATCCTTATTACCCTCAACAATCGAAAGATCCAGAGAATCACTGTAGGGCAGCAGTAACGGAACAGAGATGTGGTTAACGTCCGCTCACAGCTGCTGTTGGCTTCTTGATTTGTCTCAAGAAGTGGCCACATTTGATCTATGGTTGGAAACTGCAGGGACTTGGGAAGTATTGGAGAAAGAGTTGAAGTAAAAAGGGGCATCGAAATGAGGCTAAAAAGTAAATTAGACAAATTCCAGACTAATGACGGACTGTGGTAAGAAAAAGACTTGTGATTTTAGCTGCTTTCATGAGGTTACAATAGGCATGTGTTGAAATGTGTTTAATTTTTATGAAAACACTCTTTAGACTTTCATATAAGTTATAATCATTAATCAAGGCCTCCCTCAGGCAAAATATTTACTAATCACACTAATAATAATATATATACGCCTCTTATATATATCACTCGAAGAAACAAAACCACACACACTCAACTCTAGCTCCAGGCTCGACTTTAAAATATGTTTAAAATCAATAATAGGCTAATATTAAGGTTCACACGTTATCTAATGGGTGTGTTGTTCTCATTATGTCACTGTCTTTAGGTGACAAATGGAGACCTTCAATCATCAACTGAACACTTACATACAGTCATGGATGGGTCCCAGAGGTAAGTTATGTTTATATTGTTATATTATCTCAGTTGCTGGTGTAGAAACACATTGCCCTGCCTGAACCTTAAAGTGCTGCGAATACCGACTGCAAAAACTCAGAAGGGCACTACCCAAAAATGAAAATTCACTCATTACTCTACTACAAATCACAGAGCTGTGAAGGCAAACATTACATAAAACCTTTGACCGGAGTTGTTCAATACTGTAGATATTCATGCACAGACTTTGAAAAGAATTCTGCTCTCGTGTTTCACACTCTTTCATTACAGTTTTTCTCCATTGCTTTGGCTCATTTCACGAAACAGAAATGACATTCTCAGAGCTCTAAGTGCAATTGGCAAAATAGCCCATATGGTTCAGCACAACTACATAGATCAAACTGTAAACTTACTTTGTGATTGGTGATCAGATGTGTGAAACTCAACCTTGATTACTAAAGTTCTAGTTGCACCTGAAAATTAAGCCGATGATCAAAGATATCTTTATTACAGTATATACCTTGATGTTTTTCATGGTATTATGTGCCTGTACGATTTTGACAGTGGAGTGAACTATTGTGCAGGTGATGATGTACACAAGGAAATTATGCCAACATGTTCTGCAGAGAACAACCACTTGACTGAGAAGCGACAGTCAGTTTTGACCAGCAATATATATTCAATTGGTAATTGGGCTAACTGAAGGCAATTGTACCTAACCGTTTGCAAAGGTGTGCTAAATCATTTGAAATTTGTGCAAGCTGTTGGAAATTGTACTTGTCATGTGCTAGGATGTGCTAATACAATTGCAATTTGATTAAAGGAATGAGATATTCCAATCTGTTGTGAACAAGTGCCCAGTGGTTTGGAGGTTTGCACGTGTTGTTTTGAGAATGTCATTTCTGTTTCGTGAAAAGAGCCAAAGCAATGGAGAAAAACTGTAAGGTCAACCTTTCGAGGTATTGAGAAAACATTGATGGTGCAATGCCACCGGTCGTCCCCTCGAGTTCATGTCTTGTCACTGCTGAGACCACCTTATCAGCCCCCATGACCGATCAGTAAACTCTGGCCGCTTTATCTCCATATTTCAGATCAGCGGGTGAAGGGATGGCTGCTGTTGGACAACTACCCGCCAACCTTTGCACTCACAGTCATGTACCTTCTGATTGTGTGGATGGGACCCAAGTACATGAAGCACCGGCAGCCGTACTCCTGCAGAGGCCCCATGGTGCTCTACAATCTGGGCCTCACGCTCTTGTCTTTCTACATGTTCTATGAGGTAAACGGGGACATGTGTTGTAGCCAACCAATTCAATGCAGCGTCACACTAAAGAGAGAGAAAAGGGACCACTGAAACGAGTGTGTGAATAGGACCAAATATGTTTTGAGTCAAGACAATTCTAAAACAATCCTGTTCTGTGATGATGCTCAGTCAACCAGATGCCAAGTTAAGCCAATGAAGCTTAAAAATGCTGGCTGTAGCCTTGTATTTAGCGTAGAGCTAGCATGAAAAATAAACAAGTGTATTCAAGTTGTCATGAAACATTTCCCCCCTCAAAATTAATAGTTTGTCATTGCATAAGATTAACGTAAGAAAAGTAAACCAGTTATGTCGTGAATCTATTAAATAGAAAATTACTACTACTTTTTTCTACTGAATGCTTTTTGGTACGTTGCTAACATTGTTTGTCTATTCAACAAAAAACTTAAGTGTAAAACAAGTTTTAGACATTGAGGTGTTATTTCTTGCTTAAGTTTTAATGCAAACATTCAAAAACAGCCAGGGGCCAGAGGCTGCTGCCGTCTCTTACAGACGAGGGACAGAGGTATCAGGGAGGCAGGGGATCACATCTTGACAGACTCAATGTTTCAACCCTCAAATCCCTCAAAACACCATCACAGACAACAGCACAGCCGCCTGTTGTTTGCTGCAAGATGGATAAACAACGGATTCCATACCTGAAACTGATAGATCCAGTGGTGTAAACTAAGATGTGATTACATTCGTATTTTGGCAAGATGGCCAAGTCTGAGATGAATGTTTAATAGCAGCTGTGCCAAGACTTCACTTATTATAGTGATCGTATCTGTTGTACCTGTAAACATCTCGGTGTAAGTCTAAAGTATCAGTCTACTCCCTACCATCCAGCTGGCAGACTGAGGAATAGCTGGACTGCCTGTGATTCATGAAACCTTGAACCTTGACCGTGGCGTGGCCATGGAGTTTTTGACAGTCCAAAATCAATACCACCTCATGTCAATCAAAATACATCAACTGTTCTCATGAACTTTTCAGGCTTCAGAAGTTATTTAGTGGTGTACCAGGTTAGTGGGAGGACAATGTCTGTGCAAACATTAAAAAAATATTTCATGTTAAAAAATGCACATGTTCTCAAATAACCTGAAGACCTTTGAACAGCATTAAATATACATATTATAAAACATATTATGAATAAGTAGTTGTTAGGTTCCTAGTGTTTTTACTTTTAATTTGGCAAGATTAAATATTTATAACCAACATCAGCAGCTAAAGATCGGTCACCAGAACCTGACTACAAATAGCTAGGTTCC